>NW_024881262.1:9660988-9710988 GCF_018691265.1 Tyto alba | reverse complement strand
AGCTCCATATATTATGGGTAACAGACTCCTGGGACCTGTTAAGGAAGAATGTTATGGCTGTTAGAACTTTATGGGCTCAAATGAAGCCAGAGGAAATAGAAGTGTAATCACTTGAGGGTTATGAATTAGACATAAACCCAAAACTGACTCAGCTGAGCTGAAAAAAAAAAATAAAAATATTGAAAGCAGGAATGTCAACATAAGTTTCATACATTTTTGCCCTGATCTTGTGCTTTGTTAGGGAACAACTTGCACAAGACATTGGGTAAAACAGCCTTTCAGTCTGAACACATTCTCACATCAAAACTCTTTTTGTGCATACCTTCGTGCTATGGTAAACATGAGAATTCTTCCCTCCCAATGGAAGAGAGATAGGCTCCCCTAGAGTGTGGGTATACAGGGGCTGACACTGCTAAAATCGTTTACTCAAGCTTACTCTTCCATAACCTCTTTGTGTGTCCACATCCTTTGATGCATCTTCTTCACTTTGCTTACAAGAATTGCTTGTGGTTTCAAATCCCCTATTTTAGTTTACATTTCAACTTAAGCCATGTAATTGTAGATAAGAATTAGTGTTAATTTTACTTTTACTGATAGATATCAATACTTCTTATTTTTATTAACTTCCTCAGATTTCTTTAGCTAGCTTATATGCCATTCTAGCTATCTGTGCATATAAGCATTTTCAACAAGCTTATGTTACCCTGAGGCAGCTGCCTGGTCAGAGCAGCAACAGCCAGGCAGGCAGCCCTGTAAAGCCCTCTAGCAGAGGCACATCTGAAATGATACAAGTATCTCATTAATTCAGTTGCTTCCTCAAACACCATCAGCTACGCAGGCACAGGAGCCTTATCCCAGGACTTCAGATTGTAAGTACAGCATGTCTCACAGCAGCGTGATTCTCATTTGTGCAGACTAATCCAGCCTTGGTAGTAGAACTTTGAAGCACAAATCTTGTCCAACTATATTCAAAAAGCCCACTACAAATACACAGGACTAGGAGAAATCACACTGCCAAGCTAGCCTTGGGGCTAAAGCAATAAATGAAAGGTTTTTTTCAGTTTAAAAATAAAACATCTAGCCTCTCAATCAGTTCCAATGAAAATCTTCTTCCATTAAAAAATTACTGTCAAGAAGGGAAAATGGTATTCAGATTTTAAACTGTTTCCAAAGAATGCTTTGAAATCTTTCACAAAGTCCCCAATGAACCCATCCAAATGACTTTTCTGTGACTGTCGAGTCAGATGCTTTTATTCCCTCTTTCCCCCACTATTTAATTAGTACTTCAGTGGATGTCTACAGTAGTGTTCCTCAGGTTTTACCCACATCCATCACTTGTTAAAGGTACACCAAGACATTTTCAGATCTGTAGACAATGGGACTTATGGCTCCTTTAAAGGAAAAGATGACTGCAAATTCTGTACTTTAAGTTGAAGACAAAAATGTAGAGCTGGGAGAAAATAGGTTTTCCTATTTCCACACTGAAGGAGCAGCTTGTGACTCAATTTTTTTTTTTTTTTAATTATTCTTAAACTTGAATTACATCTCTTTCTCAGATCCAACTATTTTCTTACCAGTTCAAAACTAAGATGTTGTAGCCTTAAAGTTTCTTTAGAATGAACTTTAAATTATGTCTGTGCAATAGCCATTTCAAGGCAGATTCATCACTTTCGGGGGAATGCCAGCAGATCAGCAGGGTGTGCAGTCTGTGTCTGAGGTCACATGGGCATTCTTGTCTTGAGAATACGAAACCTATCCTACAGGCACTTAACGGGTTAAAAACACTGCAATATGCACTAAGCACATGTTTCAAGTCAGCAGGGTGCCAGTTTAAGATGTCCTCAAAGCCTAATTTGATAGATATTATGCCATATGCTGCTGCAAGTAGTTAGTAATAAAGAAAGTAAAAATTTTATGGATGAGCAAAATAGGAGCTCTTATGGATGGAGTGTTTTTAAATCAGGTGTATAATTTACCTACCGTCAGACCACATGTAGAGTGCATTACTCAATTGAACTTACAAGCAGATAGGAAGGCAGTTTCTTTTAATAAGCACTTCTTCAACTTATTGGCTCTACAATTACTTGCACCAATTACCAGCAGCTGCTGCCTGTTTGGTGTTTTATCTTAGACAAGGAGTTACATTAGTTTCTAATCAACAAACCATTCAAGGACTCTTTAAAAATATTTAAATTTAATTTCCCCATTTATTTTGAATTAACTGAAATACTGGATATTTTCATTGTAGTACTTTAATTCTTCTTAGTTTCTCCTCCAAACATGGATTTATTGTTGTAACATTAATTTTATAAATTCTATAAATCCAAGAGTGTACATCAGAAAATATTTGATACAAGCATATGTATACCTTCAGTATATGAAGCATCGATATCGACCTTATTAACCTTATATGGTAGTAAATATACAGTTAATTGTTATTGCTTTTATAAAATTTTAGGCTTGCCATAGAATGTATTATACTCCAAGACCTTTATGACTTGTTCGTCTTTCAACTTTATTTATCATTTACCTCTCTGACTCATACTTAATAAAGCACTGGCTAATGTAGCAAGATAACAATTACAGAGAAATAATTTTAAATATTTTTAAATCAAATGAAGATACTCTTTGTCATGGGAAGAAAGAATATGGCTTTTCTTTATCTCTAGATTTTCAAAATTATACTTATAGAAGTTTCCAAGCAACTTAATGACACTTGAAAAACCCCTTCCTGTAACATGAAAACTGGTGTTTCTTTTGTAGGATTTCTTCCCAAATATCTCAGTGGGAGAAACGGAATAAAATAATTTAAAACTGTAAGTGGCAAAAGTAGCTGAAAAACTAAGATGTACTGTAACACCAGACTCAGTTTTTGCAAATAGAAGTAATAATTAAATAAAACCCAGGGTGTCTGCTACATTGTTCCAACTGAGGCTTTGTCTAAATTACAGAATTGCCATCGCTGCTGTTACACTAGATGATTCTAGCAACATAGAGTACAATAAACTCTCAAGAGACTTCCTGGTGGTCTGTACCTACTTCTACCTATTCCACTTTCCTCCCAAAAAACAAATGCTAGTGACAGGCAAGCTTATGCAGATCTGGTGCAATTTAAGAGGCTGCTGTGTACAGCTGTTCAGGAAACAGCCTCCCTCATGGCAAATTCCTGGGAGAAGTCTGCCTTTCCAGGGAGCAATCTGTTTACTACAAAGAGAACAGTCGGATAAAAATAAAAACACAACAAAACCTAACAAAACCAAACCACAAGAAAAATACCTTTTGCATTAATTTCGTAGACTAATCATCACATTTTGAGTTTGTAATCTCAGGTATGGGGACATCCTTCATACTGTACATGAACAGCATGCTAGGAAGCTTGAAATCTGAACAGATGTCATTGGGATAGGTACCATTAGTACTTAATCCACTTTAGAGGGTATGTCAGAAACCACAGGAGAGTTTGACAGAAAAAAAACAAACTCAAACCAAAGGTTTCTCTATAAAAGGTAAAGAGAGCTATTTGGGAAAGACAGTCAGGAGAGACTTTCAGTAACACAATTATTCAATTTAACCAATAAATGCTTGTGTACTGCCTTAGTTAAATCTCATATACAGAAATATTGCAACGCTAGCCATCTTCAGGGCATATCATGATTCCAGGTCTAACACTTAGGAAAGAGAACTACCAATTCCGTAATATCTCTCAAATCCATCGATACCAAGAGATGTAAGCCCAAACCTGGTAAAAATATTTGTTTCTCACTCACAGGGAGCTGTTAAAGACATACATTGCAGCTGTTTGAGGGAAAAAGAAAAACCTTTCTTGTTCCTAATTTTCTGAAATTATGCACCAGAGCATTCAAATCCTGCACCTTCTGTAAAATAATTAGATCTAAATAGAGCAGCTTAATTGTTTCATATTATTATCAGTTAAAAAAAAAATAATCAAGACTGCTAAAAAAAACCAGAAAACTCCTTAAAAGAGGCCTCAGGATTAATACCTCATGTAATAGGAGAGTCCTCTGTAAATTTCAGGATACTATTTATTCTAGTATACTGGACCCAAACATGGACTTCAGACTGTAATCACAGAATAATTTAGGTTGCAAGAAACATTTGGCAGTCATCTGATCCAACCCTTACACTCCCCACAGCAAGGTCATCTTCAGACTTGGTCTTGAATCAAATTGTGCTGAAAATGGCCACAGAAAATGGGAAAAATAGTCTGCAAATGAATAAATTTATTTAGAAACCTTGTAGTGAGCATCACCTGAAAACAAGTGACGAATCACCCTTACATGTCTCAGAAGTCATCACTTGTATATCCTTCCTTGTTCTTTTTCTCCAAAGCATACTAAAGAAAAAGCTGTGGAGGGAGGGGGTAATTTTCTAGGATTTTACTAAATGCACATAAATAGTCAGGCCTTCTTTACTCTTCCAAAAAGGAAAATCACCATTTTCCACAGAAGTTCCTACCCTCCCTACTATAGGCTTACAATTTACTTTCCTCAACACACTACTAGTGTATTAAAGCCACCGAAGGTTATAAAACGTTTTGCTATTAAATTTTAGAAATAAACACATTTGTATTTTTATTGCAAACTCCTTTAACTCATGTAGTTAACTTACAAATTATCCATCTTTTAATGTTATCTCTCTCACAGCTGGGAAAAATCTAACCCTCTCAGGACTCAATCAGATATTCACATCAATTTGTTTAATTAACACTAAGCTTAATATCTCTCAATTATGACTGCAAACACTTTCTTAAAGCAAATCAAACTCACTCACAAAAACAAAACAAAGAAATCTAACACCATTTAAAAATGACTCACATAAATCTTTGAGAAGATGAATGCAAGGCCTCTTAGGCATTTTGAATGGAGAAAAAGCAGAATAAAAACTGGAGGTTCAAACACCAGAAGGGTTTGATCAAGTTATCTGTTGGTATGCCTTCAAAGTGTGAGTAGTACACCACCTTATCATGTGCCCCTAATTTATATAAAAATATCTTTCCACTCTCCCCACAATGCACACAAGGGATTGTATAGTACTCTTGGACAACTACACACAGTTCTCAAGTGTTTTTTGAAAAAAAGATAGTCCATCACATTAGTTTCACTAAGGTCACCATGTATATATATTGCTGCTCATATTTTAAATTCCACCCAGTCTTCCAGTAATATCCTGAAGAATTACATTATTTAAGCACATACACACTATTATACTGCAAAACACATGATGTTAAAAGACACCAGGGTTGTAACCACTGGTTTCTCTAGCTGATACATTAAGGTACTCAGAAAACTGTACATGGATCCTACCCCCTCTCTGGATCAAATCTATAAAATGCAAAGCACTCATTATGCACAATCCCCTAAGCACATTTGTCATCCATGGGAATATACATTTACCATATAATGAATTTCAGACTTGTCTATAATTAGAAAAAATATTGTTTTAGAGCTATGCTTTTAGAGACTGTGTAGATTATGTAAACAAAATGATATACGAAAATATATCACTGATGTCACTAATCTCTCACAGCACTGCCAGGACATTGGTATGTTGCTTATTGCATAACACATTTTTTTTTATTCAATTATATACCGTACAGATTTTTAAAGGCATAAAATTAACTATACTGTGTTATGCCTTTCTTACAGAAAATTTTGCCTCTTGAAAGGGATTTGTAATCAAAACAACACTGTTAAGCTTAAAGTAACTGTATCATGCTCAATACAAATATCAGTGTGACAATGAAGTATTAGACCTTGCTCTTGAGCATAGACAGCTATGTATTTAACTAATTAAGGACTTAATTCTGCAAACTCCTTGCCTGCCATACTTTCAGTGACCTCTGAAAAGGTCAGTAAGCAGGAACATCTGAAGCTATAGCAATAGAAACTATTTCTTAGATTATTTAAAGTACTTTCTTGTAGAATATCAAAGGCATACAGACATTTTGCAAGATTAAAATCCATTTTGATTCCCTCAATCAAGGAAAAAAAATTCAAAAATTATCAAAGCACTCAAATGGCAGCTGGAGTGGACTTCCTCCTGTCAAGGTCCTCCCTCTTGGCAATTTAACCCAGAAAATGAAGCAGTAGTTTTCCAGTGAGCTGCTTAATTTTCAGATGGTAAACTCACTTTTTTAAAACAGAAAAATTCTAAGTGCAAGTGTAAGGAACACCTTAAAAAAAAAAAAAAAAAAAAAAAAGGAAATGCTTTCTCAATCATCTGAGTCTGGAAAGAGGCAAAGAAGTTGCGTCATTTGGTGACTTCCAAGCATCAGAAAATAGCTGTAAAAGAGAAAATGTAACATCCTTTATTATTTCAGTATTACTTAGCCCCTAAAAAAGATGGATACAACAACACTGGCAACTCCTTCCATTATCCCAAAACCTGAATATTTACGGTGACATCAATAAAGTCTTCTCTCAGTTATTCACTCAAAATTATTTGATCTCTTCCTAGATTAAGATATTATCATTACTCCTCATCTAATAAGACAAATTTGAAATCTTCTAAAACAGGTAATTATGCCATTCAGTTTGCCATCATAAAACTTAAGACTTGGGTTCCCAGACATACTAGAGCTTCTCAAACAAACTCCTAAGCTACCAAAAAAAACCCACCAAACCCTGAAACCAAGCCCAAAAAGAAGTCCTTCTACTTGGTACAGTGGACACTAGTGTTGAGGCTACATGAGAGAAAACAGATTCAGAATTCTCTAGTATTTCTCAACAGATTTGATTTAGGACTCATAAGATCAAGTCTACTAAATCATTAAATAACTATTCTCTGAAAGAAAACAAAGAAAGAATAAAAAGATGGATGGAGGGAAAGGGAATATCCAGCTTTAAAAGAAAGACACTGAGGATTTCTGTCTCTTTCCTACAAGCTGATTGAAAATGCACATCTTGAATTTCTCAAGAAAAAACCTTAACAACAACAAAAAGCCACACAACTCTTGAATAAAGACAATATGTTTGTGCACGAGCTTTGTTTTTACAAAAATAGCAGAAATAAAATGGTCATTTCTTACATGATAGACATGTTTTTTTTTCTTTACAGAATGGTAGGTCGACAGTTGCAGTTCATGTAAGCATGCCCAAGAGGGCTTTAACTAGCCAATGTGGTCACCACAGGGCTCACTGCAGGACAGTCACATGAGAAATGGCCACTCTCCAGTTACTTCCAGTATCTACACAAATCAATATCCAAGTGGAGCTAAGGGCTACATTGTAAACATGAAATAAGGAAATTAAATAAATTTAACTTTTCTTTGTCAAACCAGAATTTACAGACTTTAGCTCTTGGATATATTCAAGCTGATGCTTTTTACCATTGTGGTTTTTTTGTTTGTTTGTTTGTTTTTAATAATAAAACACCTCTTCCTTTTAATCATACATCTGCAATTCTTTTTATTGATATAGTAATATCGATTATAGAAATATTTAATAAGGTTAGCTTTACTGAGAAAGATTTTACCCTAAGAGATTTTTAATACGATGGAAAATTTTCTTTTAAAAATTGGAATTAACGTGCACTACATATAATGTGTTGTAAATCGGGCAGTGCATCATTATCACCTCCTACTCAGAGCCATTTTAACTATATTCTCAGTATTTGGGTAGCTAAGCTAATTAACAACCTAGTATTACTGTACAGATGAGACCATCATGTTATTTCAAGTGTTTTTTAACAGTCTTTGAACTCTAATTTTGTTTACAGTTTGCACTATTTTAAGAAGAAAAAAATTAAATGATTTTTCAAAAGTCTAGAAAATCAAAAGATGTAATTTGATTAAAAACCATATTTACATTTATATAAAAGTTCTTTGTTTTCTTTTTTATATAAACACATTGGGTCATCTCCATAGACTGTATTAGCTGATTCTGTGCTTAGAACATCAGCATTTCTGATGTTTCCTCTCCTTCCATTCCAAGTCATGGTCTCGTTTCAACTAATGTTGAAAACACAAAAGCAACTGTAGAAAAATCTGTTTCTTTGTCAGCTCACACGTACATTGAACAACAAATCCAGAGATAGACAAGCAACAAGGTTCAAAATCTTTATTTGAGCAGTCATCAAAAAAGTAACCATTACAAGAAAGCACAAGGCAGCTAGAACTACAACTTTTTTCATATGACATCATTTACTATGTGGGTAATTTCCTCACTGCTCAATGACTCCAATGTTTTTGGACAAGAGGAACAAGAATGATTTTACTCCCAAATTGTTCAAAACAATTAAGTCACTGGATTTAGGCTTTTATGCATCCAGATACTACACTTAGTTTTAGATATCAACATTGTTTTAGGACTAGTGCCTACTATGTAGCCCCTGTATCTTGTGAAGTCCCTTCCTCAAACATGACCTTATCAATATTACTTACCTCATTATCTTTTCTAGTTGTGTCAGAACTATTGTACCAAAGCAAGTAATTTGTACACACAGAAGTTCATCTAATTGGCAGAGGCAGTGTTCATCCTTTTTTGTTTCCAGTCCCAAATATGACTTTGAATGGAGGTAGAAAGTAAAGAGGTAGAAATTCTTGCTTTGTAAGAAAAAACATACAGCTCAAACATTTGAAAGGGCATGGAATTCCTGAAATGTCATCAAATGGTGTTTTCTCTGGTGAAGTATACTCAGACCATAATGTGTTTTTCTCTAGTAAAACAGCACAAAAGCCAACCATCACTTCTCATTTCAAAAATACCTAAATGTCTGAAGTCCCACTTTCAACCTGCAAAATCCCTTGAGTTAAATACTGAATTACTATCACAGGTGTTCAATGCATAGGTTTATCAAAGAGAAAAGGAAGGAAGAGGCACTGAAAAGTACTTTCATAAATAACAGTAACTTGACCTCTTCTATCAAAACCTACAGAATTTGTTTAAAATACCTTGCCAAGTGTGTCTGCATTGATTGTATTGGATTAAAGCATAAGTAGTCTGAAGTATAAATAAGATATAAATGCTACAGAAAGCTGAGTAGGAAGAGTGAAAATTAAAACCTTTGCCTGTGAAATACAAATTATCCTCCAGTTAACATATTTTTAACACTAAACTAGGATTTTTTTCCCCCCTAACACTGTATAACAAAAATTGCCACATGAAGTGATAACATTAGGTGTATTAGGTGAGACGCTTACCATATTTAACCTTTCCAAACATTCACATGAACAAACCAATGAAAACTAAATTATTCATTAGAAAGTTGAATGTGAAAGAGATTCTCAAAGTAGCTACGAATCAGGTATAGAAAGGAAAGCAGTCCAAAAAACCCAGAATTCAGATGCTCTGAGTAAGAAGTTGATGATGAAAGAATTAAATATGTTTTTGAGAACCAAAAATTAAGAGGAGAGTGGTTTTGCAATCAGAGTTTTGAAAACGGAGACAAATGGTCTGCTAAAAGTCACACACAAAGACCGTATAATTCAATGCAATACTAGACTGTTTATGGAATAAACAGGATAACATGTATAATTTACTAATTATTCAACAGAACAATTCTCATTTCCTTCATAAGAACTGCTTAG
Source organism: Tyto alba (assembly GCF_018691265.1). NCBI lineage: Eukaryota > Metazoa > Chordata > Aves > Strigiformes > Tytonidae > Tyto > Tyto alba. The sequence goes on along the minus strand of NW_024881262.1, from coordinate 9,701,441 downwards.
AGGATTTAGAGTACATATTCCATGCAACATCTAGTCAGCAACACATATTTCAAAATGTTTATATCAGATTTTCACAGGAGTAGGGCTAGAAAAGGAACTTGGAAGAAAGCAAGTACAGTTGACCCAGTTCTTCACTTGAGTCGTATACAATATGTATATTGGCCCTAATTATATATAAAATTATGAACTGATAAGAGTGAACTATTAATGTTACACACAATGCTTTTTTCTGCCAGTATCATTGTGTATCTGATAACAGTCCATATACATGATCTATTTAAAGATGAAATGCACAGAGGACTGACAATACTGAGAACTCTTCCCGATTAAAGTCAAAAAGCAGTTTAATTTGGAGCCAAGCATGCAAGGCCTATTCATTTATTATTTCATGAAGGGAGGTAGAAGTAAAAAGCCTAATTAATTTAAGTAAAATAAAAGACTACACTAGTATTTATTTGTTTATCCTACAGATTGTTCTGTATTGCAGGATAATTGTGGGATTATAATTTCCACTCAAGGGAGAAATGCATTTATTTGTTCCCATTGCATCAGAGTATTATTCTGTACTGTTCTGTATTAGAAAATTTTATCCATCCTACATCACATTCAGACAGAAGTTCGTTTCATAAAATCATATTTTAATCTCACATATTTATTTCTCAACCTGCCACATACAATTTGTCCCATTACTTACTCCTGTTTGACTGCAGCAACATCCTGGAAGACCACGTGTAGGCACCTGATGACACAATTCTAATGCTAACTGCAGTGAGTAACAGTTAAAACCCTGACTACAAAAGTCAGTCATTACATTTAGAGATACTCTTTTACCCTTCATCATCACCCTTCTAGTTTCCATGCTGATTAACCAAGACTCATATCTTACAGTTTTCCACATTGTGTCTGCTTTTAAAATGTCACAAGGTCTAGATTTCTTAGGCCTGTTATCAAATTTCCAGAATAGTTTCAGGGCTGACTCTGCTTTCAAAATATTCCTAGTTGGAATTACGCAGAATTCCAGAATACACTAAAACCTTCAGCAGTTCACTTCTGTGCATCTATTTCTACATTCTGTACCTACAAACAGGGCCTTTCTGAACAAAACAGTGGTATTCTTAAGGGGAAATAAATTGTAAAAAGCACAATGGAAAGCTCTCTAAAGACTTCATTGCTGAAGTCATTATTCAAAACACATCCTGTTGCCAAATCTGCAGAGTAGAATAGCACTGCACTCACTGTCTTCCCCTCCTCCCCTGAGCTACAGATATTGATTGCAAAATTGACATTAATAATACAAAGAATATTCAAGAAAGAAACAAAGAGAAGGTTAAGCTCCTGAATTTAAAAACTGCCCTAAACTTCAAATGGAGACATATAAAACCAAAAATAAGTCTTTAGGAAGCAGGCAAAACAAAACACAAAGGAAAGAAGAAAGGAAATATATGAGGTATTGTGCTTTCCCATAAAAACATTACATGTATCCAAATTTGTCCAGGACTAGATCCTGCAAGGACTAAGAAAACCACTCTCATTATGACATGTGCGAGTAAAAATTTACTGAGTCATAAAACTCTACTAAAATTAAGTCAGTTAATACTGCTCATTTGTAGAATGAAGAAACTGCACATTTTTAGCTGCCGCTTTTTGTTCCTTTAAGTGTAGTGATTCCAAATTAAAAGCTTCTACATGAGGAATTTCTTTTACAATGTGATATCATAAGCCATCTAATTGTCAAAATCAGTTTGTAGGAAACAAATGAACTTGTAAATTTAGCATGGTAAGAACAGAGTGATGAAGTTCAGTTCACTCAGATTATACTTAGCCATAAATATAGCAACTATAATATACCATTGTTCATGACTTCAGAAGATAGAAAGTTATTTCACACTCTGTCCTTTTTAATAATCTGTTAGGTCTTTAAAATTTTCTGTTAACATAAAGTTACAAGGATATCAGATTCTGAAATATCCTGATTTTTTTTTCTGACTTTATATACCCATAAAAATATTTAATCATGTTATTGTGCACAATTACTGAGTGCACAAGCAGTGAGATATGCATGTAGGTTATATACAAACTGTTATTATAGGAACCTTATTTCTACAACAATCACTCTTTCATAGAGCCTCTATCTTCTTTTAGTCTTAAAGTTATCTTAAGAAACTCATTTGTATCTTATCGGCATTAAAAAAAAAAAAAAGGCATCAGGTACATTACCCAAATGATGCTATTGGAGGCGTAGCTACCAGGAAAGCAACACTTTGCTGTCGCACACTGACAGAGGCAGAGCTTTCCTCCAATGCAGCCATGCTGCTGTTCCCCAAACACAGTGGGGCTGTTGCCCCACAGACACACCGCTGAGAGGAAGCAGTAGGAGCAGTCCCCTCATTTCAGTTCCTGAGGCTTGTAACTCAGCTCGGAGAGAAAACACTGCTCCTTCTGCCATCCCTCCTTCTCACAGCACTCCTGATGAATTTAGCTGAAAAGCTTCAGGATGCCTTTCCCCCCTTTCTTTCAATAGTTTACTTGCGAAGGCAGCTTGGTTTTAAACTAAATTCTTCCCAGCTGAGGTGTGCTAATTGCTGCTGGATGAACAATACTCAGCTGATACCTGGGTCTCTGATGCAATTTACCTGTGCAGTCAGGTGCTACAATCAGGCATGATATTTACACCTTCTGTGTAACAGCTGTAGGTACTCCACTTACATCACCTGTTCACCAAAACGGGAGCAGGAAATTTTTCCTTCAAAACCACATTGAATATAAATTCATTCCTCATGTGACTGCACTGAGTGTGATGTAATTATATCAGGGATATAATCCAGTGTCTTTGCTGTCATTGGATTTCAGACTTCCCAGTAGGACTTTAAGAAAAGTACTGAGATACTATCCAGTATTTTTTTAGAAAAAAAAGGGGGAAAAGGAAAAGAATCAGGCTTTATGTCATAATAGCTGTCATCATTCACCATAAGAACTTTGTCCATCATATATAAATCATCAGTTAGGAACTTTATAATCAGGGTGGATAAATTCATGTTCTATGCTACATAGACGGGGAAAGACAAAAATCAATCCACACAGAAATATCAACTCATTGAAAAAGTGGACAAATTGCTTTCACCCGTGCCATTCATACTCCACCCTCTCTAAATACGCAAGTGTTACATGTAAAAATATGTTTGTGATATAAACCACAAAACACTTCTAATCTGTCCATCAAAAAGAAGGCCATTTTAGAGAGGTTTGTTACACTCAGGAAAGATTGTTAAATCTTATTTAAAGCTGCATTCCTAGAGCAAATCTTAATTATCCAGCATGCGCTGGATAATGAGATAAGGGTTGCAAGATTAACACTCTTCACATAAAAATATAGGAAAACACCTAGATTCAACAATTTCATATCTATAGGGACAAGTGTTAAATTCATCCTGAACACAAAAAGCAGATATCCTTAATATTAAAATACATTCAACTCTGATCTGTCTCCTTAGAAGGCACCTCACTCTCAGAGAAGCCTCATTGAAAGCATTGATATCAATTCCTAAGGTGAGGTACTACACGAGACGTAATACAGCTTTTCCTCTTTCAGGCAGATGAAACCTCACATAGTCACACATACTCAAAGCTCTCAGTTTAAATAGCTACCTACATCCAGGTTCCTCCTCCTCTGATTAAAAAAAAAAAAAAACAACAATTCTGCAGGCCACTTCGTTTGCCTCAGCAAAATCAACTTACTCTTCTCCTTCATCCACTTCAAAAACATAGGAATAGCAAAATAATTGTTTATGCTCATACTTAGTTTTTAAAATAACACTGCAAATTTAGATGCCAGACAGCAAAGAACAAAGTAGGCCATTAACATTTCAGATATTCTGCAAGCAATACTATCACTTGGCTGTAACATATTCATGTTCATTTGAGCCTCTCTAAGGTAAGCAACATATACTAAACAGTTTAACAAAATAAACACCTGTATATTACAAGGAGGAGATTTAAAAAAAAAAAAAAAAAAAAAAAGTAGTGAAGTCCATTGCCTCCTTAAAAATATTTTTAACTCTACATAAACTGTGACATACGTAGTTTTAATTTTACATTTGCCAACAGTGACACCTGCTGGAAAGTACCGTGTTCATATTTTCTGTATTTTCAGACTCGGGCCACAATATGACAGCTTAACGTCTGCTGCTGTGATGTAATGCAGTTTGCACATACATGTGCAGTAGAGACATGCTTTATTATGAAGTTAAATCTTTTTGTATCAACGGTTTGTAGTACTCTGAAGAGCACAACTACTTAAGTAGTGTTTGGTATTTCAAATAAAAGCAAACACAAAGAATCTTATTTGAGAATATTTATTAGATCAACAATCTCAGAGAATTGCAGCAGAATTGGGTCTGAAAAGATTTCTCAGTTCTTGCTTGTACTCTTTTCAGTCATGCAAAATGAAATATTTCATGCAGAAAGTTGGGACGAGCTCAGTGCAAAAGTTCTGCAACTATAGATAATTATTTCGCTTACCTACACTCATGTAAAAAGCAACCATCCACATTAGCAAAGACACAGTTATTTTGGCTTCTAATAGTTGAAGACAACTGTGTAAATATTACTACAATTTTGTAAAGCAAAATATATAATATAAAGAATATTATTTTTACACTAGTATTTATCCACTAAAGTAGTTAAGGTGTATTATCATCTTTTTATACAGTTTTTAACACACAGAGTTCCATGCTACGTATGGATCTTATGCAAATGCTCTTTGATTTCAAATGAGACTTTGCATACTAAGAAGTCTATTTTCCCATCAATGCAGAGGAGATTTACGCACATAAGTCCCATTACCATTAATGGGACTCACCCACATAAATCCCCTGCACATTGATAGACCCTTAGGATTTACATTGAAATGGGTCCTTTAGAGCCATTACAATGTCAACCTTTTGCCAGGATTTTGCGTATTAACAATACTAAGCAATATGTGGCAATCTTAATGTGTAAAATCCTAGCAAAAGGCACAACATAGAATGATACTGAACAGAGCAAAAAATTCTTACTCATGCTATTTAAAGATGATCCCTAATTATTCTTTAACTGTCCATATTCCTATTGGTTGTTTTCTGTCATTACTTTCCTTATTAAAAATCCTACCTTCTGTTTTACCTCCTCTTTCCTTAACAAGCACTGCTCAAAATCTGCTCTAAAGCATCCTAAAAAAAAAAAAAAAAATGTTTCTATATTTCAGCTGAACAACTTTCCTTCCATTAACTTCCCTCTTACCTGGTTGGAACTCTTAGCTTCCTTTTTGTTTGTTTGTTTTTAATTGATAAGCCTATATTATAAATGCAGTAGTATAAAATCAATAGTTTAACTGCAGCAAGTAAGAAAGCCAAGTAGACTAAAACAGAATAGTAGCAGTAGTATATCAATTTGTATGCAGTGAAGCTTAATTCCCAAAACATGCCACAGTATCACTCTGTCCCTCAAGGATATATGCAGGAAAATCAGGGTCACCTACAATCCCACATGTTGAGAACAATCACGTATCACCAAACTAATCTAAGATGTTACTAGAAATGCATCATTTATCACTTACTCTATCAGAAATGCTTGAAACAGATCTATCATCCATATACACAAAGACAGTTCAACTCTTAGCTCCTAATTTGGTGTCTAACTTTCCACAGATCCACACGAGTGCTTTGGTGACTGAACAGGAATTAGAAACTAAAATTTTTCTACAGAACTTGATCTACTAGTAATTTAAGTGATGAGCAATCTAGTCTACATAACAACAAGCTCATATGGCTGTTTGGCAACCCTTCATTGCTACTATGGCTTGATTAAGAAACAGAAGGATACTCTTGATGAATACGAATATTTATTGTACTTGAAAAAAAAAATCTCATGTTTGATTCATTATTGTTTATTCTGAAAATATTATATATTTATTTGTGGAACTGGATTACACTGCTAATACTTTACCAGCCAGCAGTCACTAAAAGCACTGGATTGCTAAGTGACTGACACCAGGAAGACTAGCTCATAAATGGGACCACCAAGAAGAATGAAGCTTCATCACTTAAATCCTGAAGGACTCTCTCCTCAAGTACTAAACAGAAACTCCTACCTGCAGTTATTGAAAACTTAACATCCGGATAGCAGGCTGTCACTGTTGTAGGAAGTGTACAGTCCCATAATAAGAGGGAAATAGTGTGCTGCAAACAGTAATTATTTTACATTAATAAAGCAAACAATTCTAGTTTTACAAGCAGGGATGTACAGGTCAAGAAGCATGCTCTGAGTGACCAGCAGCAATTCCAGCACATCATATCAGCCACTGCTTCCTGATACTAATAGATACATCAATGCTGCAAAGCAATAAACATTCAAAAGGCTCCTGCTACTATTTCACAAAGAAAAATATTTTACACTGTAGATTTACATTCTGTCTTCAGGATAATACAAAAATTAAAAGAAGGAAAAAAAGAAAGAAAAAGAAAAAGAGAGAGCATGAGAAAGAACACACAAAATACTGGATAAGTAACCACCATAGTGATTGCTGATGTCACATATAGGACAGTCTATCTACATTGCATGTGACCTTATTCTACTCCACAGATGAAATAAGACTCCACTGATTCCAGCATCAGTACTATGCTATGTCATGATTCTTGCAGGATCGGGCTCTTAGGACCAGACTTACAAAGTTAATTGCATATTTTAAAAAAATGAGAGTTGAGCATGTAAATATTTTCATGAATTTGAGTCTTAGTGAACAAAACGAACCAACAACAACAACACAGATGAACAAAACCACTCCACAGTCAAGTACTATGGTCCAGATCCACAAAAGAATCAAATCTCAGAGAGGGACTGCATGTAATTTAACTGCCAGACAACTAAAATCTCCAGAAAACATGTCAGCATTTTTTTCCCCAAGCTTGACAAATCATCCCTTATTCCTCAAGCAAAATAAGGGCAGGAGATCTTATCTTATTCTACAGTAGGCCTAATAAGGATCCTGCCTAAGTAACTTCCTAGTTAACTCTCCAAACAGTCCAGTCCAATAGCATGTTCAGAGAGTGATTAACATACCTGTAGGACAGTCTCTGTACGTTGTGGTGAAGCTCAAGAGACTCTGCCCCCCTTTCATTTTAGGGGAAAACACAAGATGGTGCTGGAGGTGGTAATGCTCATTTTTACTCATTATTCCAGCCATGAAACCACTGTCCAGATTTTGTAAAAGTTTTTTTGAGGAGGTTTACACTCAAACATCCCAGATGAAGGACATATAATCACCTGGTAATATGCTAGCTGGTAATACAACCTTTTTAAATTTAAATTTCCCTATTTTGCAAACACATTATGATTCAGCAAAAGGGAACATATTTCCATAGCCAGGGAAAAGCTCCAACTTGGGAGAGATCAGATCAGGTCCTAAACCTTACCTGAGAGTTTACTTACTGATTGTAAGTGGAATTGAGCGGTAGACTTACACCAGTTAACCAGCTGGAAAACTGTTCTTGCACACAGATACTATCTTGAAAGTTCTGCTGAATGCTAATAGGAACAGGACAGGACAGAACTGACGATTTACAGGACTTAGTTGTTCTACATTGTAGCTCAACTAGCCCACAAAGTTAAAAGTTCAGTTAAAACAAAAATCTAGGTTATAATGGGTTATTCTTGCTTTTTTGAAGCATCTATGCTTCTGTAAGAAAAACACATAATTAACATTGTCCAACTATCCTGATTTAACAGAGCTCTGCACAAGCTCCTAACAGACCTGCACCTGCAGGCTATTTGGGTTTTGGAGTTCAAAAAATCATTGTAAATCCTATAATCTGTGTTTGCTATTAATCTCTGTCCATCTTCCTTCCCAGAAACAGCCTGATTTATCCCTCTCCCAATTACTAACCTTCACCCAGCCCTCAGAACTATATAATTTTTCCCATAGTCATATTTGTCCTTCCTGGAGCTGCACGGAAGCTACAGTTTGAGCCCTCAAGCTGCTTCTTCCTCCTCTTGACACTGAACTAAGCAAAGGGAGAGGGGGAAGACAGAAAGGACAGATACAAGCTTAGAGCTGAAGAAGGTAGCAGCCATCCTGAGCTACTAGTTTTCTTCTGCTCTCTCCTTCCTTTGCAAATGGATTCAATTACTGCCTCCTTAGGGGGAAGTATACGAGACTTGCCATCAAGCCTGAATAGCTGCTATGCTTGAGAAAGAAGTAGCAAAATGTACTCCTTTGGTTAGTTAAAGTGTGTATCCCTCTCACCCGGCTGAAATCTCAGGTTTCTCACAGCTTGCTTCAACTTCAGTTAAAATGAGATTAATGAGAAGAATCTGAGAGTTAGCAAAACAGGTCCTAGTGGTTGAAATGACATTGCTCAGGTTCAATTGTTATCACTCAAGATAGAATCTCCTGTAATCAGCTTCTTCTATAACCATCTTCATTTCTAATGACTGTGTACCAGCAGTAATGTACATCCCTCTGCTGTTTTATTTTTTGTATTTTTGCCACAAAGCAACCTTGCTGTGATGACACAGCCACTATATTTAGTTCCTGCTCTGTACTAAAGTATAATGCTCAGCTAAAAGTTTTTCCCTCTCTCTCATTGTGTAGTCTATATATAAAACTTAAAATATAGTTTCTTGCCAAAAGGCAGGAGGTGGTGATATTTCTGTAGCGATAGATAGTAGTTACCAAGTACTCAAAATTACACTTGTATTAAAAAAAATGACACACACTACTATTGCACAGTGAACTTCTGTGACTTATGTGTCATTTTCTTAATTTTACTAGTCGAAATACATTTTTAGCTATTGTTCCTTGGCAAAAAAAAAAAATGTATATTACTAATGCTAAGGTTGTGACATGAAGTGACAGAAGCCAGGAAAATTCAAAATTAAGGCTGACACTGTATCCTTTACTCACACCGCTGGGTTAAGACAAGACAATGGTTGTCTACACTTTGGAATTCCCAGGCTTTGTTAAATACATATCATAATCTGCACATTAATTTTAAAGTGTATCTCTTCTTCTTTCCTTAAAAAAGAGGGGCTTAGTTTTTTTTTGTTCCTTGATCCAACTTGTAAAACATTAAAGGAATGGAAAAACAAGTGATAGATACTGCTGTAAAATTCAGATATACTTTTAGATGCGTATTGTACCATCTTAATGATATACCAGATGCAATTCTGCCCTGCAGAAAATCCAGGCTTCATGTTGCTTCTAACTTCCTTACTCCTTTGCAACATACAACAAATGGGACTTAAAAAAAAAAAAATAATCCTTTCACTTGACAGCATCTCTTATGCAAAGGGATGTACATCCATTGTCGTCAAGGAGAACACTGACACTTTAGCCATTGAAAAGAATGGCATTGTGGAGTTGAGACAGGGTAGCCATATGAGGCTGCACAACCTGCTGTCAGCAAAGACCTTCCAATACCTCCCGGCGAACCTGAGATGGCCTGTCCCTGGAAGACCAAGGAAGACTGGATCAGAATTTAGAGCTGGGAGATGTGAGTTCAATTCACTACTCTCCTCAGAGTTTTTTGACACCTTAAGAAAAAACTGTTTTCTATGCCCAAGGACCCCACAATATAATGGGAAGGTAGGGCACTGCAAGTATAGGTATAAAGAGTGAGGTGCCCAGATAAGACAGTGTGGGGAACCAGGTAGTAGCCAAAATATCTAGAGTAAAAGGCCTAGCTGTGGAAAAGTATTATACAGTTTTATACCCTGCTGTACCAAAAATCTTAATAATTTATACAACCCTCTTACTCATAGTGTTTAAGTACTTTTAGAAGTATTTCTTTATCAAAATACTATCAGTATGAGGCTAGATATCAGTGGAGAATAGATGGATGAACCGAGTTGCCCGTAGCCATTAAGATGTCTATGGCAGAACAAAAGAAACTGATGCAATTTCTCCATGCTTTGGCCTTCTCACATGAGGACTGCAGCTGCTAAGAACATAAGCACATAAAATGAATGAATTCAGGACCTTTGCGAATGTCTTTGATTATATTACAAATTTGGTCAAAAATCAGTCCATTACAGGAACCACCTAATGAAATTACAAACACACACACACACAGAAGGAGCTGATGGAATCAAAGTTTTCTAATATATTGTAATCATTCCCTTCACAAGCAATACAGTACACAAAGCAAATATTTTGCTATCTACAGTTATTATCTATAATACACTGTAAGTTTGGGATCCATCAACTCATTTTATTGTATTAATATCTCCCAACTTTTACACAATATCCCTTTAAAATTACTATGTCTAGCCCTTTATTTTAATGGTATGATGTGACAGATCTTAAGGAATCTGTTCCAACCCAGTAACTCCTACTTTCACTCCCACCCAAACATTCAATCTGTGTATTACAGCTACTCTTCATTTCATAACTTCTCTTTTTCATTTATCTTTAATAGGCTGAATTTACACAGCAAGTTCTTAGAAGCAAGCTAAAAAAGATGTTGCTTATTCTGTTTTAAATCAAATACATTTTAACTTCACTGTCTGCTACAAATCCATTCAGGGTTTGCGCTGATTTGACAATTTCCTTCATCCACTTTTGTATGCCACCAATCCCCTCATACATTTCTCTTGCATATGCAGGCTATGCTTTTTCCCTAAACAGAGTCAAATATACTTGACTGAAAAAACACTCAAAAGAATGTTCATTTCTGGAAGAATTTCAGATTAAAAATATTACAAAATATACACAAAAGTAAAATGAGTAAAAATAAAACCCTCAGCCCCTTGGCACACGCATTTCACAGGGCAAAAATTTCCAGATTACAAATAAAATTTCTGTCAATTGTTTTAATTTTCCCCTGCTCTCAAATACTGCAACATTTTCCATATATTCTGTAGTTAATAATCTGCACACCTGTTTTACAAAATGTTTCTGAATTTTCCTCTAGTCCATATTTGTTCCCCACCCATTCGATGCTTCTAATTGGCTTGCATTGTTAACAGCATGCATAAGAAAAATCACACCTACCTGTTAGACCTGACAGACACCAGAAAGGCTATGCTGCAAAGCCTGGGTGAGAGAAGCTTCAGAGATGCTCAAGCAGAGAAAATAGGAGGCATTAGAGCACAATAGCTGATTGAGCAGACAGAGCTCTCAGAAGGAGTTGCTCCCTAAAACTGTAAAAGAGCATTTCTGCACAACGATATTTATGTTTTCTGCATGCATAAATCGATGAAATTCAACTACATACATGTTTCTAACTCAGTGGATGCCGTCATACAGTGTCAGATCTATCAACAATGGAATCATGATGGAAGTTACTCTAACATTCTTAGTTGATTTCTACTACTTCTTATTTCTGAAATATTATAAGAGTTCCTAACAAGCATCTTCCTAACCACAAAATGGGCAGTGACTATCTTAATCACTTCACACGGCAAACATAAATCCTAGAAGTGGCCAAATATTTCAAGAGCTCTTCACACAACTGTACCACCTCCCACTAGAATCAGAAGTATTTTACCGACGGTACCAGATTAAGTTTATGGATCTGCAAGGTTAGGTTAGGAAAATAATGCCATATTGTAATTAGCACATTTACACAACACACAGAAGGCTTGCATCAGCCTGACAAAAAGTCTTTATTTTGCTATTGCCCATAAAGTTATCGATCCTTCCTTAATCTTTTAAGCTGAAAAAGCATAGCAACAATGCTAAATATGACCTCTGAAGTTAAGGTTGCCAGTCAGACATTATTTTCCTGGTACAATTATTTTTATACACATATACAAGACTAACATAAAAATACTGCTCTGCTTTCACGGATAAGAAAGTACAGAAGCACCTAGAATCTTCAGTCAAGAACTAGGTCTTTCCTACATATATAAACAGATGTCAAAGACATGAATCAGTGGCCTAGAAAACTCTCAGATGTACAGAGTAATAAAGAAAGAGAAGATGGTGTAGGAAAGGGATATAAGAAAATTAATAAAGATTAAAAAAAACCAAAACAAAACAACACAACAGCACACCATGACACTACAGCACCACACACAAACAAAAAAATCAAAATCAAAAACTAAACCAAGCAAACAAAAAAACCCAACCCAAACCAAAAAAACAACGAAAAGACATATCCTTGGTACATCATAACATTTTTCAGTTCCAAATAAAATGAATAGGAAACATCCCTATAAATCCCTAGTGTAGAACTTTGATGATTTCAATCAAATTCCTGTCACTAATACTTACATACAGTTTATTGTAAGCAGGAACCTAAGATGCAGTAAGGTACATAAAGTTGTAGATGGAACATGAATGGCATCATATGATCTCAAAACTAGGCATGTTTTTTGTCTGTAAAGGCTTATCTGTCACAGAAACATAGAGAAAGGACTTTAAAACATTGTCTGTGCTTGCCCTTTACTGTAATACATACTCTTTGTCTCGGGCTCCAAAAATATATTTTATATAATTAGCTGAAACTAACTGAACACAGTTGTCAGCAGAATTCAGCCATAGCTATCCCAAGCATTAAGCATTGTTTTAGCACCAAGGGCACAGTCTTTCAGAGTTCTACTTTTTTGTGCACAGTGAAGGAGTTTGCTGATCCAATAGGCTACTTCAGCTTCAGCAAGCTACTGCCACTCTGACTGGCTCCTGTTACACACTGCTAAGAAACTATGGCTACAAGTCACTTATGTCACATAAAACTCATGACATTTTAACCAGAAACAGATACTGCCATCTACCACAGACTCTCCTTGTGACAGCAAGAGATGGACATAATAAAGCAACAGCACTTGGGATCTTTCAGCACACAAAACTCACTTGCACCCCAAATTAACCACTACTCAATTCAGGATAATTGATTTAAACCACTTTCTTTCAAAATAAGAAGAGTAGTCAGCTTTTGAAGATGTTTGCTTATAATACAATAGCATGGGCAGAGGTGCCACTGTGGCTTGTCTGCACATCATGGCACAAGGAAGGAGACTGCTCTGCCTGGAGCCCTAGGCATCCCTGTGACTGGGATTCTCACTGCAGGAATGAGGAATGAATGACTATCCAACAAAGCATACAGTGCTCTGGTGCCAGCTGCTCTAAACATTTGACTTGTACAGAGAATGACTGCAAAACTATTTTAAACAGAGTAATTTTTAAAGTAAAATGGAAGGGATGCTTTACAGTTAAAATCAGACATACCACATTAAGGGTTACAAACACTTGATACTGAAAACGACATCCTTCAGTATTAACATTATGTTAATGAATGCACAGCTTCCACTTACTGAATCAGTTCTAAGAGATCACAGTGTAGGTCTTTCAGGTAAAAAACAGCCTAGCTGTATGAAAGCAAGGAGCCTTGCAGCAAACAGTACTTTCACATTTGAACCCTATTACAAATCAGGAGAGGTTAATAGACCCCTTTCTCCTGCAGTTCTACCCTTATCTGCCAGCTTTACAAGTCTGAGGACAGTTTGTCAGGAAGATACGCAAACAGTTCATTTCACGTTGCTGTTGGGATGCTATTACAAACACAGTCTCTGAAGAAGTTGAAGCAACAAGTATGCCTCTCTGTGTCTCCCATGTCTGATTTATTAACCAGGAAAATAAAAAGACTACAACTTGTAGTTCCAGTTGTGCCACAGATTTCATGATCCTTGAATAATAAACAAAATAACAAAGGGCCAATATAAAAAAGTCTTCTTTATCCAACAAAACTACAAGTATAGACTGGATCCTTTTTTTTTTTTTTTTTTAAAATGGTTGAGAGAGGGAAGACAAAATATTAAACCAGACACCGATATTGTCCATGATGGTCACATTATGAGCACTTATGTTCTACAGTGAATTCCAACACTGCCCTTTAGAGGTTTTGTTCTACTCAAAACAAAAGGATAAAACTGGCATATAGTATTTTAAAGCAGTATTATCCAAACATCACAACTCTACTGGATAGCAACATACCCTGTGAAAACTCTTCATCTCAAGGCTCGAACATTCTTAGTCACTGGATAGACTACAAGGGGTTATGTACAGTAATTTCTTGGACTATATTGTCTTCTTGCAGAGTTTTATATGTAAGCCCACAAACACTCTATAAGAGCACCTCCTTCTGTATTACCTTTTACATAATGCGAAGTGTTTGTTATTCACAGTCAAATCTGATTAAGTGGAAAGTCCAGGTAGGTTCTCACAATAACAAAAAGAATTTTCTGCTATATTTTGCAGGTGTTCTATGAATCCATGAGGAATAAGCTATTTTAAAAAAAAAAAGCAAAAAAACCCAAACAATCAAAAAAAAAACCAAAACAAAACAAACAACCCAAACCAACACCAACAAAGCCCTACAGAAAAAACCCAAACAAAACACACTTTATCACACAGTTCATGCTGTATAGCAAATTTTATCTGCATTATAGGCCTGACTACACCAAACTCACAGTGTATCAGGAATACCACTAGTACAATAGTCCTAAGTGACCACAGTAATACTCTATACTTGTACATTAATTTATTGATATTGCTGTTCCACCCCTAACTGACAACCATTATGGTCATTGAAAGACAGGTCTGAAATTTGAAAGATTTTGTAAGCATCCTGAGACATTTTGGGATGGATTTCATGGAACAGAAGAGGACACTCTGCATGTTACTCTACTTTTCAAATTAAGATCAACAATGCCAAAACATCCCCAGCCACAAAAAGCTGATGTCACTAAGCATCAGTCCCAGGAAATATGGAAATAGATTGTCCAGCACTACTACAGACATATCCTGTTTTGCTCATCAGCACCTGAGTGTGAAGTATCACTTTATTACTATTTCAGAGAAGCTCACATTTCTTTTACAAAGATCACACTGAATGGTAACAATATAGCATGAAGAGTCAGCTTTTAAAAATTGCCAGTTTTAGGGTAATGTGAACACAGACATCACTTTCAACTGAAAACAGCAATCAGCCCTGGGACAGTGAATTTAAATGGTGGTTAAGACCTTGAGAAGGCCTGGGCCCAGGGACATCTAAGTGTTAATACCCTTTCCTTATCTCAACAACACCCATCCTCTTTGAATTTCTCTTATCTCTTCTTTAACAGTCTATACTCACTTCAATTCCCATATCTTTCTGTAGCCTTTTTCTCCTTTTGTTTTCCTTTAAGAGACTACTTCCAGTTGTGAGACTGCCTAGCCCTGCATTTTCTTATGATCTTTATGAGAAACCAGTTACACCATAAACTGCTACTCATATTCACTAAGGCTTAGTACGCTTTTAGTGTTCAGTGGCTGAAAAATTTAGATGGAAGGAAATGTGTTTCTTGCAGGCAATGCAGAACCCTAGAGGGCACATGAGACTCAGGAATTATCATCCTTTGTCCCCACCTCTTGCTGCTGAATACATTTAAAAAACAAAACTACTGAAAAGATCATTGAAAACGTTTCCCATCCCAATCCAGCTCAGTTTGATTAAATACCCTAACCTTGGGCACTAGAATTATCTACTTATTTTCAACAGCTTACCCGTTGTGCTTTTAACCTGTTGTAGTGTTCATTTCCTTGTTCAGTTTATGCTGTACTGTGTTATGTTCTCTAACAGAAGAAGTACTTTTTAACTTATTTAATATAACTTCAGTACCCCATTTTATTGTGTCATTACCATAAATGCCTCTCAAAGATATGCATACAAATTAAGTACACAATTATACACATTCTCAAAAAAAGTGGTAGTCATTTGTTGCTATAAGTCTCTCCTGCAACAAAGCCTTCCCAACAGGTGGTTGAAATGATGGAGAATATTTATTTTTAAAAAATACTGCAAGTAATTTATTATACTAACTAATCATACTCTAACAGAAATGTGCCTGAGCTTGAAAGGTTCAAGGACAAGACTTGACAACTTTAAATCCAGCACTGCCAGAGGTACTCCTGTAAGATCCAACCTCTGCTTAAGAACCTTACAGTGGTTTACAAACATTCTGCCACAAATTAAGTACTGTCACTGAATACAACTCAATCTACGGAAAAGTTCAGAGTGTATCCATAAATATACATAAATAGGAGGGGGCAAAGTTAGAATTCCATTCAACACTCTCATCCCGATTCAAGTCACTTGTTCTGCTTACAAAAATCACATCCTTATGAACTGTAGAAGAATTCCTAAGAGGAAAAAGATCATACAGAGATAAAAATCTATGCTCTCTACATGTCCCATATAATTCTTAATATTTATTTACATTTTGACAGGTCTCAAAGCTTTTGAGCAAACTGGTGCCACACTGTGCTAGGAACAGAACATAATAAGATGACAAGCCTTGATACCAGGTTAAGACCATGAGGGATGTTATCTTGCTTTGTTACTGTTCCATTTGTTAAATAGTCAATTAAAACTTACTAGGTTTGACAAAGTCTTTAGTGAAGACTATAACTTAAAGTTTAGAAAGGTGTGAAGGAAGAAGGATACACAACTAAAGACCTTACAAAAGAGAAGCAAATCATTATTTTTAAGAGGGGAGAGAGGAAAGAGACAATTATTTAACCAAAATAAGAATCATACAATACTGGTACACAAGCCTATGAAAGAATGGATTCTTATGTTATCTAAATGACACGATCCAACAAAATCAACTACTTATGTCTTTGTTTCTGTACTCAGCACTAGAAAAGTTTCCCATTAAGGCACTACATACTGTATTTCTTGGGGTGGAATGTCTGATATTCTGCTAAAAATATCTAAGAGAAAGCTATTACTTTCATGAATTTCTTCATCAGTTCTAAATATATGAAAAATGGTAGACAATCACAAAATATGCAGCAGTGATACTTCCAGAAAAAGTTTTTTGGAAATTTTCCATGTTTGCTGTTTTATAAGTCAGTCATTAGGAGGCAGCAAATGGCTCAAAACCATGTGAGAAAACAAATCCTGTAGGAAATTGAAAGTGAATAGGATAGTAAGAACTAGGAGTGGGAAATTAATTCAGATACAGAAGTAACTTCTTGACATCCTCCAATTTCATCAGATGTCAGGTTATACCAAATAAAATATTTTGCAAGCTATTTGTTAAATAATTTGGGATCTCATTAATGGAAACTACAACTCAAACTTCATATGGTTGACTTTGGATTTTTGATAATGTTAAAAAGCAAAAGACTTATCCCAGCCTGTTTTCCTGTAGTATACTTTCTAAGTTGATATCATGACATTGTACATACATATGCATAAGGAACAGAAAACAAATCATGTCTCATACAATTTTATCTAAATCAAGCAGCTTATAACTGAAGGTTCACAGTTCTAAATTATTTTCATGGTTTCTCTTTTCAAAGTATTATTTAAAAGCCAATGTGGTTTTACTAGTGCTTCATTAAGAACAATAATAAGATCTTAGCCAGTAACATTCATACCTCTCTACTCTTCCTACCAGAATACAGCATAAGCCAAGCTAAAAATAACACGAGAAGCTTTCTTAAAAAAATAAAAATAAACCACAAAATTTCTATTATGAGTGCCTACATTTTTGTAAAATTGCTGGTAATATTTTATATTGTTCTCCCAGGAAGCTGTTTTAAAAATGCATTTATATCCTGAATCAAAACACAAGTGGAAAAGGAGAAACACTTTATATTCTAAGCAAGTCTGCAAATATGAAAAGATTAAAATGTAGGCTAGGTTTGCTCACACCTTTGAATATGACATGTAAATTAGTATTTATTTCACAAGCTGTATTATCTTCAACACAGAACAATGCACATATCTGTATCTGACTAAACAGTTATGGTAAGTAACAGAGATGAGAAGAGTTAAACCACATCAATATTTCATGTTAACAGATTGATACAGCTATACAACACTCTTACAATACAGAATTTGCAATTAATCAAACATTCTCAGCTTTTCCACATTAATCATGAAATACGAATAACAAGCAAGGCATAAACTTACTATTTGTTAGGTGTCCACACTCTCCTTTGGTCTGAGTTAATGGGAAATAATTACCACTAGGAAATCTGGTAAGCAGAAATACAATAAACATTAGCATGCCAAAAAGAATAAACTCAGCTTCCTGCAAGTATTTTTCCCCATAATACTTCACAGGCAAGGTTAAAAAAAAAAAAAAAAAAAAAAAAAAAAAAAAAAAAAAAGAGAGAGAAAAAAAATGAAAAAGAACCAAAAAAGCAAAGTTGAAAAAATATATATACACATTTAAAACATAGTCCAGCAGTGTTCAAGGATCCTTGCCTCTCAAACTTTAAAGCAGCACAGACAAATGTTGAGATGCCTATAATAGAACAAAAATCCAAGTTCTCAATCACTAGTTACGCAGTATGTGTCAGTAAGGAAGACAATTTCCAAAATAATGATTAATGTATTATCCAGATTTTTTCCTCCCTCTCTCTTTTCCCCTTCCCATTCAGGTTTTTCTTCTTATAAAATGCACATAGGTTTTTTCTTCCCTGTACCCTGACTCAGGCCTGGCTTTGAAATGCATTTCAATCTCTCAACACAGACTGCTTTCACTGCATTTAGAGTCCCACCAAGGCCCAGCTTTAAAAGCTACTGATTCTTTTTTTCTTTAGCCTTCCTCACAAAGGAAGGGTATTTTGTAAATTACCAGCTCGTTCAGATCAACAAAAGGTACTTTCATAGAAAGCCCCATTTGATTTTGCTCAAATTTGATTACAAGGATGGAGAAAAGGAAAGGAAGTCAAAAAGAAAAACCCCAGATGGCTTTTTCATTCATCTCAGTGAATGAGCTTTATCTGTGCCTTTTGAAACTGTAGCAGTGGAAAAGCATTTCTGTTGGCTTAAAAAACTTGACAAAAATTATTGGTTTGCCATTTCTCATGTAACTGCCATTGGGAACTGGATGAAAAGACTTTTTCATGGGATCGCCTGCTTGGATCAAAATAATGGAGATTAGGTATTTCATTATAAATTACAGTGGGAGATAGAGCAGGCTGTCATATTAATAGCAACCTGCTCATGGCCTTCAATGGTAGCTATTCTCCTAGACAAAGGACCAAGGGGGTTGTCTATTGAACTTGTACTTTAGGCCTGATCAATTTTCTATCATCAAGGCAAAAGGTGAGGTGACTAACAAAAGAATTCACACATGACTGACCTCATAAGCCTATAGATAAAACAGCTTAAAGAAACAAAACACATCCTGAAATTATGGGTGATAAACTGTATAAAGGGAAAAGAAGAAGAGAAATGATAGAAAAAGGGAAAGAAAGAGCATGTGGTCTATAATTCTCCCTCCCTTCTTAGGTGAATGGACATATTAAAAGCTACTTGTTTTCAACTGCAGATAATTGCAGCCTTCACTTTGCCATGTTCTGCCTTAAATCCTTCCGTGTACTTTTTCCTCCAACACTGTTCCAGTAATTTCATTCACAAGTAACCACAGTACTGCGTTTAATATAGAACTTTCAAGAGCTGTAGCCACACACTGAAAGGATTACACACAACATCATAGGCAGAAAGGTGTCTCACAGGCATTACATTTATAATCAAATTACAGGAATAGCTATGATCCTTTGGGTCGGTATGTTTTTGTACAAAACCTTGCTAATTAAGTGAAAGTTGGACAACTGAATTATATAACAAGAACATCCTCCAGAGCTTGAAAGTTTTGACACATTTTTCTTTCACTAAGATGGTATGCAATTTTATACAGTGTGCAAAATAGTGTGTAAAATGCCCATAATATATTTAGGTACCCTTACAAGTATATTATCTGCATTTCTTCTCCTGCTTCCTAGGAGATGAAGCCCCTTCTACAGCATTAGCATTCAGCATTGCTGATCAGCTAGAGATAGAGAGGACAAAATCTTCCCTCTCCTGAAGCCATATATATAGCAGTAAGATGTTTGCTGATCTCTGTCAAGATGAAGATATTCTCCAGTTTGCTGTACAGATAAAAATTCAATTATTCAGAATACTTCTATGGTTCCTGATACATTGTAACTCTGTTGAAATTTCCCATATTATGTTCAAGTGTCCATATCTCCTCCCATGACATTTGCATAACTACAGCAAAATTGTAGAAGCATGCAAATATTTGTATTTGAAGTCCAAAACACTAGCTAGAGAAGCTGAGAATTCCCCTTATATACAGTTAACAGCAGCTCAAGCGTAAATGGTACCCAGCAGCCTACTTTCATCACATCAGATAACAGTCTAAAATTTGGTTTCAAGTCCCAGCTACACAACACCCAAGAAGTCAGGATGTGACAAGTTTTGAGATATTTAGGAATTTCTCCTTTTAGACCTGCAGTGATACTGTAATTTCACAAATTAAGCCAGCCACTGATTTGTGGCCCTTTGCCACAGATCACAGATCCACCTGTCTGTATAACAATATTTATATAAAGACAGTGAAATAATCCAAGCTAAAAATTAATACTTTTTAGTGAGGTAACATCCAGAAACAGCTAGACAGAACACATAGGAGGCTACAAACTGGTGCATGGGAAGAACTTCTGAACCCCAGCTTTGCCAATGGGTTGTTGAATTACAGACTGAGTCCTAGTGAAAACAAATGCATATTCATTATTACACAAAAATATTAAATGACTCATTGTAAACATAATTTCTGGAAGCAAAGTCAAGATGAAGACAGGCAAAACAACAGTACTATATGTTAAACTTTGGCTGTCAATGCAAAAAACTGAGAATCACTGCCACAGCACATATGTGACATCATATTTGAAATTAGCAGAAGCGCTAGTGGTCATGGTATCTTTTCATTATCCCAGAGATGAACTGATGATTACTAAATGATTAGCAATTAATCCCAACTTTACATCCTCTATGAGGGGCTCTACTGAGTAGTTACAGAAGAAAGAGCACTTGTAATCACTGTAGATAACTCTCTGAAAGTATTGGCTCTGTGCTCAGTAGCAGTGAGAAAGGCAAATTGAATATGAAGAGCTATTTTTTAAAAAAATATAGCCCAAGCAGAAAATACATTTTGTTACAGCATCAATATAGTTTGAGTACCCCATATTAAAAGTCAGAACCAAGGCAGCATACCAAAAAAGACACATAGATGCAACCACAGACTTCAGAAGAAATAATTAAGCAAGCACTGACTGCCTCTAAGACACAGACTTCACCCACAGAATGCATCTCATACAGGACACATGTAATTAATAACCTTGTAATGCACACTGGAGAATTAATCAAAAGCCAATGACAGATTTCCTTCCTGTTTTGCTTTGCTTATTTAAGCAGGACTCCACTCACACCCCTCCATTATAATGTTGTGGTAAACCTTAATGGTAAAAGTCCATGCCTTTACATTCCACTTCCTATCCTTGCAGACCTGCCTATAAAAGGCCATCACTACATTTGGCCATACTACTGCTCCTTATGTTGCTGTCAGAAGCAAGAAGGAGCAGGAACCCAAGCCCAAATCTAGTTCTGTTGCTCAAACAACAGTACTATTTATCTAAAAGTACATGCTGTATTTTCTGTACTTCTTCATAATGATAAAGTATTGTTGCCCAATCAGTTACTCTTTATGCTAAAGAGCTATTTTTGTATTACAATTTTGGATACTGCTGAATACCTACTTCTGGGCAAAAGCACCAGTAACTGGCAAAAGGAGACAGAATTAATAACATTTGGGATAATTTTTAGACTGCAAAACATTGTTGATACAAAGGCTGGCTTAGTTTTTGATAATTGTCAAATATAATTGGTATCTCCTAAAGCAGTTTTCATGAGAATTTGTGAATAGCTATTTCACTTTTGAATTATAACATATGTTAATCAAATCTAAATTTCTTATGTAAATGAAGAAAGCTCTTTCTAAGCTTAACTTCTACATTCTGTGCTCCTGTAAGCACTCAGTCTATTTGGACATACTGATTGCATGGTAATAGTCATTGCCAAAGCTAATGAAAATAATTCAGAGAGAGCACTCTGACTAAGAAATGTTCACATAGGTAATGTAATTATAAATATGTGTCCACAAAGTGGGCCAAGACAATCAAAACCTCAAGAAAACTCCCCTCATATAAAAACCATAAAAGCTGTTTCCATCAGCTTTTGATGACTTTTGTCTGAGATGTGTTTGGTTTGTTCTCAGCTTCCACTTCACAAACTCACTGTCACATTTTCCTCTTATTCATAACCTCAGTGCAAAAGACCTGCAGAACAAACAAAGTCTGTTACTCCCAATGTCTATCAACTTCCCTATTTGGCACAGACACTTTGAACAGCATAATAGCTAACTGCTCTTCCCTGTCCCATTAGTTCTTGGTGAAATAATTGGGCTTAAAATATAATTCCTGGGTTTGAAAGTGCATATCAAGGGTTTTTTTCCAAATTTATTTTTGAATATATTTTCTGAATGATCTTTGCAAATAATTAGAAGGTTAATTGTAACCAACTGGTCCCCACAATTACAAACTATCAAATAAATAATAATAAAAAAAAAAAAAAAAAGTGGGGGAAATTACCAGGACAGAACAGGGAAAGAAAAGATTAGGAAAAATGTGTAGGTCAAATAATTCAAAATTGGCTATGCCATATTAAATTTGTCCAAAGTCTTAGTGAAGTGGATGAACATCAGAGCTGTTACTGCTTGAAAACTGTTATCATTAGAATTATTTCTGAAAGCACATGATGGATGGATATGGGTACAAAAGCCTTTTAAAAAGCAAAAATAATGCCTGCCTTAAAAGGAGAAGGAAGAAATTACAACCTAGTTACTTTAACTTACTTAAATTTCCCAGTTTAAAGTCACCTAAAAGAAAAACAAGGAACGAGTAACTGAGCATGGATTTATCAAGAACAAGGCATAGTAAGGTAACAAACCTCGTAGTATGGGAAATAATTGATGTTGCATTTCCTGCTTTTAGGAAGACTTTTTCCATCATTGCACAGGACTGTGTCCTGGTCTAACGATGAAATAGCACTTAAATAGTATTACTCCAGGGTAAATAGCTATAGATTAAAAAAAAAAAAAAAAAAAAGAAAGATATTATGCCTATCAGTGATTCATTGTCTAAAAGGAAAAAGGCATCAAATGGAGTTCTTGGACAGCACTGAATCCAGTACTATTCTTTATTTTCATTGTTAATCTTGATGACAGAAGAAAGACTGCTCCTATAATGTTTGAAGGTAAGTCTAAGCTAAGAAAGTCTTCAGGCATGCTGGGGGACACAATTAGAGTCCAAAAAGACCTTGGTAGAAATGGTTTGCAAAAGATAAACTTTGATTCAAAGATAGGTAGATTATTTCTAACACTGAGAAATAATCAACTTCAGAAATGTAGGTTGAGAAACGGCACAACAGTTCTCCACTAAACTATCTGGATCAGAACCTAAACCTGAATCTACAAAGCTATTGAAAATAAAAGCAGGTATCATACTGGAAGCCTTATAGACAGAATCAAGCATGCCCTAAATGCCACCTGAAATGATCCTTTTGCTTTACTTGCTTTTGATAAGGTCTTAAATGATTACTGTTTAGTTGTGGATATTGCCTGAAGGTTAAAAATAAGATGTAGTTAATTTGGAAAAGCAGCAGTCTAGAAAATATTCTACAGTAAGAGACTGAAATACTGGACCTTATTCTAGAAAAGACTTCAAAACACCATCACTTTCTCACAACAGAAATATGCACTTATATTCCAGAAATGGATAGATTTGAGTTAGATATTAAGATAAAACTTCGCAGAGGTAAAGACAGATGTGTGCAGAAAACAGAAAATCCTTGGATAGCTTTGGAAACTGGTTAGAAAAAAATCTGTCAGGAATGGTTTAGTTATAACATATTCTGTACTTAAGACAACATCTTAAGGTTTCTTCTAGACTTTTTTCCACTTATTCTTCTATTTTAAAATGATTATTAACAAAATTCAGCTGAAAAGATAATTTCATCAAATCCTGTTAAAACTGTTTTTTATGTCAAGATTTAAAGTAACTTTTCCTCAAACATTATAAAGTCAGAGCATTCTTTAAGGCAAACAGAATCAATTATGGCCCTGTCCCATTTTACACTTCGTACAGAATCACCTGTCCTCAAAGGAGTAGTAACAATTGTATACATCTCTTCCTAAACCACCTTCTTTCCCTTTCCCTTTGAATCAAGCTTCCCTTTGAACCACCTTCTTTCCCTTTCCCCTTCAGCTGCATCAACCAAACATGAAACCTCATTGCAAGCACCTCTGAATTTATGAAATGAGAATGAATCTGCTCACATATAGGACTACAACACCAAGTCCAAAAAAACACCCATACATGACAAAAATCTGTGTAAATAGTCTGAAGTAGATATTCCAACATATGAAGAGACAATGCTGGAAATAATACCTGGAAAGCTTCCTAAATACTAATTAAACAAATGAAGTTAAACATCTGTCTCTGTCTAACCTCTGGCCTGTCAAACTTAAACCAATAGCATGGTTGCATGGTGTTCTTTAATTGGACTTCTATGTTCCAGCCTCACACAAATGATTTCCGCATTCTGACAACTCCAAGTTCAATTACCATGACAACATGAACACGTAATTATATACATGCATTGAAAGCAAAACTATAGGAGTATAAAGCATCTGGAGAACTTTGTTTGTGTACCTGCATGCTAAACTAACAAACCAAAAAATCCAGACTGGAATGTATTTTTACAGGGGAGCATAATGGCTATCAAAATAGTGAATTATTTGAATTTAATGAAACATGAATTAAACAATATGATTACCTCAAACTTCATTTTATTACATTTTTCAATTCCACTGTAAAAAACTCAAAAACTTAACAAAAAATAAGTTTTCTATGCAGTTTAGATTTTGAATAAGATT
Source organism: Tyto alba (assembly GCF_018691265.1). NCBI lineage: Eukaryota > Metazoa > Chordata > Aves > Strigiformes > Tytonidae > Tyto > Tyto alba. Next base: position 9,676,628 of record NW_024881262.1, on the reverse strand, counting down.
TAATGCAATTATAAATACTTGTTATGTTGTTAGGGACTGATTTATGTTAGTGGTTTCATCTGGGAATGTATTAACATCAAAATAAATGAATTTATTAGAATGCTTACACAGTGACAATTATAAGGTGTTTTAAACCTCTTTTTTTCGGTAAATATAGCTTTCCTGTATTGGCATAATAAACTTAATGAATGTGTCCTCTACTTAAAGTTTTATTTTTAAGAAATGCTTTAAAAAAAAAATCCCCACTTTTTCTTAAATATCATAGCCTAGTCATCTCTGTACCCAGTAAAATATTTCAACATAGTTGTGAATAATTCTAATTTCTGTCTTTGTGCCTATTCATTGCTGATTTTTTTATCCCTAGGATGGTATCAAAAAATAAGTCAATTATAATCAGTTAGTAGCAGCTATGGTGGCTTTTGAGGTAAATAAAAGCAATGTCTTTAGACAAGGACTGAAATCACCAAACTCATTTAACTAGGACACTGAAGTTGGTAGCTAACCTGTGCATTAGTTCCAGCTGTTGAGCAGGGAGCAGAAGTCTATTACCATATTTCTGAGAAACCAGTCCAATTCATCAAGTTATATTCATGCAGTTTCACTCACTGGATGTAAGAAATATTTTTTTTTGCTGAAAAGTATCAATGTGAAATGGAATTATGACTTCAGAAGTATAGGACTGGTCACTGACTATTTTCCCTAGAGACAACATCTATCTTCTCCCAGGACATGGAACCTTTCACCATTAGAAGCTCTGGCTTTTTCAGCACATGGAATTTGTCCGCTGCTCCCAGAATCAGGGAATCAGAAGCTCGTTGTCTGTAACACACATGCTCACTGGTATTTGGAAGCAGATTTGATATTTCTTCTTTCCCAGACTGTGGATCTAAAGGAGCCTGAGCAGGTAACAAACTTAAACCAAAAATGGGAAATAGCACTCACCTAACTGACTTCAAATAGCAACACTTGTATTATTAAACTGATGAGACTATTCATATACCTTACTTGTCAAAATGAATAGAATTAATATCTTTTAATGTCCTTCAGAACAGGATAGAGAAAAGAAAATCTCACATAGGTATGAAAACATTCAACAAGTACATCCACAGGTGGGGGCGGGGGGAGCAGCGGAGAAAAGACAGGAGAATTTGACTTAATTTAAATGAATGCTGGACCTTTAATGGGAGCAAGATTTTGTCTGAGATGAGAACCAAAGAGATGGAGTGAGCTAGGGCAAGAAAGAGAGCAGTTATTACTGATAGCAGTGACTAAAAATAGGCTTCATCCAGCCCTGCTGTGACTAAATAAAAGTCTTTCGTGAAACAATAGACAGTAGAAAGACTAGCAATTCACTGACAGTGCCTCTACAACAACGTATGTCATCATTGACTATTTAATCCACACTAAGCCTCCAGAACTCACAACCACCCAGAAGGAGATCCTATCAAAGTTCTTTAATGTGATCATTTCAAGCCTCCCAAACCACCGAAAGCAATGGCTTCACTACCAAGGTAGGGGGTCTCTCAACACATAGCCATGGAACAGCAAGAAAGTCAGCTGTGCAGGCATTTGGGAACAGACCACACTTTTTCTTTCATGTGGCAGCCAGGAAATTAGTTATTTCTGTTCTAATTCGACTGTACTAACCCAAAAAACTCAATATTAATATGCCATATTCACCAAATATTGTAGGTAGGACCACTTGACCAGGCAAAATATTTAAACCTAAAATCAGGTTGTTAAAGGACTAAGAAAGGCAAAAAAGGGAGAATAAAGAAAAGTTCCAAAACGTTGGAATGAGACTACAAGCTTTGTAAACAAAGAAACAAGATAACAGACAAATAAACAAAATAAATGAATTAGCATCCCAAAAGTTGTAGTATTGTTCAAACCTTCTGCTAAAGTTAGGTAGATTGATACTAATAGATAACAAGGTCTTAAGGAAACTTTCTGGCATGGGTAAGGCTGAGGTAATTAGCATGCATTTCTAATACAGTCTATTTTTAGGTGTTATATTTTTGTCTGGTATATAGTGGATAACGTTAACAAGGGTAGCTATAAACACAAATGTTTAGTTTAAAAACCTATAAATTAAGTTAGCTAAAGAGTATCTTGCTTAGGAAGTCCATTGAGAATAACACTTAAAAAGGGTTCTGCAAATAGAGGTTTACCTGTTTGCAGATCCTTTCGAAAGTTCTTAGATTACCCAAGCAAACGTAACCCTTATGTGGAAAAAAAAATACCAAGTCCATTAAGATTGTAGTGTCTGAAAAGACAGTATTAAAGTAGGCTTTCTTTTGAAATAGGGAACTAAATTTAATCTGTATAAAGCTCTGTAAATTGGATCCATCCAAATTACTCTATGGCCACTAATATCAAAGGAAGCCTAACTTACACACTAAGATTCCTAAAAAAGAGTATAGGAGGAAGGCATAGGTTAAGGTACAGCACACTTTTGGACACATACAGAAACTGATCTAAATTGGCTTTACATCACTACAGAAGCAAAAAAGCCCAACATACTCAAAGATTTAGAAGCATATGTAAATGTATATATCTTACTTCTGAATTTAATTTAAAGATATGAACAGATCAAACCAGAGCCAAGATTGCTTTCAGCTCTATATTGAGTCCTGCATGACAAGGTTTAGCGTTTGCTTTAGCAGCATTGGTGTGGCTGAGTGCAATTAATTGATTACAGCTGGCAACAACTGGGATTGAGGAAGGGCAGGAGGGTTACATCTGCTTTTCACCACTCCCTCCACTCAGCAGTTCTGTAGGTTTCAGGTTAAACAAAGCTATGTTCATAGTACACCCACTCAGTTGTAAACCCAAGTTCCAGTCTTGAAATATATCACATGTGAAAAAGCTTCTTCCTTCCCACTGGCACTGGTCTTTTCCCATGTCGCCTGTATGAAACTCCCAGCCAAAGTCTGGCAATAGGATCTGATAAGGAAATTGCTAGTCTAGAGAAGAACTCTTCTTTGCTTGCTTTTATTTACATTTTTTTTCATAATATTTTTTACTATCACCATTTTTTCTATGGTAATTTATAAGTTTAGAACAGAATTTCTATCGTTAGTATTCCTCTGAATCTTGAGCATCTTCTAAACACTTTCACAGCATATATTAAAGAAATGTGTATTGGGATGGTTATATTTATAGCAGAGCTTCAGTCATTATCATTCAGGTCTAATTTCTCCATAAAGACTGTGTTAGCATATTTTTGAACATTTTCATCACTTTAATGAATTCAAAAGATTTTGCTATTTTATAAGTGGCAACAGAAACAGCAGTTTGATGTCAGAATAATGAATTTAACCAGCTTCTTGATTTATCATGCCAAATTTTACATTATCTGGGCACCTGAGATAACACCTATTCTCATCCTAAAAGCTATAAACCTTCAGCTACTTCTGTTATTACTTTTTTATGAGTAAGCTTTTGATCTTCTGTTAGATTCCGATATCATAAAAGTGACACTGAAGTATTTTCCTTGCATGAAGAATTCAAGGGCCAAGAACAGGCAAAGAAATGTTTGATCTGATGACCTTACAGGCAACTTTTTAAAAAATTTTTCACGTACTTATAATAAAACTTTTACAAAGGGATTTGGAAGTTGCATGCACAGCTCTAATTAAAGGCAAGGTGTTTCTATCTACAGTATGGAGAGAAAATAGGTCTTTCAAAGATGACAAGAATGACTTTTACCTGTTCTGACAGTGTCATCCTCAATCAATGTGACACTTACTATATTCCTGAGGCTTGCTCTCCTTCTGCTGTATCCAGGCTTCTCAAAATAAGCATTAGCTTAGAAAAGCACTCACTTTTAACTTTAGGAAATCAGAAATCAGGACCATTTCTACTGGGTGTTGGTGGTGAGGTGTCAACGGTGGGGGCTGCAGGGCCCTCTCTGAGGGAAGGGCGGGGCTGCCCTCTGCTGGGCGGTTCCAGCCGGTTCCAGCCGGTTCCAGGCAGCTCCACCACCAGGCACAGCTGAGCCCCTCCGCCATGCTGGTGGTGCTTCTGGGAAAGCGTATCGAAGAAAGGGAAAAATGCTGCCTGGCAGAGATTTCCTCACAGGATTGAGGGAAAAAAAAGTTTGAGAAACTAGCCCTGTGAGCACCCAGGTCAGTGGAAAACGAGGGGGGAGGCGGTAGCAGCCCATGGGGAGGCTACGGTGAAGCAGGTTGTCCCCCTGCGGCCTGTGGAGAGACCATGCTGGATCAGATAACCACACTGCAGACCCAGATACCTGAAAAGTGACAGTCTGTACCTTTGGACAATTTTAATGGGATAATGAATTCAAAAGTTCTTGCTATTTTCTATACACTGATAAAATCAGCAGGCTGCTTGATGTCATAACAAATAATTGCACCAGCTCCTGATCAATTATTTGTAAAAGTATATATTCACTGGGAATTTTAATTTGCTTGTCAGAGACTTGTAGTAGTTTTCTAATGCTGCCAAGAAGGTGTCTTGGACACAAAAATGTTTAGGTAAAATTGCATTTGGCAAATGTATTAAATCAGTGTTGCCAAGAATATTTGGCATCCGTTGCATGCTCAGTGGGGAAGGGGGGTTGTGGTCCGTTCACAACAGTTCCTCTCTGCTGCTCCTTCCTCCTCACACTTCTGCCCTGCCCCAACATGAGGCCTTCCCACAGGCTGCAGTTCTTCAGGATAAACCTGATCCACCACTGGCTCTCCACAGGCCACAGTTTGTTGTGATGTACCTCACAAGTCTTAAACAGAGAAAATGAGAATGTATCTTTAGCTGTTACTGAAAAGCAAGGTCCTTTATTTTCTGTCATCCACTACACCAAGACAAGATTTTACAACATAGCGACTTAGATTATGATCTGAAATAAATCCCACAAAAGAACAATGTAGAAGAGTATAAAGACAGCATGCCAGGGCATTTATCTCTTACACTTAAATCTAGAAACACAGAATAAGTATATATATAGTCTCCCAAAAAGCTGAAAAGTCCAAGTTGTAGTAATAGGCAATCCCAATGGCTTGGAATACTGCCTACAGATGGTGTGCTCTTGCTCTAAAAATCAATTAGGGAAGAGGGGTCTTTTTGCAGGCTGTTTGGACTCACTTGAGATTCTTTAACAAGGAACATTGTAACAGAACTTCGCTTTCTCATGTGCACTAGGTATAGGAATTGTTCATGAAACTGCAGTACATAGCATTGCCTTAAAAAAATGATCCCCGAAGGGTTCAGTACAATAAGAGAAGAGAGATCAGAAAAACAGTGGGACCATTTCTGACAAATGGGAACAAGTCAGAGAAGTACACTTCCCTACTCAAGCATGGCTCCCTGTAACGTATAAACATACCTGGGGCAATTAATATTTTAGCAAAAGTACATTATAACTGGGATTATACACCTCTACATAGTAAATGGTCTCAATAAATATTTTTTTTTATCTATGCAAAAACATAACCTCAAAAATATGCACTTCATTATATAGCTAAAAGTGTAGGCAACCATAGTGACACAAGGCACCTGTTCGTTAGGGAGTAGACTGAGAAGGAGCATCAGCTCATTGCAGCACAGAGCACCACGTAGAAAGAACTGCAGTTTGGAGATACACCAAGAACATATTGGGTTAAATAGGAAAAATATTCAAATATTCTGCTTGTTGGACATACAGGTAGTTTTAATAATTCATAAAAAATGTTTTTATTCATAAAATTTCAGAAAATGCAGATATACTCAATCAGCATGGTCCACTGAATACACAGTGGTTCTAGGCCTGGGCCCTATCCTCACCTCTTTCCATAAATCCTTGCATCAGAGAAGATACATGCAGATCCACAAAATTATTTTAGGTGCGTCATATCTGTGAGTTGGAAACAGCATTGTGGATCGTGAGTTTAAGCTTCTGAAATACAGATAAATGGAATAAATGAGAAAAAGTTCTTCCTTCTGAATATAGAAATGTTTTGTCATATGCAATTTATAATAGCCCCCTCATTACAGAGAACCTTTTCACCATATGACTGTGTGTATAAGAACAATTAAAGAAATGCAAAATTGTCAGTATTTTCTTTAAATGAGCTGACTGGCTGTGAAAGGTGCTGGACTGACAGCTTTGGTAAGTGAAGTTCTCTTTCTTCTGAATTGATACAGTACAGAAAATAGCAATGCAATTTTCATTCACACTCTCCCGGGTATGTAATTTATCCCTGACCTTGAGAAGTGCCCGTTTAATCATTAGCCTCTCCACTGAAACTGCTAACAAGAAAGGCAACCATAGTGACACAAGGCACCTGTTCATTAGGGAGTAAACTGAGAAAGAGCATCAGCTCATCACAGCACAGAGCACGACATAGAAAGAACTCTTCTACATGTGGTTGATCCTCCCACCTGCAAGTAACACCAGTATTGTCAGTAATATATTTTATACAGTTGCAGGCTCACATTTTCTTTGGCTGAAAGAACAGAAATTAAAAACTTCTTCTAAAAGTTAATTAAGGAGCCTATGGCAAGAAATACCCAATCATTTAAGCACTTTATATGTTCACGCTATCTACATAAGTGGCGATGAGCCATGTTCTTCACAAATGCATATTTTTGCTATTTATAAGACTGAAAAAGGTATGGAACATTTGGTTTTCCTCTTTAAAAGTATATAGTACTCTTCCAATGTTTGATACAATATTTGGGGAAAAAAATCCTTACTCTAAGTCATCTGTGTTTTGCTGCACAATTGAAAAAATACTGATTACAGAAGGAGAAAAAAGAGCTGAAACAAATATGAAGAAGTTACATGCAAATTTTCTGATCAGGTTATTGTTCAACAACAGTGCACAATCTTAATCTGAGATAAACAATTTCATTATTAAGAACAGAATCTACATAGACTATAAAGGAATATTTAACAAGACATAATGAGTGAGATCCAGTCTTAAAATTCTCATCTGATCGTAACTGTCACACAAGGAATAAGCAAATATTTCTGCATATCTCAGATCTTTTAATTCAGAAGAGATAACGGTAAAGAGGCCAAATATTTTCATACATTAGTGATTAAAATAGAAGATGAAAGGGAAAAAAGAAGAGGAAAGAAGGCCGAAAAGTTGGACTTTTTAAAACCCAAAGTTAAATTTGAATTATATCTATAACCTGGGAGACATTAACACTGTGATATTAAATTTATCATGTGAAGTGTCAACATGCATTATTAAAACATTTACTTAACACAGACTTTTTAAGTGAAAGCTTCAAATTTGAATGTGCATGGACAAAACAGAAGTAAAGGTTTTCTGGGTGACATTTTGTAATTGTAGGTGAAATTCATACTCTGTGTGACTGCAGAACAAAGAGTAGGCAACACTTGCTCTAGGAATCCCAATGGGATTTTTATTCATAGTTCTGTTGCGGGAAATGTACTGTATTTGATATTCAGTGCTGGAATTTCCCTTCCTGAAAGCACATATTTCATAACTGGGCTTCTTTTTTTTTTTCCCTGCTCATTTGTATGTGTGTGGTTTTCCTTTTAACCCTTACCCCTTTTTAATTTAAATAAAACTCTGAAAAAAAAACACCAACAGAAGATCACAGGATGTGAGGATGCCATTCTGAGACTAGCAAGCAGTCTCAACGGTAAAAGAAGCCAAGTGATCTTTCAAGTGGGCTATTACTGTAGTTGTGGGAGCAGAATAATGAAACTGAACAGAATAATTGGCCTAAATATCTGGTTAGAGGGCTGATACAGAGAATAGAGCATGAAAGCCTCTACTAAAACCACAGAAAGGTGGGTGTTCCTGCAATCAGCACAGAAAAAAAAGCATTGGAGAAGTCTGTAAACTAAAGAGGGGGAAGGGAACCACTGGAAAGAAATCCAAGCAGAGAGGGGAAAAAAATACCCACTAAATCTGAAAGTCTAAAGGAAAAGAAAGCAGCTGATTGTATTTGTTGAATTTCCAAGGATGGCAGTTGGGAAACAGCAATGAGAGGTGCAGTATCAGGAGGTACACACTATCGGAAAAATATATGTGGCTCCTGAGATATATGTAGGAACACTTTTATATATTTTTAAAATGGGGACAAAGACACAAGTTGGCTGAATAGTCTTGTAGAATGAGATATTATTAAAAGATGGACTTCAGCTATCACTGCAAAGAGAAAATAAACAACATCCTCTCTCAACTGTTCGTTTCTATCAGCTGACGACTTAACAAATGACTTCTGAACAGAAAAGCAGTGAAGTCAGTATACTCATGTTATGACCATCCATGTTCAGGTCAACACTTTATTAGATTAGAAAACATCTGAAGGTATAAGATCTAATTTAACCATGCTATATATCTATAAATCAGAGATTCCTACAGTTATTGAGATGAAAGATTAAGCTACTAGCATTTTCCACACACTTACTATGTACTTCTGAATGTAACTCTGTAAGTTACCATAAGCAGTCCAAAACCAAATATATCCCATTTACAGTTCTGATGACAGAAACATGCGATGCAGTTCATATTCCTGTTGCTAATTAATGATTATTATAATGACAGTATCAATAGGTGATGATTAGAATGACAACATCATACTTTCTGTCCTGGCTTCAGCTGGGATAGAGTTAATTTTCTTCCTAGAAAATAACCTAGTAAGGTATTTTCTGTGTAATTAGCATTCCAAATTTTAAGTTACATAACAGAAAATAAGTGGCTTTTCATGGGCTGGTTTGTATTACAGTTCCTTAAATAATATACAAATCAATCTTCAGTCTTCATAAATGCAAGGAGCATGAGAGTGCTGAGAACCTCAACACAGAGAAACATGACCCAAAGAAGAGGAAAACTACTGAAAATTCGAGCATTTCCCAACAAGCCAGTGAAACTGGTTCATTTAAACTTCAAAATGTCCAGATGGTATTTTGAATACTAATCCATATGTTAACAGCTAAATAAAGGCAGCTATGGAAAAGTGGTTAACAAATAAATTATCTGTTAATATCATAAATATATTGAGAAGGAAATATATTTATAGGTCAAGATACAAAATATACAGCAAGAGGTATTATCTTTTAGTAGACCAGCTGTTACAGTTGGGAGCAAAAGACATGGTTTGGGGCATAAAATACCAAAATGCAATGCCTAAAGCATGCATGTCTTCCTGAAGCCATCTCTATTTTTTTTAAATTCTTCCAATAAAAGATATCACCACTTTCTATTAAAAAATTGCTTTACTTATATCGACAGCTGATTTCAGCTACAACAGTACTACTAGATTAAAATAAACGAGTGACCAAGCAGCCCTCTCTTGGTAAACAGTCAAAGCTAAGCATTCAACACAAAGTACAAACCTTCTTTTTAAATGCATACAATAAAACAAAGAAACAAACAAACCTATTCTGTAGCCATTTAAAATCTTTCCTCACAGGTCTTCTGAGATGTTAACTGTGGAATGCATCACACAGTTGCATCCAAGCTAAGACTGAACACAGAGTTTTCGATGGACCTAGATCTCATGAAATCTCGTGCTATTCATACAGAATGGATGCAGTGAAAAATAAAATTGAAAACAAAATATAGGGAAAAATCAGATAAGACCATTTTTGCTTTATGTCACTAGAAGTGGAAGGCAGAACAGTGAGTAAAGATCCTTAGTGATAGCTATGGAACATCACTTTTGTCTCTTAACTATAGCTTCAGTAATAATTACACCATTAATTTTCTCAGAGATATGTCTCCTGCAAGACAATAGCATTTATTTAAGAACAATCAGAAATAACAGAAATAGCATCTGGCTCTCTTCCTTTGATCTCTTTTGGTTTCCACATGACTAACTTCTGCTGTACATGAAAACGAAAACACACAAGGGACAACATCACTTGAACAAACTACTACCATTTATTATTATTTTTCAGGCAAACATCAGCTACTTCTAATGATTATGCCCTTATATTATAATCTATTTTGGAAAAAAAATAATGTAAGTCTCCATTTCTAAGATTTTTCAGTAATAATCAATAAACAGTGATTCAGCTTGGAAGCAACTTATTCACGCTTAGATATCCAGTGAGAATCCCATTAGATAAAATGCATTAACAAGTTTTATTTCAGAAATGCTCAGATAGTAACAAACAAACAAAACCCAGCAATAACTATAGCTCTACTGACTCTACATACCCTACTGTCATGATTTGTCTTGTTAAGAGATTCTATTTCCCTCTCAGAACTGTTGAGGGTTACAAATGATAAAGCAATTTAGAAAAAGTAATTTCTTTTACTGGGGCTGAAGGAGCTGGGGCTGGTCCTCTACTGTGCTTCATTTTTCCCATGTAGCTAACTGATAGTCCACTTCATAAAAGTAAGTTATAAGCATGATATGAAGTAATTGTATAACGTGACAAAAATAATTAATAGGTGTACATTCAGAATTCTGAGTAACGGCTCTTTGAATCACTGTTTGTTGTTTGAACTTCAAACCATCTTAAAAATTACTAACTCCCAGAAAACTGAAACCTGATGGTGCTAAGATTGCACATCAGTGTGACACTAGATATCATGGACTTAATCTAAAAATCTCCAATTTACCTCTATGGGGTTTGCATTAAGGGCTACATGCCCTTAGGCAATAGTAAAACCAGTACCATCAGAAAGTTTAACTCTCCGATGAAAGGTGACAGGATATGCATAAACTGATACTTCTATAGACTCACAGCCTCTTTAGTCATTCGCTTTTTAACAAAACCAAATAGGATTGAAATTCCAAGCATGCATAAATAAGGAATTTTTAGAGAGATCCTTCCCACCTGAGGTTACAATTTTATTCATAGGATTTAAGGCCAGAAGGAACCTCTATGATCATGTAGTCTGATCTCCTGCATTACAAAGCCTGCAGAATTTCATCAAGTGGGCAGTACTTCTGGTTAAAATATAGCAAATGCCTTGCTACATAGTTTATGCATGAAAAGAAACAAAATCAAGATGTATAGTGATAGAAAAGATCAATGTTATTATTCATGTACAACTTTTCTTCATGCTTATACACATATATGGGAGAAAAATCACAAATTGAGAGTGCTAATGTGTTAATTCTTATTTTGTAATTTATCAAATTCTATAAGAGCAGTGATGGAGAGCAGTCTCTGCAAAACCAAGATGGTGTTTCAGAGAACTGTTACAATTCAGAATGGAATACTGTAAATAATTAATACCAGTGAAAGAACTGGGGGATCTTTTGGCAGGGATTAAACATAAAAAGGACAATGACTGGACTCTATCTTTTGAGAAGAAAAAAAATCCAGGGTAATCAACAGTGACTGCAGAATCTCAGAATTTTTGTAGGGCTTTTACTCATTTAGAAGTTTTAAAGATAGAGTATTGTCTGTCTCTTAAAGATGTTTTTCAACCTAAATGATTCTATGATTCTAATATATAAAAAAGCAATTAAGAATAGTTAGTAATTGTTGCCTAGTACCTCCCTTAAAAGGACAATACATTATGTTTTTTCAAGCCCAGCAGTTTTCACTCTTAGCTTCAGAGATATGAACTATCTGTGCCTCGAAATTATTGTTTCAATAAAAATTATCACTTCATCTCAAGCAAAATTTTATTAAGGTTCAGATTAAAACCAAAAATATCTCTGATATACGGCAACACAATAAACTGGAACATAAAGGAGATGCTCAAATACATTTTAAAAATTAATAAGGTTCTACCTGGCTAAATCAAGGTATTGCATAAGCCATCACTTGCATTCATCACAAGTCAGTTGACATCCACCATGACTACGCACTTTTACCTTCCTGAACCTTCAAAAACTACTCATAATGAAAACCATCCCTGTAAACAATCAGTGAGAACTTCCTCACAAGATTTTTTTCTAGGTTAATTTAGCTTTGAATCCTTTATTGCAAAACTCATGTTAAACTTTTACTGGCTAAGCAGGTCATGTAGAAAGTTGTTTTGAAGAGCTATAAAGCCAAACCCATCTCTGACCTAAGCCTATCAATTATTATCAGCATGCTACCTGAGCAGGGAATCTGGTTGACATTTCCGCTTATCTTAACATACAAGGTTTCCCTAAATCACCCGCTTCGCTATCATAAGAACTTCCACAGAGATTAGTTACTGTGGAAGTGATATTCTCACCTTATATTCAGACCCACTCAAGCAGTATTTCTGGGGTGGAAAGAGGATGAAGATAGGCACTTAAACTGCAGACCAATGTAGGTAATGTGTTGCTGCTTTATATTTATTCAGGCCATAACATAAACAGTGGAGGCGAAGTGTGCTCTAGATGTGAAGTTACTGAAGCTTTAGAGCAGGGATATTTAAAGGTGTCTGAGGAACATCAGTGATGCCATCCCCACCACAATTAAAATTCTGAAAACTCCATTATTGCAAAGATTCTCCAGTCAAAATATACAATGGGAAACTAATAGATGTTTTGGATGGTTTAATGTATTGCACACTCACTGCTAGGGAAACTTCCTGTTTCAGAGCAGGGGGGGAAATCCATCTTCTATTTTAAAAGTCTATGGTAAACATTTCTTTTATATAAAGATAAGGATTGGGTTTCATGCTTCCTCACAAAAACATAGGCCTTTCTAGTTATTTCAAACATCACTTAAAAGCCATCTCTCATTTTCAAACCTCTTCATTTACTTATTTTTTCTACTGATGTTATCAGTTGATCCCAAATTGTTCCTTCCATTTCTATAGAATCTTCAAAAATTTTTCCCTCCATGACTCAGAATCCTCTGCACCTTCTTCTTTTTCAAACTACTTGCTTGTACCTCTGCTTCACTGACTCTAGAATTACAAATCTGATCTGAAAATAATTATTTCCTAGCATTTTTCTTAGCTCTGTTAGTGAGAAGAGTGCTTTGATGACCATTATGCACAATTCTCTTTCCTGCTGTATTTAATATGCTCTGGAATCCAGTATGTAAAAAAATGCTATGAAGAATTGTGTATGCTGTGCATACAGAAGTGGGATGTGTAAGTTATGGGGATTACTAATGAAAGAACAAGATTACAGGGTAGTTATAGGGAAGCATTAAGGTACTTAAGACCACAAGTCTCCATTAGACCTCAATAGGATTTGTATTTCTAATAACCTTTGGTGGGGTTTTGTTTTATTTTAAATACTACAACTAGTAATAAACAACCAGCACTTCATTATACTATAGCCTTACACAAAATTCATCATTAAGGTTCAGTACCTTGAAGTAAAATAGTGTTACAAGAAAATATTCACAATAGAAACTCAGGAAATTTACATTAAAAAATAAAGAACTGAAGCTTCTGAATATACTGAAGTTCATAATTACAGACAACAACAAAAGATTCTCTCTGACCATATAGTAACACTGTCTTCCTATCTTCCCTTTTATCTTCCTTTCATAATATAGTGGTAGTGTTACTTTTACATAAAGGTAACATTGGTTTGCAGTTTTGTTTTGGTTTTAAAACTGCTTTAAACAGTTTGAAGACACAAACTAATCATGAGTGACAGCGGGTTTTTTTTAAATCATAAAGCATAATTTCATAACTGTTTTTATATACACAGTGAACACTCTTAGAAACTAACTACAAGGATATAGACATTTCAATAATATTATCTCCTCTAAATATACAAGATCATCTAGAAATCTGTAGAATCTCTTAACAATTTAGATATATCTTACTCTACCTATCTCTAGCCCTGTTGATGTTACCCTAAAGAATTCCAGTGGCTTCTATTCATTTTCAGCTAAGACCCAAGTGCAATGCCTTAACATAACGCATTTTTTTTTCTTTTCAAAGCCAGCTAAGGGAAACATTAATCCCTATTGCACCTAGGTTTCTATCTAGAGAGTGCCAAATTTCATGGATTTGGCAGTTGAAAGCATAAATACATATGGGTACACATTTTGTCATCTGTTTCTTTCCTTTAGTGAAGACTGTGATTCCATGAGATGAAGGAAGAAAATTCTCTTTTCTGCTGACTCACTGTAATGGTAGTAGAGATCCAGACCAGTGGTTGAAGTGACGCTGAAGAAAAAATGGCTGCTTGTCTCTGTTTTACACAGTACCAGATACTGCATCAGCATGCACCAGTCAAAGGACTCAAAATCTCATCTCTGAGATAAAAACGTACAGGAGCCTACAATTTCTGCTGCTTTTGAAGCTTTCCCACTATAAGAAGACTGATAGGCTATCTGGTGTTCAAACTCATTAGTAAAGCAAATAAGCACCACCATCTCATACCATTAAGCACACCATGGAGAAACCCTTTTCATGAGAAGAATGTAATTGGCATTAAAGTAAAAATAATAATCATCATAATCCCTAATTAAAGATGAATAACCAGGGAGGAACACATATAACATTTCACAAGACACTTTTGGAGGTGCTCTACTTTCCCTGTTAAGGTTTTGAATTTCACTCACCAAACACTGTTTTGTCAAGGGCTATGAGTTCTTGATGGTCTCTTTCATCCTCTTTCTCAGAATGACAGGAATTCATTCAGTCAAAATTGTTTTGCATCTCCAGCAACTCAGATAACCATGCAAATAGTGCGAATCACAATTTAACCTACTAACAAATGCAGCCAATAACAGAATAAGACATTAAACTGGAGACTGACACATTATTTTTTCCAGTGGCAAGTCATGTTCCAAAGCAGACCGGAGCTGGTGCAGACATGTTCCTTTTGACTCAAGATCTTTTTTAAAGAATTTGTTCAATTTGTCAATGCTTTGCATTATTGCCATGCAATAATTTTGCAGGTCTGTACTTAAATTCGTGTTCCTATCAGCTCAGTGTTTTTCATTCCGAGCACAGTCACTGGTCTTATTTTATACTTCACAGGCTACATAGAATTATATCTCTACAAGGTATTTTAGTCTATGGCAGCTAATAATGCTGCCTCTTCACTTAGCTCCAAATATAGTGCAGAGTAGCATTCTAAATCATTACATTATCAAACATGTCAGAGTTAAAAATGCATTTATATTTCCCAAGTCAGTTTCAACTGAAAATAATAGTAATTCGGCAGTGAATACAATTGTTTTGATAATGTAATCTAGAAATTTCAATACTCATTAGTCCTGAACAGAATTTTATAAAGCACCTTTAGTTCATTTGCCCATCTCCTATTTTGCACTCCAGTATTCAGTCAGATTGTTGTGAGACATCTGTAAAAGTTATCTGCAACCTTTCTATTGTCATAATACAGATAATCCACCAGTTCTCTTCATGAACTGCAGAAACAAAAGCAAACACCTTTCCGTGCTGCACACTAGTGTGCGTTTTTGCCACATCAAGGAAATGCATGTTTGATAAGGCTCTCGTAGAGTTGCAGTGAGCAATATTTCTAAGTACCATTTGATGGAGAGGCTGATCCTGGTTGGTTACAGTAAAACATAATCTGAAATAGAGGTTTAGAACTGTGCCATATTTTTAACTTCCTGACATATGCAGCATAGTCTGCTATTGAGGAATTTTCCTCTCACCAAAGTGATGAGCAGACAAGGCACCACTAATGCTACTCCACGCTTTGCTCAGTGGGAGGTAATGCAAAATCAGTGCAGTAGCAAATATTATATTAATAGTGTGGTGCTTCTTTTCCCTCCCCCATCTCAGTTTCAGAATTGGAAAGTGATAACATAGAGGACAGACTACACTCT
>NW_024881262.1:9160988-9655988 GCF_018691265.1 Tyto alba | reverse complement strand
TGGGTGTCTGAAAGAATACTATTACAGGACACCTTTTAAAATGCTCATTAAATGTTTCAGTTAGCAACAGTGGATGGGATGAGGCTGTAAACACAAGAATGGACGTTTGGGAATATGTGACTCGGGGGAAAAATGTCCTAGCTTGATAGTATTTCCTCTCAGTTGTTTTTGTCCTTGGAGAAGTCTTGTCACGATATTCCAAAGCATTACATGTAGTACTGGAAACACACACGTTACCCAGACTCCTTTTCAAGCAGAGGAATCTCAGACTTTACTTTTCTCTATGGTTATGTGTAATGGAAAGGATTTATCCATATGAAAGTAAATTTACTATAAATATGCAATTCATATATACGATGAAAAAAATCTCTGAATTAAGAAGCAGCATGAATACTGACAGAAAAATCAGTATTATGTTCAAGCTTAGACTTAAAGCAAATGACACTGTAAATTTAATTCACAACACATTTAGCTTGTTCACACTTGTCAATGCACTTTCTATATAAGTATGTTAGCACATATGGAGATTAAGGCATGAGTTGCATGAATCTAACAGACTGAGCAAGAACACATCTAGCAGATGAATTGCATAATTAACAGGAAAATCCACCAAATTGTTCTATAAATTCAACTAAGCAAGTTGTAGAAGTTCTTTGGGTTTCTTCTGTGAAGGCGACAACAGTGCACATTCTCTACATTTCACAATTTGTATTTAATATCAAAGAAAGATACAGTATCAGAGAACCAAAATAAGAGAAAACAAAAGCTGTGTACAGAATGGACAGATTTTGAAAATTAGAGGACCCTAACTACTGGAAATGCATTAACATCAATGCTATCCATACCCTCTTCCTTCACCCCATTCTCCTAAAGAGAAGAAAAAACATGCAAACTCACTCTATAATATTCCTATAACCTATGCTAATATCACTGCTAGGCATGTCAATCTTTTTGCCTCTTATAATGTGAGGGAAGCAAATACTGGTTTAGAGGTGCAAAAGTGAGGACGAAGGTTACCTGTGCCCTGCTGCAGCTGCAAATGTTCTCTAGGCATTGGTGTGTGCCTCCACTTGAAGTGAAGTGCACATACCTGCCTCAGGAGGAAACTGTGATTTCCTGAAGGGATGTTACAGTCAGGACCTGAAAGAACATTTCAGGTGGTATTAGCAGGCAATCCTAGATACACTCCCAAAAACTCAGTGACTGTCTTATTTCACAAACAGGTCACTGGTAAAAGACACTGAAACTAAAGGGGTTTTGCATGTCAGAGTAGTGCCTCTAACCAGCTGAGTATCGTTCCAGCATGAATCTGCAGTTTGCCAGACTACTGTATTATTTCAGTATCATAGTCATTTGACAGACTTGCTATTATTATCAGGTTACGTAGGCTCTTGCATGCTCCTCACTGGGCCCAATTTCTTGGGGACAATGAAGTTATATACAAAAGGGATGCCTGACCCAAGACTTTGTCATCAACAAAGCTGAGAAGCTCTCCTCTCAAAAGGATAGGGATTTCCTTACCTCCTTTGAGTTCAAAGATCAAAAACTGTCCCGCATCAGCAGTGTTTTAAGCACAAATTCAAAGATGGAAAAATAAAACCAAAACCCACCCAAAACCTGCACTCTGTATTGTTTCATGATGTATTACATTATGCTGTGCTACACAATCATACCTTTTTCATCATGGAGGGACAAACTCAGATCCTGTTTTACGTATGTCATATGAATGAATCAGCCTGTGCCAAGGACACAGTGAGATGTCTTAGTGTGAGGCTTATGCAATTAGTCAGTGATGAAGGAAATGCATTCTCTGACATTTCAAATGAGGCTTCAGAAATATGTACTGGAACCAAGAAACAAGTTTCTGTCTCTCCCACAAGCCAGTGGCTAGAGCTTTCATCTGGAACACCGGGGATTGTGACACAAGCTGCACACCTGGTAAATAATTGAGGATTTATACAAATTAGAAATGCTCCTAAATAAAAGAACAGAAGGTAACTGCCCCAATGTCCATACCCTGAGAAATTATGTGCTTGCTGAAGATGTGAGAGACCAGCAAAGCAAGTTTTATGATTTTGTGCAATTTCTCCTGCTGTTGGTGGCCATACAACCACTGGGTTGTCTTAAATACTCGATTCTGCTTGCAAAGAATGGTCTGGTAAGGCCCCACCTCCCCAGTGTCCCCACTGTAAGGAGACATTCAGAAGTGTCCCTAATCCCTTCCCCTCCTTCCCAATTGAGGTGTTCTAAAAGACCTAGACTACCCTTCCAGCTTCTCCCAGAAAAACAAACAAACAAACAAACAACAACAAAACAACAGTGGATGTGCTGATTTTCCACTTGCTGGCAGAATGTCACTACTGAAGTGGGGAGAGCAGGATGTGCTTTGTGCAGTGCCCTTCAATAGCTAGCAGTGCATCAGAGAGTAGCTTTTCTTCCTAAGTGAAAACTTACAACATTGCAGACACATCATATCCTCTGTTCCACATACACCAGTCTCTCAGCAGGACTTTTATTAAATGATCCTATCAAAAGAAAACAGTAAAAAGGGTTATACACAAATTATTTCTTGCCCACTACATATTTAGAGGGTAGTGTTTTCCATGCTTGGTTTCAGTTAATTCAATGGCTGTTTGGGTTGAAACGATCTCTGCATAGTCCCTAGGAAGTTTTCCTTCTTATCATTTATAGGTCTGATCATATGCCCTTTAATCCTTTCAACTGTATCCCCACTTGAGCAAAAGCCTCACAGTTTTTCACAGTGTTTTTATTTCTTGCTCTGCCTATAGTCTCGAGTCTTCTCTCCCAAAGTCAGTCAGCTACTCTTAAAGGAGCAATCACCCCCTTCCTCTTGATGGTTCTACCTAATCCAGTGATGCTTTTTAATGCAGTGTAACATGCAAAACAAGAACAAAATGCAAATCCAGCACTGCCTGTAACTGCTTCCATCATCAACCTGTGCATTAATGTTTCAACTTTCAACCTTAACATCACCAACAAAACTGAAAAACACTCTGCTCTCTCCTCAGGAAAACAATGTCTAGAGAAAGCTCCTTACAAACTCATGGCTGAAGAATGCCATTAAAACTTTCTCCCAGGCTTGTAGCTTGCTGCTTCTCACTCTTCCTCCACAGTTTCCTTGCTGGCTGACAATGTTGATATTTCAATTGTAATCTTTAGGTAGGAGAGGAGCAGATTCTGTTGCAAATCTGAGCCTACATTATACACAGGGACCAGAGCCTGCCTGATTCAGGCCTTTATCTTGTGATAATCACTGTGTGTGGGAAACCTAAGAATCAGGACCGTAGTTTTTAAGAACTATTGCTCACTACAATTGATTGTCAATGCAAATAAAGGCTCTACTCTTTCCAATTTCTTTGCTACAACCACCACAAGCTTGTTTTCCTAATACTTAGTAGTTTCACAGGACATGCAAGTTTCAGAGCCAATCCAGGCAGAATACAACTTTAAAAAAATTAAGACTCAAGAGTAATAACAATCAACATAAACCCAGAAATAACGTAATAGCCCTGGTAATACATGTCAGCATTATCTCACTGCTTTTTTCTTCAAATAAGCAGCATAACTCAGGACAACGCAGGTAAAAGTTGATAAGTATCAAACTTGACTTTAGAAATTACTAAGAGAAAACATATTTACATATAGATTCTGTATTCCTTAGTTCAGTTTCAGGGAATTTTGTGACTAATTTACTAACAACTACAAACCTTGCTCCTCCACCTCTTCCCCAAGCCTTACCTGTTTTCTAACTGAGCTAGGAAGTCAAATACTACAGTGCAAGTCAGACATTCCTTGTGATTGTCATGAACAGGGATATGCTACTTGCCACACATACACACTTCATACCTGGTGTCAAATTACAGTGAAATCTTGCTTTGTTTGATTAAAAAAAATCCAAAACCATTCATACCAAGTGAGAAAATCTCAGTTTATAAATAGTGTCATCCACACTATGCTCTAACAATTAGGATTATCAATTTAATGACAAAGTGATGCTACATATACCAAGCTAATGTAGCCACAGGCAAGAGAGAGCAGCATTGTATTCTGGTACAGATGTTGAGCATGCAGAAAAGATAGCAGAATCTCAAGAAGGACAAATGAAAATAGAGACATGAAACATATAAATGGCAGACTGGCAGAGCCAAGGAAGGTGGAATATGGGCAAAAAGCAGGAAAAAAGTTTTAAGGACATCTCCCTCTAGCACCTCCCCCTTGCCCTGATATTCTGCCTAAACTTTATTTTTAGGATATATATCTTAAAACATAAGTAAATAATGTGCTTAAAAGTGCCTAAGAAATTCTGTATCCTGGTGCCCCAAGGTGAAAGTCTCCAAGCCTTTAAAAGCTTGGTAGTTCAGCAACTCCTATAGGAAGAAGCAATGTAGGATTTGGCCAGCTGTGCATATGACAACCCAGAACTGTGATTTTCACTTAAACAAAGGCTTAACAGCCTTATATAGGCATTTAACAGGTACACCCCAAACCTTCTGAATGCACAACTATCTATTTCACCTTCTGTCCAGTTTGTGGAAGATACAGTTAAGAGAAAGTACTGCCAGATTTCTGCAAAAATGGTCTGCTTTAATGGAAAAGTTTGCTTATGTACTGCACATCAGCTGCTCTGGATAGTCCAGTGAGATAAAGCTTTCAAAAAGAAAAGTAATCTTCTATCGTGAGGTATTTCAACCCCAGAGTGGAAAACCTGAAGATAGCAGTAGGATAAAACTCTTGACAGAATAAACTACAAAAGCTTCAGGTTTCTCTGGAAAATAGAAAGAGAGCAGTTTAGAAACACAGTAGGCAAAATAAAAGGTTTTCTACTCCAACTGCGTGTATATTTCCTAAACACTCAATAATGTTTCCTTCCTCCTGATTTCAAAAACAGACATTCTGCAGGAAGGATAAAATCTATAGTGCATCTATTTCACTTGAGCCCATGAGAGCTTATTAATTTTCCCTTGTGGCTGACCTTCCATACACCACCACAAAGCTGACTGATAGAAGATCAGAGGACTAAGGTGCTATAAAATGAACTAATCAAGCAGATTGAAAAGAACTTCAGTTTCTAAATAAATGGAAACTCTGATGGTAAAATAAATCACTTCCATCTTTATTTGTGGTAAAAAAAAAAAAAAAAAAAATCTGGTTCCATGAGGTTTTCTGCATTTTTTGGTTTTCTTTGATTTTGATATTCCTCATGATGCCCGATTCCTGCTTCTCATAAATCAGCAGTTATAACTATTATTTCAGCATTATGCCCCTGTGTCTATATGGCCACCAATCTGGCCATAAAGCTCTATATCTAGTAGCTTGAAGAAGCAAGGCTTAAAAAACATGAAGGTACTTGTTCTGTAACTAGCACAAGATTAATATCTATGTACAGAACCCGAACAAAATCAACTTTTAGCAATTGGTAAGGCTTTAAACACTATTTGCCAGGAGGGGCATCTGGATGATTAGTTTCTGGAGAACACAACCTATATATAGGTAATAATCCATAAAATTTACAGTTTCAGAAATAATACATCACAGCTCTGATCCTCCAGCACTTGTTACTAAGGCTACTCAGATACGTGTTTACCGACTCTGTATGCTGAAATGTGAACTGACATGAACTTAAGACATAACTTTTAAACACCCAGTTCCTTTCTACACTGCATACATTCCTGAGCAACAGAAGAGGAAAAGGGAATAGATTTAGACAAGTTTAGAGCACCTATTTGCAAATTTATGCACAGAAAACTTATTTTAATTTTGATGCAGATGTGGGAAGTTTAGTGACAGCCTTTTGGTACTGTGGTCAGTAAAGAGATACAACAGTTGACACCCATCGCCTACACCAAAGTATTCTAGAGATAGGCAAGGCAGTGCTAAGGAAGGGAAAGCAACTGTTTCTCCCTTCAGCTAGCAGAAGGTAGAATATTTCATATATACCTTCTAGAAACACATGGCACTCAAAGAACCCCTGAAAACAGACCGTACTCAAAACATGTTAGAAGTCTCAAAAATATCCTCTTAGCAAGTGTGGCATTTTGTAACTCTGCCTTTGACTTCTTCATCCAACATCATGTGCCCACAGTGACATCTAAGCTGGGACACATCTAGTTCTCCTTTAGCTCTGATAGGGAAGCATAACAAACTGTGAGAAGAAACAAAATTTGGATTGTATTGTAGAGTAAAAATATATGCACCATATTTTAAAGGAATTACAGCATTTCATCTTCAAATGCTGTATTATAAATTATATAATATAATAAAAAAAAATATTTATTCCACCTCTAGGCTCAGCCAACAGTCTTGTCCAGTTGCTGGTATCAAACACTTATCGATAAAGCAAATCCCTCCATCCCATCTCAACTCTTGCCAGGCCTTCCCACTTACAGATAAATGTTTCCTTTCTCCCCAGTGAAGACGAAACCTCTCTTTTAACCAAGCAGAGGCTTCCCAAGATTTTCCCTTCTGGCTTTTCTTTAAAGGGCTGTCACAGGGGAAGGATTAGGTACATTATTAACCTGTTCCCAACCCACGTAGAAGTTTGCACATTTCATAATGCGGTGTTCCTAACGTGACGAGTGGCATTCCTCAGGGGTTGGCATTGGGACCAGCGCTGTTTAACATCATTGTTGGAGACATGGACATGGGATCAAGTGCACCCTCAGCAAGTTCACCAACAGCACCGAGCTGTGTGGAGGGGTGACACGCTGGAGGGCAGGGATGCCATCCAGAGGGACGTGGACAGGCTGGAGAGGTGGGCCTGGGCAACCTCAGGAAATACAACAAGGCCAAGTGTGAGGTCCTGCCCATGGATTGGAGCAATCCCAAACACAAATCCAGGCTGGGCGAGGAGTTGATTGAGAGCAGCCCTGCGGAGAAGGACTTGGGAGTAGTAGTGGATAGAAAACTGCCTGTGAGCCAGCAACATGCACTTGCAGCCCAGAAAGAGAACTGTGTCCTGGGCTGCATTCAGAGCAGGGTGGGCAGCAGGTCAAGGAAGGGGATTCTCCCCCTCTGCTCCACTCTCATGAGACCCCCCTGCAGTGCTGGGTCCAGCTCGGGGGCCCCCAACAGCAGAAGGACACAGACCTGCTCGAGCGGGGCCAGAGGAGGCCACGAAGATGCTCAAGGGGCTGGAGCAGCTCCCCTGGGAGGCCGGGCTGAGAGAGTTGGGGTGTTCAGCCTGGAGAAGGCTCCGGGGAGACCTTAGAGCGGCCTCCCAGGGCTTAAAGGGGAGACAGGAAAGGCGGGGAGGGACTTTTTCCTTTCCCATTATCCAAATAACACTACAGCCCCTGATAAAGAGGCAGGAGACGACATCCAAACATTACCTCACCAGACATTAAATCAGGCACTTGAAACTTTAGTGGGGAAAAAAAAAAAAAAAAAAAAAAAAAAAAAAAAAAAAATCAGGCTCAAACTGGTTATGGGATCTTCAAAGTGAACTCAGTACTCAGAGAAACTATACAGCAGAAAAATTCTATCTTCCACTGCAAGACCCAGCAAAATTACAAGCTGCTTATCCAACAATCAGCGCTTGTAATGAACTGTTTATGTGAGGGCTTGAGTCCGAGGCCTGAAGCAACCAAAAACTAGTTGCCTTTGATCAGCAGCCTCTCCAGGAGCCCACGAGGACACTGACACGTTCTACAAGCACAGAGGGTGACACTGAAGCTTTTCACTCCTGCAAACTAAGACAGCGGCACTCTGAGCTTTGCGTTGTGACCATTTTGAAGCAATACCTGCGGGCTAACAGCTGACACGGTCTCACTGCCGTGCTGTTCAGCTTCCAGAACTGTGACTGATGGACTGCTGCACTGCGTACCACGCTATATTATTAATGCCACTACGGTCCTAACAATAGTGCCAGGCCTGTAACTCTCCCTCATCTTAGTGCTCAGCGGATCAGATTGCTGAGCTTGACCACCCGGACGAGGGCCAAAGCCGGGCACGGCGCAGCCAGCGCGGCAGGAAGGCCACGGCCGGGCTCGGCGGCGAGCGAATTACTCGAAGGAGAAAAAAAAAAAAAGACCAGAAAACCGGGAAGAAAAACGACCTTTTCTAACAAACGCATCTGGTGTGCGAGATAGCCCTACTCGCGGAACAAACCCGCTCATCACGAAGAGGCTCCGCACCACCGTTTTCCCACCGCCGCAGCCGCCCGAGCGCGCAGGCGGGGCTCCGCGGGGCTCGCCTCTGCCAGCCGCCCGCCCGGCCCCGGGCTCTCCCGCCCCGCCTCCCCCCAGCCCCCGGCCCAGGCGGCATTTTCTGTTCCCCGCTCCCCGGGGCGGTGTCCGCCGCTCCCTCCCCTCCCGCCCCGCCCCGCTTTACGACAGCCGGTGGCGCCGTTGCGGCCGGTCCCCGGGTGCCGTAGGGCGAGCCGGCTCCCTGCGCCAGCTCGGCCCGGTGACCGCCGGCGCGGGGGCGCGGCCATGGTGAGTGCGCTCGGGGGGCCCGGCCGCAGGGCCGCTGGCAGCCGGGCCAGCCGCTCCTCCAGCCCTTCCCCGGGGCCGAGCGGCCCGCGCTGCCCCGCGCAGGCCGCGGCGGGGCCGTTGGCCGCCGCCTCGGGCCCGGTGCCGCCGCGGCCGGGGCTCCCCCGCAGCCCGGGGTCCCGCGCTGCCCAGCCCCGCTGGGCCCCGGCGCGGCCGCGATCCCCCCAGTCACACGCAGGTCCGACCCGCTGTGGAGATGGCCGGGCGGGCCCTTTTTCTTTTCCTCTGGTAAACAGATCCTTTGTGTCTTCCCCGTGTAGGCCAGTACCATGGTGGCGGTTGGCCTGACCATAGCGGCAGCTGGATTCGCAGGTTTGTAGAGGGCGGGAGGGCACCGAGCACCCAGCTGTACCTCGTTGCCCGCATCAGTACTGAGGCGCTTCAGGTGGTTTAAGAACTGATGCGGGACACGCTTTTGGAGAGCCTGAGTTGAGAAACGTGGCTGTAATTAAACAAAAGATCAAAGTTCTTGCTTTTTTTATGTCCCCAGGAAGTTTATTCCTCAAGTTACTAGTTGCACTGAATTGCTAAATCTTTATAAAACTTTATACTTAGCCTTGTTCAATCACTGATTTCTCTAAGGTCGCTATGCACTTAGAGCTATGAAGCAAATGGAGCCACAAGTAAAACAGGCGCTTCAGAATCTACCAAAACCTGTAAGTTTTATAAGTGGCATCTTCTTCTTTAAAAGTTTACTTGGTGAAATAACTACACACTTGTCTCCATATAGCACTAATGTTTTTTTTTTTTCTGATACTAAATACAATTTTGTCAGTAATAGAATTAAGCTCAGAAATTTTGGCGTTTGTTGACTAATAACTTGTTTTGACAAGTTAAACGCTCATTTAAATAATGATGCTCTACTTCAACTGAATTTCTTATTACAAGTGCAAAAGAAGCTTCGCAGTATTCTTACACACTAGAAGCTCAGCAGCTACTAACGCAATAATTAGTTGTTTTAACAGGTAAAGTTAAAGTAATTTTTACACTAACACATTTTCTCTTTCAGGCCTTCAGTGGTTATTACAGAGGTGGATTTGAACCCAAAATGACTAAACGAGAAGCAGCCTTAATACTAGGAGTGAGGTAAAAGGAAATTTATTAGAAATGAAAGGTAAAAAGGAAGCTATGGTGTTACCTAGTTGCTGGCCTGGTTTGAAAAGGTTTTTCATATTCATGTTTCTTTTTATTAGAAAAGTAATACTCAGTGCTTAAGACTGTCCTGTCCTGGGCTCAGCTTCCCCTGGGAATGTCACTGCCAGGTCAGGAAATAGGAGGTGACCTTTCAGGATTTTCTGTGCTTATTTGGGATTCTTTGCTGCATGTTCGCTTGCTTAAAGCTGACACTAGCTGGACTTCCATACCTCTGCAAACCCCTAGCGCGTTCAAAAGCCACGTACAGCTCCAGGTAAATGGGCCATTTTCAGGAAGCCTTGGGCTTCACTCTGTGAGGGGACACAGTTGTAGTGTTTGTTTGTGATTCCTGTTGCTGCCGGTGAATTTCAGATAGATGCAGGGTGAAGCTGCTGCAGACCCACTTCTTGCAAGGGGAGTAATTTCACCACTTGAAAAATATCTGAGATATGAGTATGGTAGCTATCCCTGCCAAAACTTAGACTTCAGACCAAGTACACAAATTATCTAATAAGATACAGAATAAGAACCATTGTTGCTTGAATGCAATTTCCAACTGTGAAGTTTATATACAGTTGTTTGGTTTTTAAATAAATCAAGAGCAAATTTTATTTTTTTCTTCTAGCCTTGAGGAAGTTGTCCCAATAAAAATGTTAGAACATAGTTCTGTTTTTTTCAACTGTGTGAATGATCCCCACCATATTAGGCTGCTCTAGTATGTCTTCTTCAGCATACAGTGTTCTGGAGAAACCTTGGAAACCCTCTCCAGGACTTAAATGCTACATATCAATAATAGGAAAAGAAAAACATACATGTAAGCTAAAGAGTTGAACGGATAAGATGGTGTGCTTGCTTGCTCCAAGACATCTTTTAAAGATCTGGAGGATTTTATGAGGTTCCCTTAAGTCAGTTTTTCTCTCTCTTTTAAAGCCCTACAGCCAACAGAAGTAAAATTAGAGAAGCTCATAGACGGATCATGCTTCTGAATCATCCAGATAAAGGTAAGTAAATTAAGTCACATTGATGAATTAATACATGTTTTTAACACAGATTAATAGAACTGTGCAGGGAAGAATTGACTGACATGTGACTACCTCAGCTACTAGAAAAACCCCAGAAAACTGCAAACAAATTTTAGGGTGCCTTCATCCTTATAGTTTTAGGGCTTATTTTTGTGTTTGAGTGCTCTAAAGCAAGCAGGCAGACTCATCGGGTCAGCTTGTTACTTGCTCTATCTTCTGTGCATATCAGATTAAAATAAGATCTGTTAAAATGAGACTCAAAATTGCCTTAAATGAAAGCCCAGAGTATATTTGTGCCCTTTATGTACCACATGAGTTTGAGTTGATTTGAATGCATTGGGAATTCACCATAAATATTAAGTATTAAGCCTTCTGCATCTGTTGACACTAAACTATGAAATATTCCTGTTTGTGCAACTCTGAAGGCTCAGAATCTAGCTGTGCTTTAAGTTAATAACTTGAGGCATCTATACCTGTTCTAAATTCTGTTTACTTCTGTGAGGCAAAATCATGTGTTAGTGCTTGGCATTTAACTTGTTAATCCTCACTTAAAAGGTAAAATGGCTTCCTTTAAAGTGACTGTTGAACTTAATGACTTTAATATACCAAAATCATCCTTGGGATGTGCCTTTCCTAGATAATATCCAGCAGAAGGTAACTTCAAATTTAACTTTATTGAATATATGCAGAACCTAAAAATAGCTATCCAAAAGCTGCTAGGAGCATTTCACATTTTACCTGACCTAATAAGTTAAATTAAGCTTTAGTAGAGTGATTCTAGTGCTAGTAAATGCTATACATGCTACACATCTTTGCACCTCACAGTGACAAATTCAGTGCATTTGTGTTGCAGAGTCTATTTCAGTATCTTGGCAAATCATTTGTATGTCACGTTTAAAAACTGGATTAGTTTTTTGGTGCAGCAGCAGCAGTTCCTGTGTTGGCCTTGAGCTAGGGGGGAAAGGTTTACCTGCAGACTTGTTGTTAGTTTAATGCTTCTGTATTCACAACAAACTTTATGCTAAGTCATTAGTGACCAATTCATTTATGATGGGAGAAAAACTGGAGGAAAAGCCCACTCCAGTAAACTAAAAGCAACCTAACAGCAATGAGATGTCTGCACGTTTATCTACTGCAGTGACTGGATGTGTAAACTTGCACGGCTTCAGTCATAATGCAGTTTGTTCTTTGACTCGAGTAACTTTCAGACCATACTCTCCCTTTTTTTCCTGTGTGCTGTGGCATTCTTAACACAGAAGGAAAATACTTTCTTCTGATGTGACACGAGGTTATCTTTCTTCTAGGTGGCTCTCCATATGTAGCAGCCAAAATCAATGAAGCTAAGGATTTACTGGAAGATCAAGCTAAGAAATGAATGGGAGAGAAAATCAGAGGGTTTGTCCATGCAAACGATTATTTTTGATAAATGGCTTAAGGAAAGTTCTGGTATCAGTCTTTGGCTTAATATAAATGAAGCTGGAAATACAAATCCAGGGAGGTACTTCCCTCCCCACTCATTTCTTAGTCACTTTTTGTGGAAATGTGTGAGGGAGCAAAGCTTAAAATTTTTTTCCACAGCTGTTCTTCATTAAGCAGCAAAATCTGCCACTCAGAAGTATTTTCCATGCAAGAGAGTAACTTGGTTTGGCCAAGGTGTTACCAGATACAGATAGACTTACATGCTGTTACCTATCTTTTGTTTAAACATAGCTATGTTTAAAGTTCATGCTGCTGTTCTTTCATATGCCAAAGTTGGCGTGCTGAACCGGTATGGGGAGGGGGTGGAAAAAATTAAGAGGATTTAATTGATGAGAAGAATTGGGACAGATGTGTAGTTGTCTCTGACTGAAGAAATAAAATACAGGAAACAATGTACACGGTTGTCTTTGCCTTGTGAAAACCAAGGTTGGTTGAGCTGCTTAAATGTTACTGATGGGTCTGTAATGTCCCAGATTTTGTAGCAACTTTTAGTTTTTAATGGATTTTGTAGCATGTAATAAATTTCAAATATGTAATATAAGTACTGTAGCTTTATACATTATCTTACACTACAAAGTTAGAACTCCTGTAATAAGGTTTGCATTTATAGTAATTAGGAAACAGGAATTCTTTACATAGACCACACAGACCAGAGCTGGGTTTACGGTGCTGCCTGAAGCCTAACACAGCCCAGGAGCTGTCAGGTAAGTGTCAGAATCGGTGCCAAAGATTTCTGTCCTTGTCCTACAGTAAAACTGCTGTAGAGGGTGAGAGTTACCACCCCTCTCTTCATAAATACAATGGATTTCAGAGCTTTCATTTTTTCCAGAAATAACCCGTCTGTGTGTCAGTACTCCTGGAAGCAGTCTTACAGCCCCTGTGTGAACCTGGGCCTGTTGCTGTAGGCTGCTTCGAGGCCACTGAGTAAGGATCCCCAGAGCACCAGTGGGGAAGAGTTCCACGCCTTTAGAAGAGAGGAGCAAATCAGTAAGGGGAGTGTGAAAGGGGAAACATTTAGAACCTAGAGAGAGGGCTAATGCTGCTTTACTACAGCTGTGAAAGTGGAGTGAAAAAAGCAGCTGGACCATTGCCATGCAGCAGTTCCAGAGTGTGCATAGTTCAAGCTCTGTGTGGAATGTTGCTGTACTTAAATTTTTCCCTGCCAAATGATACTTTTTAAACACAGCTCTTTTTTTCCTTCCCCGCTTTTAAAATTTTCTCGGCTCTTGCAGCTGCCTCACCTGCTGAGATGTTTGTGCACACTGCAGTTGCAGTTGTACTGGGTGTTCTCCTTCAGTGCAATACATACCCAGCTCCAGGTGGTACAGCTCTGCCGTAGCTCTGTCAGGTACAGCAGCTGGAGTCACAGGTGGTTCCCAACACTTCCGTCCTTACTCCTGACAAAATCAGGCAAGACAAGTTGGTTGTGGTTTTTTTTTTTTTTTTTTTCAAAGTCAGCACAACTTCAGCACTACCAGCTTGCTCTGACTTCCTACACCAGTTCCTTGCTACCCAAACGTTCTCCACATCTGTCTGTCCTGGTTCACCGCTCTTGCTCGTGTACCTGAAAAGATGGGTTAGTGTGTCATGCATCTAACTTCTCAATCAAAAATGACATCTGCATTAATTCCTATATATGTTAGTCAGGGTATGGTATTCTCCAAGGTAAGAAGTCTGATTTTAGTTTTGTAAACTGATATTTTACATCATCTCCTTGAAGACTGGAAGATTATTAGATATTAGAAAACTCTTATTCATAAGAGAGTTAATTAAAGGTTCAAGCTGCCTCACAAACAAGTTTCAATTGTTAGTTAAGAGCTTGAAAACCTTGAAGTCAATAGTAATTTAAATTTCTGATAGAAACAGTCAACAGATGGAAGATCAAAGTTTATTTTCTTTTACTACCAGCATACAAAAAAAACATATTGCACATCAAACAACCAAAACAAAAATAAAAATACTCTACTAAGGACTAACATATGTAGTTTATACAGAATAAACTTTCTGGAAATTGATCTTTTCAGTAGTTCAGGTTATGTCTTAATGGACATGACTAATTCAGCTTAGTGTTAACTAAAGCTATGTTTGATTTTTAAATACTGTACAGTTTAATAAATAAACCAAACAAAGCCTCAATGTAGAACAGTCACTGCCAATGTCACCCAGTATCCCTGCAGATTATGAGAATTTAACAAATGTATTCCAGTGGTCTGCAGATTTTCCTCTACATACAGCATTTAAAAAACATGTATTAAAACAGACCAGTTTCCAGACTAAACTAATGGAGAAATTACATTTCAGTGCAAAATATTTTAGACTGCATTTCTTTCTAGTATTCCTCAGGTGAAGAAGTGGTTGCATATTATTAAAAATGTAACAAAAGCAGCTAATGCTTTCATAAAGAGTATTATGTTAGGGATCCCCCTCACATCTTTGCCATATTTTGAAAACAAAATAACATTTCCTATAGCCAGCAATTTTGTTTATTTAAATGTTACATATACTATCTCAAGGCACATCTGATGATATATTTATAACACAGTAGGTGTCAAAGTATGTTTAACATATGATTTCTTCAGGATCCCTCCCCTTTCTGTATTCCAAAATGGAGGAACTGAAAGTGCGGTGTCAAGACTGGCGATCCATATTCTATCTTTGGCAAGCTTATACAAGCACTATTTTAAATGTAATGTAGAAGAACTGTAAACTAGGAACTTCAGTTTATGAAACACCATTCAGCACTGCTTCTTCCTGATTATTTCCATCCTCTTGAACAGTAACTTTCTTTTCATCAGGACTGTGCTGTAGTTTAGAAGGCTCATCCCCAGAAGTTGTAGCAGGGCCGTTCACTGCTTTTTCAGAAGGGCTGTTTTCATCAATCGGATCTTTTGTCTACAGAAGCAAAACCAGGGTAATATTAAGAATTATGTAAAAATAGGAGTGTAATCTAAATTGCCCTCTGGCTCCCACAGCAACTTGGCAATAGGAAACACCCGGGCTGTCTGTGCCAGTACCCTGCCAGTGACAGCATCCTCCGACTCTGTCATTTATAGGGTACTTCTGTATCAGACATTTCTGGGGAAATCCTGCCAAGGTAACCCCCAAGACAGCATGCCCCCAGCACCCCCAGAAGGTTTTATTTCACAATTTCAGTTTGTCTAGGCCAATGAAGAAGGTGACTGAAAAGTTGAGTTTTACACCCCTTTCAAAGTCTACAGTCTGATTAGATGTATGTTAAGCATTCAGCAACGGGTCTTTCTTATTTTGCTAAACTCGGGATGTAACTTGTGGCAGGAAGCTCAGTGTTACCTTAGAAGTAAAGAAACTCTGCTTTATTCTGTTCTAAGTATTATTTTTTGATACATAATGCCATTCTGATCCTTTAAGAACAGATCTCAAATCTACAAGCTTTGTAACATCAATTCTTTCTAAAATAGTTTGTACAAGTCACTAAACATGCTACCTAGTATCCTCCAGAAAGTGTTGTAAGGATTAGTTCTCAAGACTCATCCATGGAAAACTTTCACATTTTACTATGTAATGCTACATTAGTAAGCGTAGCATTTTAAAACGTGTAAAGCCTTATTTTGAGCATTACACTAGTCACTGAGTCGGCAAATCAGTGTCAGTTCTGTTTACTCAGGGCTGTTCTTGCTTTTAATTTATTCTTGAAGTCAAATGCATTTGTAGTCAAGTGAGGGCAATCTAAATGAAGCATCCTTTAGTATTCTGCTGCAAGCAAAGAGAAAAAAGGAAACATACATTAAAATTGTTCTTACCGTTTCTTTCTTGGTTTTGGCTAGTGTCTCCTTTGGAGGGTTTCTCTGTCTACTTTGAGATTCAGCTCGTGATATATAATCAGCTACTGTTACTGTTCAAGGAAAAAAATTACAGTGATGCTCACATCAGAAGTCTAATTTAGCATTAAGCTTCGTATGTCTTTTCTGTACAAGTTATGCTGTAGCTGAGAGACATCTCACAAAAGGCCTTCACACTTACAGGTATCCACTCTATAGCAAGGATAAGTTTGTTTCCGTTAAATACAATTTTCACTAAAATCAGGGGTAACATCATGATACGAAGGTATAATCTTAATAAAATAGTAATTTTGTTCCAATTGTAAATATTAGTGGAAGATAAGGGCCTTCTGTACTGCGTTTGGAGAGATCTGACTGCAGGCTCTTTAAAGTATGTTTGTCATTGGGGTTTTACTATCTTGAGTAGTGAAGAATTTCAACACGAATAAAATGGAGGTAAGTTAAAATATGGAAAGAATTGGGGGAGGTTTGGAGTATGGTATCAGTTACGATAAAGCAGCATTCTCATCTCTGTTACTGGATGAAGCAGCTGGCCAGAGAAGTGCCCCTCCTCCTGGCATCCCAAAGGCAATGCCCAGAGGTGCCCCTGGCGGGGCCAGCAGGGGCGTTTCTGACCTCTCATCATCTCAGCACATGTTCTTGCAGCCTGGTTTTGTCTTACCCCACCCTCTTGCAACCAGCCTCAACTCTATCTAGAATATACAGTACTACAAATTTAAATACACGTTTGTATCTTTGATGAGCTAAAGCAGAGAGCTGGCAGGCACTATCTACTGAACAGTACAGTCAGTTGTATGTAGTACATCACATTCAGGTGAACTCTTTTTCTGCATTTAGGAATGACTGTACATGAAACCTACATCAGAATAGGAAATACAACACATGAATTTTTCTATTACAGTAACTGGACTTCTTACAGCTGGGCCCTTGCATGATAGTCAAGACCAAGGGAGTTTCTGCACAAGGACAATGATTTCTTTAAAATGAAGTTCTGCACCCAACTCCTCTAACGTAAAGGTGAAGCATGCTTGGTGTACAGAGTGGCAAGACACCAATTCTTAATATTCATACACGTGGTAGGAACCCAAAGCATGTAGCAATGTAACTCAAGTAACACAACTAAATGACTGGAGTACACTGTTACCACTTGGGGGCAAGGGGGGGGAGTCAGTCCCTTATGTCTTAATTGCACACACTATACGAAGTGTTTATGAAGAGATTAAATTATTAGAGCATTTTTCACAAAGACAGTATAACTACCAATGCTCTTACTGCTGTATTTAAAAATATTTATTATGGAAACTGAAAATGGTACCTTGAACAAGGACATCAACAGGAAAAAAAAAAAGAGTAATCTTTTTTTGTTCTTAGAATACTTAGATTTAAACGAGAAATATCACAGCTTTGGTAGAGATAACTAGTATCTCTATGTTGCTGGCTGAAATTAGTTTTTTAGAAGTAAATGCTGAAATCCATCTTTACTTTTTCCACCCCTTTATAAACTTGTATCACTGGTACATAACTAGAAAACTAGAATGTTCAGAAGTAATGGGTTACTTTTTTTTTTTTTTTTTAGGGGGCTGGGGTGTTAGGGTTTTTTTTTCCTCCCCCAAGTTTTAGTGTAATTCAACAACCTCTTTCTTCTTAATCAAACGTTTTATGAGCACGACAGATATAAGGAAGACAAATATGGGTGAAATTTTGAACCTGTTAATCTAGAAGACCTTCTGTTACTACCTTTATGTACAAGCATTTTCTAAATAAGGCATTATATTGAAAATTAGCTCGTTCACCTTTAACATTTCAAGTGTTAGTACACACAAAAGAAATGCAACAAGCCACAACAACAAAAAAAAATTGGCAACATGCAATTTCGTTTAAATTCCTCCTTCCCACCCTCAGTTTGTGGATGACAAAAGTACTCACAGAAGCCAAGGGCCGGCAGCAGCAGTTTGATGCAGGCCAGGGACCGGCAGACGCCGCGTGAGCTCCCTCACGGAGCCCTGCCAGCGCACCCCCACCCCGCCGCTCCAACGCGGCTGCGCAGCCCGCGCCCCACAGCCCGTGTCACCTTCCGTGCAAGCGCACAGATGCAAGTGAGTGCAGATCATGAGCCTCCACGTTTGTCTCGATCCTGGGCCACTGAACTCAACAGCGGTTTGGCTATTGACTTCAGTGAGAACTGGATCAGAAGCGTAACTTGTATGTCCAAGCGAAAAGTTAGACATTATAAATTAGTTTCATTAGGCGGATTAAGAACTTTCATAAATTCTCCTAGTACAAGAAATGTCTTCCATCTTTATCTAGTAGTCTTATTAGTTATTGAGTAACCTTTTTATATTATGCAGCTATATGTAAAACAGCAGACACAACATTCTCTCATGCTTTTGACCTGAGATTACCCACAGCTCCACTCGAATTACCTGGCTGTCTATCTTCTGCCTGACCCCTGAAGCGACGCCTGCGGCTACGATTGCGTCGCTGGGGTTTTTTGTCACTATCATCTGCAATTGCAAAGTTTACCATGAACTATTTCTGATGATAAAATAAATAGAGTAAATTCTTCAGCAGTTTCAGGATGGGGCATTTAGAATTGCTTCTGTTAAAGAGACAGGCTAAATAAGACAGGCTGAAAGAAAAACATAACTTTAAACTGAAAGCACACACAACAATACAAAAGCTAGATTTTACTTTTTGCTCTCGGCTCATTAAAACATTTAGGCGTATGCTTAATGACCTCAGTTTCCAATTATTAAGTAACCATATGTCAAATTTTAGCCATGTAACACATGAAAGAAGAGGGGCTTTTTCCTGCATTATTAAGCATCAGATTATATTCTTGTCCCAGGGAGTATCAAGAGAATTCACCGAGGGAATTCACTTAAGCAGAAGCTGGGAAGAGACAAATTAAGAGCTCCTTAAGTAGCTTTCCTACGCTGAGACTGAGGTTACCAAGGACAAAATAGAATGCTGATCCAACAGCACTGTTTCTGTGAAAAAATCAGTACTAATGGGAAACAAGTTAGTCTTTGGTCTCCATCGGACAGTTTTTAGAAAAGAGGAGTATGAAAATACTAGTGGAGCTCAGTAAAGAGGAGATTTCATGGCAGAGCCATGGCGGAAGTCTCTCTTTAATCAGACAGCGACAGAACAACAATTCATCACTAACGAAAATGAACAAGTG
Organism: Tyto alba; assembly: GCF_018691265.1. Lineage (NCBI taxonomy): Eukaryota > Metazoa > Chordata > Aves > Strigiformes > Tytonidae > Tyto > Tyto alba. Next base: position 9,636,841 of record NW_024881262.1, on the reverse strand, counting down.
CTTCACTACACTCACATGGACAACACATTTTTTCTTAGCTTGGTCTGGGACTATCCAACTGTTTACATACCTAAACCATTCTCATTAACAGAAGCTGTATCAGACTCTGTCATTCCATCCATAAGGACGGCATCTTCATCAGTCCGTCGCCGGCGTGACCTCCTGCGACGGTTACTACTGTGGTGAGACTCACTGGCATCAGTATCCACAGTCTGGTCCGACTCTGTGTTATCAAGCAAGCTGTAAGGGTTGCTGTCCGGATCTTTAAGCACTAAACAAACAAAAAGTTTACATCTAAGATACTGCAGTTACGTACAATTTAATTTCCAGGCTGACTGACATCTGTGTTTGAAAGTTTCAAAGTAGAAAGCAACTGGTTCCTCCCCGACTCTAATCCAACGTGTATTCTGAGGCACCACAACAGGCACTTTTATTATTTCATCACAAAGGTTTCCAAGGTGACATTTAGAGAACTTTTACTCAAAACTGCTAAATGTGTAAAATACACCTTTCACTTCTTAGCAGCATGGTACTTTTGACACTGTTAAAGTGTTATGAATAAGCACAGTCAAACTGTGATAAAACATAAGATAACTTCAATTCCATGATAGCTCCTCTCATTCTGTATCTAAACAGAAGCTTAACTCAGCAGGCAGCCATAGATAACATGTCAAAACTTACAAACTCTGCTAATATCATGATTAGGTGTGTCGGGTAGAGGAAGGAAATGAAGATCACTGTGAGCAGAAGATAAACAAAGAAAAATCTAACAGTATAGTGTATGACAAGAAACTATCACACACTCTTCTGAAATCCCAACGTATTAAGATTATAATGTAAAAATGGAGTATTTAAAAATATTCAAGAGCTTATGCAGAAAACTGCCAGGGACACAAACTAAATATGTTTGAAACCCAGTACCAGAGCTAATGGATGACTTGCCACCACGAGGTCCCCCACGCCCACGACCTCCAGATACACTACGTCCTCGTCCTCCAGGACGTCGTCTATTGTCACGTTGATGTCTGCTTTCTCTGTCATCTTCTCCTGCCAAGGACCAGTCACTAAGTTCATCTTTTCTCTCAGATTCTGTTTCAGAGGGATTAGAGAGCTCAGAGTTTGTACCTTGTACAAGAAGGAAAAGAAAATTGGAAATCAATATAAAATTTGGGATTATAGTCTGGTTTCAGATCTTCACAAGCGTCTTCCAACCAGCATGGCTGTTTTTTTTTTTATATAGATATATTTATATATATGTGTAAATTTTATATATAAAATGTATAAATAAAAAAATAAACTTGTAAATATTTTATATAAAAGTATAGATGTCTATAATTTTATATTGTATATATAACAATATACACATATAAAAATAGAGCACAAATTACTTCAGTTTCTAAGATTCTCAACCTAAGTTTGCTTGTAATAACGTGCAAAATAAGGGCTCAAAGATTACCAAAACTGTAATTTATGTACACAGATAAACCAAGGATTAAACAATATTTCCTCCCTTTGTATATACACTGCAGGCATTTGGTGCAGTTTCTAGGCAACTTCTCTGAAATTCCCAAGGACAACTTTGCCACCTTATAGCTGGCGGCTGTTGCTAAGCAACCCCTTCTGGCGGTTGTAATGCTGCTTGAACAATTTAACTGTTTGTATTAAATAGCGTCCATAACATCCCAGCATCTCTGCACTAACCAAACCCACACAGCTCTATACTACTTAAAATAAATAGCAGATGTTGCATTTTCAAGCATCCAGGAACTCTCCCTACCAACCATCCTGGAATAAAGATGTTCAGACCCGTATGGTTCTAACATGCAATTCCTGCCATTTTGGGGAAAAACAATAGTAAGTTTTCCAAATGAAAGTCTGTGTATATAAAAACAAACTGAACAACTTTCACTACAGTTTACTCAAATTCATTGGGAAATAGTAAAAAAACAGACATTAGCATTATCATCAGAATCAACCTGACCAACAAGGCACGATCCTGGAAGCTACCTACAGTCACTGACAGACTGTGAAATCCAAAAGAAGAATGTGTCTGATTTTGCAACAGAAGTGAGCTACACGTAGACGATCAAGAGTAATTTACTGTATTGAATAAACAGATTATTTCTCTCTTCTGTTTACTGAAGCACTTATGTTTCTTTGTGAAATACGTCCATATTCAAATGCAGACTGTCTCCATTTGGGGAGCTGCTGCTGAATAAAAAGGAGACGTGTACACCTCTAGGGAATTGAATAGCAGTTCCTTGTTAGCTTAAAATGCATCAGAACACCTCACTACATCTTAACAAATGCAGTTAGTCCCTGACCAAATTAAAAAAAAAAAACAAACCACCACCACCCCAGGATTTCGTGCTGTCTCCGTGTTAAATTATTTTGGTTTACTTCTCAAAAATACATTCATTAGATGGCCATGATCACAGAAAAGTGTTTTTTCTCCTCCTCCATCGAAACAGATAATGCTAATTCCAGATGATTTTTTTTTTTTTTAATTTGTGGCTCCTGAAGAATATCTGTAGTTCCTTCTTCTCAGCTTTGGATGATGTAACTACTATTGCTGAAGGACAAGGTTTTAGCAGAGTTTGGTTTGCTCATTTTTTGAATACTGAACTTCAACACCAATGTAAATCCAATTAGGCGTTTTGAGCTATGTAAAAAATAAAATGGCAATTCTAAGTTTTCAAGCCTACCTTCACTCAACTATGCCAGACACAAAGTAATCCAGAGACAGTTACAGATTCAAAAATAATCCTGAGGACTCACTCAATAGATGCTCAAGTAAACTCACCGTAACCAGACGTGTAATTGGGGCCTCTGCGGCCTCTCCCTCTTCCACTGTAGGATCTGGAACCTTGCACTGAGGAGACGGTGCTCTCATCAGTTGTATAACCCTTTTCTTTTTCAGGAACTCTAGCAGAAGAAGGTCTGAAACCCATACCAATCTGACGCAACTGTTCATCAATCTGAAGCCTTTCCAGTCTTAGTTGTTCTACCTCCTACATAAAAAGAAACAAAAGTAATTGTTGATAAAGAAATGTTTTTTCCCATTGTCCCTGAAATAATCTCAAAAACTAGCATTCCTGTAGGAGAGTTAACACCACCTTGAAGGTGACTACAAATCACAGAATTCAAACACAAGTTCTGCAGTCTCCGAGTTCCGGAAGAAATCTAAATTCTTTCTCTTAAATCACCACACTGAGAGACTTTAAGGCTATTATTAGCTTTCTTAACTACACTTCACCACACGTTTTCTCATCAGATTTTAAAAAAGCAAACTGACACAGTAACATGATTCAAACTCATTTGTTACTTCTGTTAACACAACTCCATACAAAGCCAACTAATCTAAATGGATAATTGTTCCAGGAATACATAGTATGTTACTATTAGAAATTCCATCCTACCCCAACAGGGCATTAACCCCAGAACAACAGAACACTAACAACGACAAAAAACCTGTGTTTTATCTTCCCAAATGCCACTTAAAAGTGTTCTTCACAGTCTGACCCTTTTAACACCAACAGTAGTAAGTGACCATGACAACGCATTTAAAGGCCTCCAGAACGCCTGTGGGCAAGGGGTGGGCTCCAGGCACCAGCCTTAAATCCTGACATACAGAGGAACAGTTTATCAACTGCAAATCCCACCAAAGCTGTTAATCAAACTCTGTTACTTCAACCGAAGTTTCCTGCACAGATTCCTTCTTCTGAAATACACTTACCTTTAGATATGCAATGTGGTATTCTAAAAGAACTTGGACATTTCCAATGCTTTCTTTAGTACCAACAAATACAAACGGTACCATTCCCTATAGAAACAAAATGTCAAGTCTTATTTTCAAGAAACAAATTATTATCAAAACAATGCTTTGTTTAATTAGTAAAAAAAATTTGTTTAAATCACAGAAGTGATCTAAACGACTAAAGACAGTAACTGAGTCTTGGGCTGCAAATATACATTAGAAATATCACAGATTGGGGTGATGCTCGGGGCTTATATATAAAGGACTCCAAGACTGTCCAGCTTTCCCAACAACCTATTCTGGCAGTTGAGGTACCCTGACATACAGCATCTGTATTCCCTCCCCATGCAACACCACTGCTCTGTGTGTTTATCACAGCAGGTGTTTAGAAGCAGCCACAATTTACTAAGAAGTGTCCGGTGGATAATTAAACCAACTTTCCAAGATGAAGCACCTTTAGATTTTTCTTGTGTTCTCATGTATTTAAACTACGTGAGCACTATTAACACTATCAATCCCCAAGTAGTTATGCAGTTAATATATGTAGGAGAAAAAAAAAAAAAATCTTGCTTCAGCAGCAAAAAGAAAAAAAAAAAAAAAGCTTTCTTGATTTGTTTCATATAGAATTTACTGCAAGATGCCAGTCTAAAAAAAATTAAAAACTGCTCTATATCCACAGAAGTTTTAAAACTGGCTTCATGAAATAATCCACAAGCATCCATCCTAGAAAACTACCCAAATCACAAACACCGTTGTGGGTTGGCCATGAAAAAAATGGTGCATGGGCCACAAAGGCTGTTATTTATAAACTGCAGAATGACTCAGAGATAAAACAGTGATCCCATTCTGATGCCGTAAGGTATCACTTTTAACTCATCTGAGTCATGCCCCAGAAATTCTCACTTTCTGCATATAGTTTCCTACATATTCTTTGTGAAAAGATTCAACATGACTGGTTTTGAAAATAAAAACCTAATCATAGGAAGAAGGAATAAAGTACTTACATCTTCACGGGGCAGTTTATTTTCATTATCTCCTTCAATTCTCACCCTGACGACTCCAGACTTGTCTACAATCTCCTGAATCACTTTTCCATTTTTTCCAATAACTTTTCCTTCAGAGGGCAAGAATGGTTAATTTTGCACCCGTGTGCAAAATATTTTAACGGGTTTCTTGATATTTTAAGTTACGTATAACATAATTGTAACAACCACCTGACTCTCCTTTACCATTCAGTTTGTTTCAAAGTTTTCTCCTACTTCAGAGGGGTACAAAAAACCCCAAAGAAAACTCCATGCTGTGCCAGAAGAAAGAGGTGAGAACTTCCAGAATTAAATATTATATATGTATATATCTGCACTGAATGACAAGCATTGATGAACATCACTACTACACACAAGTTTCAAATAGAACCAGACTAGGTGAAATGGATTAAAAGTTTTGTAAGTGTCTGTTTTAAGTGTACGTATCAAAATTATTTGGACTTCCTGACTCCACATGTATCCTCAATCAATCTTTTCTGACATTCTGACAGGCATATAGATTTGTTGGGAGCTTCTTAAAAAAAACCAACCAAAACAAAACCCCCAACAACTACGTAACTGTTTCCTGATAATTAATTCTGCCTTCACAACAAGGATGCATACTACCCATACTACCTTTAAAATATTTATTTTGAGATCACGCATGGGATCTAAACCAAAAGGTTCCTGGGAACTTGCATGCTTAAATCGCAAAAAAAGCGACTCCTTTGCTCCTTTACTAAAAGACTTTAGTTCTTCTTTAAACTAAGGTTATGCAGAAACATTTCTTCACCCCAGCTACACATATCTGGCACTTAAAAATGTTAATGTTTAAGTTATGAGTAAAGGAATGTAGAACCTCTGAAAAAACAAGTGTAACAGCCAAAAGCATGTCACAGAATCCTCCATAAGGAGCATTCTTTACAACAGATGTCAACATGAGACAAAGTAAAGTGTAAAAAGCATTAAAAAAAAAATGTTTCCTCAACAGTTCAAATAGCTCAGTAGGTTTTTATCTTGTCGTCTTAAAAAAAGTTACAGATAATCATTCCCTATGCTTACAATTTCATTTTGCACAGTGATCCTGTTATTACTACTAAAATAAGCCACATTCATTACAGCTTTAAACATCTTCCTATGGCTAATGGTTAGCCAGTATTTGGGAGAAAGTCAATCCCAAGGAGCTTCAGTAGCCGAAACTGGCAATTCAGCAGATGGCACTCTTCGCTCCTGGTACAGAAAGAAACACCTTGGGCATAGGGTGGCATCATGGCCTGCGCTGCCTGCGGGCTGGTAACGCAGCGCGGGAAGCTGCCGCACCCGCGGGCAGGAGCGGCAGGCTAAGGGGAGAAGAGCGAGGGAAAAGGAAAAAGCACCCTGTGGAGACTGGACTAGGGAAAGATGGGTTTTTCCTCTTGAAGGGGAGTAAGATTAACCTCTCCTCTAGGTGGCTTATGATACAGCAGCTACCATAATATGTATTACAAGTTTTGGGAAGCTACACCTTCATAAAGCTGAAACATGGAAAAATGTCCACTTCTAGACTGAGGATGAGACCAACAAGCGCTGCTGATTTATACAGCAGCTCAACACCATGCAGCCCCCACCTCGAACAAACCCGAACCCTGGAGGGAGCAGTAACATGAGAATTGTCTTGCATCATTCTTGCAACTCAACTGTAGTACTTCCATATTAAATTCCGGAATTTAGTTTCAGCACTAAGTAGTCAATTTAGCAAATCATTTTTCTACCAGAATCTGAACTTCAAATACTACCATTAGATTGTACAAGTCCATAATCAAGCCATTGTAAGTGTTAAAATCCTGACAACTTATTATTCAACAATAATATATGTAATTTCTTAGTAATTCCCTGATACATACAGTTTAAAAAGATTAATCACTTTCTACTTAAGTGGAGAAATTAAATATACTGGCATCTAAATCTTCTTTGCAGAGTCATGCTGATTAGGTTCCCTTTCCCCAAGTTTTCAAGTTTTAGCAGTATTACATACCAACAAGATTTCTGGGAACTTGAATAAAATCCTCCACAAATTCCAAGTAACTTCTAGCCTTTTTTACTGCATCAGCAGTCTGGAAATGAATTTTAAAAAAATTGAGTTTATTTGTGAATATAGTATGTTAAAAATAAAACTGTGTAGCAACAGCTGCAAGTCTTCCAAACATCAAACTTATTTTCAAAAAGAGAGGAACACAGACAAGATAATCTAGTTTTGAACTAAATGTTAAAGAAATAATTGAGTACAATGCCCATAGACAAAATTAATTAGCAAAGCAAAGCATCAGTAGTCAGTATACCAACTTTTTCTATGTTATTTCAACACACTTTAAAATATTATCTGCAATTTATCATGAGTTAACCCCAGACAAAAGTATCTTACACAGATAAAATGTGAAGCAGTTTGTGGTAGACATTAATTAGGAAAAAATGCTAATTATATCAATTTTCTCCAATATCAAGACAAAATTTTTAAATCTAGTCCATTTATAACAAAAAAAAATCAATACAACAATTATCACAAAGATTCTGTACTGTACTGAAAAGAAATATTTTTTTAAAGAGGCCCTACCAGCATTCATAGAAACGTCAGCTTACAAGAATTCTATATTAACAGAAACTTTGAATCATGTATCTCGCTTCACCTTCCTTCTCAGTGAATGATAATCATAGGCTGTGATTAGACAGACAAACCATAAAACAGTAAGTTAACCTCTGCATTTTCCTCTAAATTGCTATGGAAGCATTCAGTTTTTCTCAACAGAAACTGTGCTACCATCAATATCATCATCAAGGTAAATTTGATTTTTCAATTTTTAACATAATTTTTAACATCATTTTTAACATGCAGTAGACTACTACATTTCCCAGAAGTCCACACATGGAAAAACGGGGAAGGAGAAAATGAATTTAAGACTTGTCTCTTGACAGTATCTAAAGATTATGTCACTTGATAAAGATAAGACATTTCCAAGGTTGAAGGACAATCTCTCCACAGAACTTTAAAGGTGCAGAGACTGGCTTTACAGAATTTTCCATAAGAAAAGTATACTGATTTTTCAGAAGAGCCTAAATAAAAGAGCTGTTAGAAGTTTGCTTCTCCATGAAGTTTCTGTTCTCTTAGTATTCAAGAGAACAGAAAGAAAAGAGCAAAATCAGTCACACAAAACTTTCTTGTAAAGGAGAGATCCATTTTGCATGCAAGTCTTAATAGCAAGTACTGTTTGCAAATACACATTAATCCTCAGGGAACAGATGCTGCCAAAGTGACAAAAGCAGCTACTCCTCTAGGTGTGCACACTCATGACGCCCGCTTGTATCTTCAGGAAAGGGACTCCCTGCAGAAGGGCTGGGAGGCTGCGGGCAGCACACAGTGCTCCACCCGAGAATTCAGCAGTGCTCAGTCACAGTGAGGATTCAAAGCAGCAACAAGGCTGGGGGAAGGCAGAGGAGTGTACAGACATAGCACGCCGAGCCTGGTTTGAACTGGCTACAGGTACAAAGTTTTCTGTTTTCTCTACAGAAATTCTTCTTTTTCTCTCAACTAAGCCTGAACAACTAGCACCTTCAAAAAAAAAAATCTCTCCTGTAACTGCAGGCAAATTACACTAGTGCAACCTGAACTCTACAGTGGTTGCTAAAATGGTGTACTGCACTAAGGTATCTGTCCTAACCGTATCACCTCTACATTGCAACTAATATTACAGTCATGGCACATTCCTTCCAGAATGCTGGTTTCTGGACACAGTTCAACCATAATGTTTTCCAAGATAGCACAGCATCACTGGTTACTGGGGAGAACTCCTATAAATTTGCTCTTATAGCTTTATTATTAAATGACAGAAATTAACTGAGAGTTAATGGAGGCTATACAGATGCTGAAACAAGAAACAAAGCTTCAAATTAGCAACAGCAGAAGTGTAGAATTAAGGAACAAATATCAGCATCTAGTGAGTAATGACAGCTTCTGAGCACAGTTTCCATTTTATACCAACGTTTCAGCCCTTTCATCTGTAATTGAAATAGGAGTAGCACCAGCTCCTGCATATTTCAATCTAATTAGGGAACTCCTACAAGAACAAAAAATTTATACATCTCTACTTCTGGCAAAGGTCAAAATGATAGCAGTAAAAACATGGGTGATCTGGATTTCACCATAATGGAACAAGCAATGAAGCATGGAAAACAGGTAACAGGAAGTCGTAAGGAGCAGAGGCTATGCTGCATATTGAAAGCAACTGTGAAAACGACAAAGTTCAACACACATTAGCAAATTTTTCACTATCAATGAACTCTACCAATAGGACACAACTAACTCAAGAGTTCACCATGTCCTGCCTCCTAAGCCTGTCTATCAATTCTTTCCCAAATAAAGATGAAGGAATAGTGACAGCTTTCACAGAAGCAGAGTCAGGATGAGAGAATAAACAACTGCCATTAACATCTAGTTCTCCAGCACACCCATATGCATATCTACACTTTGCCACAAGCACTTGGAATTTTTCTGCAAGTACAACCTCTGACTCATTCACACCCCAACATGAGATAGCATAAAAAGCTGCTCTGGACAATGTATTCTCAGTTCTTCACAGTCAGTAATTCAGAAAAAGAAAACAAAAAATTGTCTCTCTAAAAATTAGTGGGCACATGGATTAAAGACCTTAAAGAATTCCAGTTACTAGCAACTACCTTTCTAACTGTGAATTACAGTCTACATGTCCATCCATGTTCTGGTTACTTCACATACAATCAAGACACATCCGCTTTACTAGATGAGTCTTTCCTAGAAAGATTATATGTAGGGTATTTTTCTAAACTCGGCATTCTATCTACTAATTTTGCAGCAGAAGAATATCTACATGAGTGTGAAACAAGAACTGTATGGCCGCAGATTTGAGGGAAAAAATGTTACGTAGCACTGTCACTAACATAGATCTAATGGCTACACACTGGTGGAGTGCACTCCTACTACAAATACCGGATCAGTCTCAGCAGTCTCACACCAGTTCCTGAGACAAGGTTTTAAAAATCTCTCTGAAGTCCTGGCAGTTCCTTTAGACCTTCCCAAATGGAAAAACCCAAAACTACTTCTGGGAATCAGCTGACAAGCCTTACCACCCTGCAGATAAAGACAAAGCCCTCCCAAGTCATGGCAGGCAATGTTTTTCCCATTGTGATACAACTCTTTCTTCAAGAAGATAAAATGCGTATTAGTCTCCTAGTTCAAATAGAACTGAGCTAAAGAAAGTTCCAAATGGAAAACTAGAATTAACAGTCTCCTAAAAAAGCTGGGATAGACAGGATCTTGCTATCCTTCTATGCAAAGGAATGATCATCGTATGTATAGTGAAGTATCTTTTAAAAAATGTAAGAGGGAAGAAGCTCAAGTGTTAAAAACTGCACAAGAATCAAATGCAATTCAATTTTGCCAGCAATGAAGGTCTAAGAAAAGCTCTTCTGTTTCTGATAAGGCTTCCCCCCTAGGGAAGCACAAGATTTCAGAAGTAGGGATAGCTACGCACTGTCCAAGCTCTCAAGTTCACAGTACTGTGGTTGCTGTAACAGGTATTACAAACAGCAGTTCAAGCAGGAGAAAGGTCTTGGTATCAAAGCTGTCTTGACCAGACAAGAAAAAAGCATGAACCATGTTCCACCCAGTTTAGCTTCCTTCTAATCCTAGGGCTTTCCAATATTCTTTAAAATTTATCTCCCTCTTCCTTCCCTCAAAACATTCTGGCTCAGAGTAACACTGAACTTTTATTTGTATGCAAAACATTAGCTATGGGAGACCCTCAGACCCTCACTACAATGTCAAAGACACTGGAGCACTACTCCAAGCATCTCTCAGCCTAAAACTGTCTGCCCATGCATTCAGCCATTAGGGCCCAGCTGCTTGCCAGCTTCAGCTGAAATGAGGTAAAAAGAGTAGACAAGTATACCCAGGTGCTGAAAGCCTGGTCACATGGAATATTTAGGTTCTGTGGCTTTTTTAGAAGCAACTATCACTTCTAAGAAGTACAAGGCTGGATGTGCCTAAAGTCATTTTTATATAGGGGGCATCTGGCCTGTATAACTGTTGCTGTGCACTACTCTAAGAGGCTGGTGACAGTCATAACCTTTCCACAAGTTTCAGCATCACATCATTCAAGTTAAAGAGATCAGAACTGGAATACACTAGACATTCTACTGCATTTAAACTTGTCCGATTCTTCATCAACTGTGAGATGTAATTTACTGGTAGTACTAGGTCAGACAAGGATCCCACCCTGATAAACCTGGAAGCGTTTAAAGTTTCCAGAGGAAGGACACAGAACTTAGACATGGTACAAAAGTTTGGTCTTCTCTCAGCAATCCCAACTTCATCTGACCCTTGGATAATAACCAGGTTCTACTCCTGACACAGAGCATAATTCAAGACCACAGATTCCTGAAACAGTAGACAATCAAGGGTTTCTGAATGTGTTAACACCAGAGACTCAGGTGTTAGTGGTACCTGTAAAGTTGGTAACATGGGATAAAAACCCTCAAGAAATGTTCTGAGGGGCCCTGGTGACAGTGGCATCTTTGTCACTACTCTTCTGCCTCCTGAATGGATCGTTTTGGTCCAAAGAGCAGCTACATTTCAAGGCGCTCGTGAGATTTAAATCGCATCAGGTAAGAGTCATGCAAATGGAATTAACTTGGAGCAAACCAGTATTATTTTGCCAAAGCCAGCATTCAATTGCCAAAATAAAAGGGTTAGAAACAGCAGATATAGGCTTTAACACATTTGGCTAGGTCAGAGGAGCAGACACTACACAGCAAAACACGCATGAACTACAAAGCGGGGAGGGGGAGAACCAACAAGAACAGTATATACAGTCTGAAGGAAAAAAAAAAAATAAAACATCTGTGATAAAGTGAAATAGCAAACAATACCTAAGTTCACGGAGACGTACAGTGCAGTTATAGCATTTGTGCATCAGGACATGGACTGATTAGGACAGAAGACATCTTAGATAGGTCACCACCGCAATGAAGTCTCGTATCTTAAACACGCGCAGTACAAGCTGCCCTACTAGGAACATGCATATAGTCACCTGGATGACTACTGAGCTATTTCCAGTTCTTAGCTCTGGGTACAGCTCTCACCACACTAAAAGCAGATATAGAGCGAAATGCTCATCGGATTCACACAAAGTTTCCCCCTTACCTCTCCATAGATTCTGAAAGTACCAGTATCCTCCTCAAGTTCAATGGCAGTAACTCCTGGAACCTTTCTGGCCTGTTGTATGTTGCTGCCATGTGTTCCTATAGCAAGTCCCATTAAATCTTCTCTCACTACAAATTCCTCATGAAATGCTGCAGCAAGCTGTTTTGTGCACTGAAGGGAAAACAAAGTAAGACTCATCCATGTGCACTCAATGTAATGTACAGTTATGTGCTCAGTTTCAAGCAACAAGAATTACAAGCTGGGACTTACTTCTAAGTGTTTTGTAGCTTCTTCATTCCTTGACATAAGCATAAGTTTGGTACGAATGCTGCGCAGATGCATGTCACTCAGTATATTCACTCTCTTCACTGTTGCTTCACTGGCAGACTACAAAAGAGAAGGAACATGAAGTTTCATTTTTTTAAGCAAATCCACATTTAAGGGATAAACCAGAAACCTATTTAAACTAAATCATAAACATGATCTAGATATCTACAACTCACATAGACATTCTCCCTCAAAACAAATGAGAAATTCAGCAACATCTCTGCAAACCAACCATTTTCTATTCTCACAGCATATTTTACACTAAAGATTTTGCTGCTGGATATACACAGTCACTCCTTCCCCTTGATATTCCTCAGACAAATTAAATATCATTCTACCACATACATACTTGTCACTCCCTGTCTGAATGGCAGAGCTACAGAAATCAGCAAGGAAAATACAATTCCAGAGAGTGAGGTTCAAGCAGATTAACAGTAAGTAAACAGAACTGTGAAGAGAAACTAGGGCTGGGAAAAGTCTATGTAATAAGAGAAAACCATCACTGAAGAATCTCACTGAACAATTCCTTCACAGCTAGTCTGAACTGGTACAGTTCTTCATGTGGAAATCCAGCTTTAGGTCAAAGTACAGAGCGTAAGACAGTAGAAAGGAAAATCTACTGCTGCAGAGCAGAGTAAGCTAGAGTTAGCTTTGAGTCATCTGCACAAATCGGTGAAATGGCACTCAGCTGTAGATGACAAAAATCATAAAAACGAGACTGAAAGCTGATCCTAAATTTAGGCTGTATGCAGTGCACTACTTGTAGCCCCCCTAAAAGGCCTACCCCCCAAAGATTAAATTATACATATCTAGTTAAATTAAATCTCTCACAATTTACATGCTTAACAAGTTAAAACATTTTCCATACAAATATACAACTGGCTATGTACCTCCCATAAATAACACACTGAAAATTCATTAAACATTTACATAGAAATAATTACTTACCAGTATTATTAGTTGAGCAGTTTCAGCATGATAAAAAATTCGACATGCTCCTACAGCTTTCTTGAAATCTTTATGTGCATTTTCATTAGCACACCTAAGGAGACAAAATGATTATTTCAACAAGCTGCATCAAAACAGAATGTGTAATATCATGATCAGAAACAAAAATGTTTCAGAGTAGTTTATGGCAAAGACTGCTCAGAAACTGGAAAATTCCCATTCTCTTTCACATGGTTCCAGAGCTTATTTCTCTGTGGACTGTATGCCATCATGGTTATCTGGCAAGTCTTAGTACCAGAGGCCCACTGTGCGTGCACCACTTGTCCAAGCCTGAAGCAAGACCTGAAGCTTTCTGATCCCAACCCAAAAGCTCAGCAGGGATCCCAGTCAGTAGTTTCTAAACCAGCTACTGTAGCCAGTGTCACCCTTAAGGTTCTTCACGGACCTGTAAACTGGCCTCTAAAATACAAGCCAAGTGGGATTTCTCCCCCACCCCTCTAAATATAGTAAATGCCTTATTAAAGTGTGCAGAGCTACTCACGCATCTCTCAGATCTTCAGGAACATCCACTGTGCACTTGAAAAACGTATTCTTTTTGACAGTTTTATTTTGATTCACAGGTCGGAGTCGTTCATAAGTGACAATTTCATTGTAAGTGGCATCACAGGCAGCATATTCAATGACATAAAACTAGGGAAGAATTTTTTTTATTTTTAAAATGGTATCATTTTTTTTTCCTGTCAAAAATACTAGAAAATTAAGAACTGGATAAAACTTACTTTAAATTCAGAATCTGAAATTTTTCTTTTACTACCTTTTTTAAAATAAGAAGCACAGAAAGGCAACTGATACTAAATTTCAAATTTCTGTGGTGTGTAAGAGAAGCAGAGTAGCCTCAAATTACAAACTCTATCATTGTATCATTTTGTCTCCTTTTCTTAACAAGCTATTCATCCACAAGGATCAAGACACATAATCTTCCTTGGATAAATGCTTATCACTACTTTGCCCTCTCAGAGCTCAATAACAGTTACTATTTGTTTACAGTTTTTAAACAATACCAAAAATGGGACTTTTTTTTTTTCTCTCAACCCTGTTTCCTTCGGTTTTAGGAAATTAATAAAGTAGAAGCATCAAAATGCAGGGCCCTTCTTACTATGAAGTTAAATTCTCCTGCTGTTATTTCACAAAATAAAGGTTTAATGAGACCATATCAGACACTGCCATAGCTCTATACACTCACATGTCCGAATCTACAAGTTATTTTGCAGGTGAAGCTACAAGTCAATGGTAAAATAAAAACTTGACACATGTTAAAGCAAACCATCCAGTGCCTCTACAATACACTCAGCAGAATGAACACATTCACAAGAAGAACCCACAGCAACACACATGAATAGCTATAGCATGCTTAATTTATGGAATTTAAACACGGACTTTAACCACAGGCAAAGCGTACTGCTTTACTTAATTTTTAGCACCAAGTTCGAATCACAAAGGTTTGTTAGAAGTCCTGTTCTTATGTATGCATACAGTCTTCCAACCAATTAAACTACTAATAATGGAAGTGGCTTGCTCAGCTATAAACACACAAAACCCTCAGTTGTGTAACACAGCATGGGTCACTCCAAAGTGATCTCAACTTATAATTTTTTGTCATGTTTTTGTATTGGTAGTACTTTACTCATACTTTTTCCAAAGTGATCTCAACTTATAATTTTTTGTCATGTTTTTGTATTGGTAGTACTTTATTCATACTTTTTCCATCACAAAGACCTTTCATATTTACTGTATTTAATATAACAGCATGAAATCAGTAGGTTTTAAAATAACTTACCTCTCCTTTCATCATTCGAACTTTTGCCAGCCACCAGCCACAAGGTTCTTGGTCATTTGCTCTAGAATAGACCTGAAAGTGAAAGTAGTAAGAAACACTGAAAGCAGAGACAGACATAATCCACTTGCCTGGACATATAATTAAGAAAAAACATCCAAACATCCCAACTTTTCTAATTTTTATTAAAGTGTAATAGTATGCTACACAAAAGTAACTTTTGTATAAATTAACCAAATTTTGCACAAATTTTTATTATTTTTTTGCACAACAAGGATTGTGAACAATTTCCTTTGCATACATTACTGACAATTCAAAATAAATTTCTACAGGAAAATAAAACCTTGGCTCAACACTCACTCAGGGGCAATTCCTCACTAAAATCAAGCACTGTCTTCACACTGAAATAACTCCACAAGTAAGATTTTTGTTTTGTCCTTTGCTTACTTGATATATGTAGAACTACTGAAATGAATCAAGTCATCATGTGACTACACATTCCATATTTAACAAACACTACCAAGTGAATAAAAGATCAGAAATAGATCAAATGACTTATGAAACTTTCATTTTCTTCATCTTCTCAAAGTTTCAGTTACTCCTTGTTACACTTTTGACAGGCCAAAGTCATTTGCATACAGACTAAAAAAATTTTGCAATAGCAAGGAGGTTTAACATCTAAACAAAGCCAACAAATAACATGTATTCCAAATAACAGAAAAACACAGCACCTATACTATGTTGTTTCTTAGATTTCTAGCCCAAAACTACAAAGGTATACTAAATAAACTAATTATTTTGATTTTACAAACAAGTGAAAAGCAGAAGTTAAACAAAATTACTAAATTACTAAAGATACTACAACGAGCTGAGAACAGAACATACATCTTCCCATTTTCCAGTTTAATACATCATTTCTCATTAACACTGTTTCCCTGTAAAACAGTGTAATTCACACAATTTCCTACCAGATTGTACCAGTGATTTATCTGGGCTAAAACTTGTCTTATTCAAGAGTTTTATTATATCTTCATGTCAAAACATTTCCAACAGTTACATTCCAGTTCAAAAATTAAAATTACCTAGTTCTGGTTTTAATTCTGAAGCATTCTCAACTATCTTAAGTTTTTGATTTTGAAAAAGTTCCATTGGCAGTTCTGTGAAATAACTGAAATGTCACTGTTTCACTGAAAGCCCACTAAATCCATTATTAGAGATATACTCCATTTTAAATCTTCACATCATCTTTGCCTTGAATGGACAACCAGCTACGTATCAGGACAGTTCACTAGGATAAACTCACCTCCACTTCATCTCCTTCACCAATTTCTTTCTTGATATCAGGGGGTGGTGGTAATCTGACTTCATTAAAGGGTACCTGGCGCTCTGGTTGCCAACTGAAAGTGGAAGAAAACATTACACTGTCTAGAATTTTCCTGTTGCTTTCTTAGTTTTGTTTTTAGAAATCTTGAGTTTAGTTGAAACTCACTCTTTCCATGTAATCAAGACTGTCTCTTCATTGCTAGAAAGCAAACTTTATAAGCAAAGGAACAAAATATTCCCATCAAGACAAAAATAGTATCTGGGAAGATATTTAATGACAAAACAATTTTCAAATTAACTGAAAACTTTAACTTGTCTGGGTTCACTAAATGGCTTTCATAAAACCCCAATTAAAAGATTACTGGACTATGTACTTACATTTCTACTGCTCAAGTCATAAAGCCTTTATACAGATATAAGTTTATCTTTGCAGTCCCACCATGGGGTTCATCCATTTCTTCATCTCATACTTAACATTTCAACTGCTTACCATCGATGTTTTAAGCATTCCAGGAAAACCTGACTCTGATCCTTAACGAAAATTTAGATTTCTAGCTACAAACTTGCTAATACTCCTGAATAAGCATATGGCAAACAGATTCAGTTCAAAACGTACCTTTATATATCTGCTTATCAATACCAATTATTACTAGGCATTTAAAATTAAAATTTTACCTTCTTGTACAGAAAGGCTATTCATTTTACCGCAGATGGCTCTACAAAGCATTTTACTTGTAGAAGTGTACATTTTAGGTGCATTTTACAAAGCCTACTGGAACAATTCACATCCTCTGTGTTCTCCTGAAATTCTTCTTCCTTCTACTCTGTGGATGTCACAGAATACCATCAGCTATTCCTCACTCTAGTCAGAAATCCAACTGAAGACTCTACACTGGTTGAAATAAAACCAGGAGAAAACACCCCCCAAAAAACTTATTTAGACTACTATCTGATAGACTTTGATATCTGTCAAAGCATTCCAGAGTTTACACCCATCTTACAGTCCACATCAGATGCAGACAGGATCCAGAAACAACTTGTAACAGTAAGGATTACTGCAAGTAATTTGTTTTGCTCACTTCTAGCACATGCAAAACAGAGCAGCCTAAATCAGTTGAACAAGTCTCAGACTTAAGAGCAAAGGGCACTTCTGCAACTTTCTGCAAGATGGATACATTTATGTTTTCTCTGAAAAGACTGCTTACACTCGAGTACCTCACTTAATAAAGACGTGAGGTGAGGTATCCAGAGTTTTGCTCTAGCCATTATTATACACTTTATTCTTCTGTTAACGATAGTGGAACTCTGAAAAACAAGAAAAACCCATGAAGATTATGGATAGCTTTTGTTGGGAGTTGGAAGGGGTTTTGGCCATAAAATGTGATTTAAATATCATTCTATTTCTGAGAAATGGTGAAAGGGGCTGGCAAAAATCAGTTGCAATTCGATTGCCCTTGTTGCAACTATAATGGTCACTAAACTCTGGGTTTGGGTTTTTCCTTCCTCTCCCTGCCTTTGTGAAGTTATTACTCTCACAGATACAAAGGCAAGTAGTAAGACTTGAGGATAAAATGCATTCCCTCAATTACAGGGTACATAAAACTTCAGCTTAGAAACAGTGTGAGCATAATAATCATAACTGAACAACAGGATCAAAAATGCTGCAAACGAATGAGCTGCTTAAGTTTCTCTTGAGAATTTCAACTACGTCCTGTAGTTAAAGAATCCAGCAAGTAGTAGCTTACAGAAAGTTATAAATTGTCCATAATGAGATGCTATGATTGAAGAGACCTTGTACCTTCATTAAAATCTGCTTGAAGTTGCAGTACGCTAATTCTGGTTCCAACTCTAATCATCTAAAGGAACTCCATCCACAAGAAGCAGACAGGCCAATAATGACTTACCCCTATCAGCTGCCAAGAGGCTCTGGTATTTTTAACAAAACAGTGAAAAAGTGCATAGAAGGCTCAGTTCTCAGAATATGAGTCGTCAAAATTTTGATGAAAAAAAGTCCAAAATTGGAGCATCTCACTGGTGAAATGCAAGACAAGATATTTTAAGAAATGACTTGTGACTGACTACAAATTACCTACTAAAAGGATCTGACAGAACAGACGCCTAATAGTCAGACTGATTATCCTAAATATCTGGCACAAATTACAAAAAAGGGAGGTGTTTGCGTGTTACAACAGAGATGTCTTTCTGTCGGTATGGCTGCTTCAACCTCCAATGGGCCTATATGAAACTGCAGCTCAAGATCCAATTTTCTGTCTCATACAACAATAAAAGTTTCCAGTTCCTGAAGCTTAGGTTCATTCTCCACCTCCTTACCTCCAAAAAAATATCTGCCTAGATTAGTTATTGTCACGAAATTAGTTATGGCCACAAAATCATCATTAGTTGCCTCTGCTGGTACACCAACTTTGGGAACCTTACAATAGCTGTAGACAGACTGGTTAACAATAGCAGAAAATGCAAACTGACAATTTAGACTGACTTTAGTGGAATAGATGTGTTTACTTTGTTAGTGCTGATCACTATCACAACAGAATGATGCATTCAGGACAGGACACTCTTGCCAACTTCGATTCTACTAAAGCCCTTATGAATTTAATTCAGTGAAAAGGGTAAAAATTTCTCAGATTTACATCACAGAATAATTTGACTAAAACTGCATACACACTTCCTGATATGACCTATTTTTGGTCAACAAAACACTCAACATATGTTGTAGTCCATCCTTTTTGGAACATAACTGCTGCTGCCAGACCTTCTGTAAAACACATGGATGACATGGATACTAAACACTAGAAATGTGTCTGCCAACAATTAAAACCTCTGATGTGAACCACGGGCACTTCCTTTAGCTTACTTGGTTTCTGATGGGGAAGTATATGCTTTGAAGGCAAAAAGCCTTCTACCTTAAAGAAAAGTAATATGGATGTTGAATATGAAACTGAAGATTTGTCACATCTCTTCAGACCATGGATAGGATGAAGGACCCAATTTGTTTTCAGTTTGGTGGGTTCTGGGATGGGGGTGTGAAAACCTAGGAGACAGTAAGAACTTCCATAACCACCTCAGTAAGTGTTAGTCCAAATTATGGTTGCCACCTCATCTTCTAACTGTTTTTCATAAAAGAAGGACTAGAAAACACAGGTTAAAAAGAAACAAAGACTGGACTTTGCAGGGTAAACCCTAGGATTGCTTCATTTTCCCCCTAGGATTTCTTTTTATACACATGTGTATATATGTACACACATATACACACCCTAGGATTATATATTCAAGATTATAAAATGCTGTTTATAAACACACACCTGCATAGTCCCTAGTATTACCTTTGTTACCCAGCAATCTTTCCTGAAGAAAGGCTCAAAGACTAATCTACAGGTTGGTGATGGCAGAGTTTAGTAACAATTTTCACATCAAAAGTTGACACATTTTTAGGATCTCCACCTAGCAACTGGAAGGGAAGCAGGAAAGAGGATGTAGCTCCAGCAGTATCTTAAATTAGTCTTGGAATCTCCCAGGTAATTCACAGTGTTATCAGTCTGAATGCTGAACAACATGTACTCATTTGTACTCTACCATCCCATGGATCACCTTTGACTTGCACTACAAGTCCCTAGGAGCACTGCCATGTTTATATATTAAATGAAGAGGGCCTCATGGATAATCCTTTCTCCAGATTTGCACTTTTTTTCCCCACTAGAAAAACCTGGGTCTTTAGACTGGATATGTACATGTATTTATTTCCTTAAGAGTTAAAAAGAAAGAAGCACCCTACATTGATTGATATATTTATTTCTCTCTGGTTGAGAACACTGATCAGCATTCCTCAGATTAGACATACAGAGAATTGTTTAATTTAATAGAAGTACTTTGGTATTTTCCATCTTTTTCTGCTTTAGTTTAAGAGCATAAGACCTCTGCCACTGATTATTATTTTAATTAAATTTGGCTGTCGCATCTATGGGCATCATTGAAGATATCAAAAAATGTAAAGGACTCTAACTGATGAGCTGAATTCTGGTACAGCGCTTTATGGAGACTGTGAACAGAACAGTGAGCCCGTAACTTCCAGAACTATACCTTTTTAACATAATCTACTTCACCTTAGTGTCAAAACAAACAAAAAACACCAAAAGCACAAAATCAAAATAACAATCTAATACTCAAAAGATTTTATTTTTTTAAATAAAATACTTACTTGTTTTCAAATACAACTGTGAGCGAGTCCTCATGAACATCTTTGATAAATCCCTAAAACAAAAACATTGTTATTGTAAGAATGCATGTGAAATCAAAACAAGGAGGCAATTTCAATACTGCCTGAAACTAAGCCAAAGAGCAGACCATCACTAATACTATGGTTTCAATTTAAGAGAGTTCCAAGACATAATCCTACTGTTTGCATGAGGTTGCTGATACTCTTAGTTGGCTATTCCAAGACAGACAGTGCACAGGGATTGTTTCAAATGACTGCTCAAATCAGCACATTTACAACTGAAAACTCACTATCCAAGTTTATTATTTTATCTATAGGTGCGCACAACTGCTTACGGGAACAAAATGAGAGAGAGCCAGGCCCAGGGCAATTAGTACAACTCACAATACAATATCAAATAGCTGTGTATAGCACTATTTGCTTTATAGGTGTTCTTCTCAACAAAAAAATTGAATCCCAGTCAACCATTCTTCAGAACAGTGTGACAGCAAGTTTGGATAAAATTTGGCAATACAGGCTGCCATAGAGCTAGTTATGGTATCATCTTTCAAGTAGCAAATTGGGGACTGTATGAGGCCAAACATCTGTAAGACCTCACAGGAAAACAAAGAGAATACAGTATTTCACATTTTTGTGACATTATTACGATCTCAGCAACAACTGAGGGGAAACCCCACTTCCCTTTCTTTCTTTTGAAAAATAAAAGGCTTCATTAGGAGGCACTGATTATGTCAAAACCCTGTACCTATCTATCAGGTCGTCTGTCTTCAGCTGTACTCGAGTATCCATACAGAAACTAAGTTTCTACATCTCTCAGTTAAGGAAGGTAGGCATATTGCAAAAAAAAAAAAAAAAAAAAAAAGGCAAAACAAACAAACAAAAAAAAAAAACAACCCCAAACCAAACCTAAAAACCCACCAAAAAATCCCAGAAGACAGATAAAGGGACAACAAAGACCTTTCAATCTACTCCTGCTTTTGCTATAGATCTGTATTTGCCCAAGCAGAAAAGGTCAAGGAGGAACCTGCAGCTTTAAAGGAATGAGAACTGCATAGCTATGTTAAGGGAAGTTCCAGGAAACCTGCTGAATGGATTATACCCACTTAAGAAATTGCCAGCTGAGGAGGATGAAGAACACAATCACCTGTGCAATGAGCAACTAGCCCACAGAGGGGAAAGGTAAATTTTGACACAGGAGATCCCCCAGTGTAACAACGGACAGTAAAGGAGCCCATACTGACAGCTGGTTGCAAAGGGCCTATATAAACTAATCTCCTTTTACCTGAGTTTGTACTCGGGCCACGTGTGAGGGCATTTGCTCAAAACATGCTTTTCTGCTCCCTGAGGTTCACTCAAAACTATCTGCCAGCAACACAGAAGACTGGTTCTAGCAGAAAGCCTACTGGTAACCCTGAACAAAGGAGGTCATCAGAAATCACAAAAATCACCTCATTGAACCACCTAGCGTGTTCCTACCAAACCCTTTTAAAGGCCATCCTGCCACTGCAAGCGAAGGCAGGCAAATCTCTTTGGAAAGTAAGCAACTGAAACAGTTGGCAATCAAATACACCTGTAATCAGGGACTTGCAGTTTCAAGGAAATTTCTGGGCAGGTAAACTGGACAAGAATACTGAAGTTATGACCGTTTAAAGATGCAAAGAGCACAGAAAATTTGACTGCCTCAAGTATGTTTCAGCTAACAAGAGAGGTAAAGCAGAACTTTTACTAAGTATTTGCTACCAATGTCCCCTTTAAACATGCTCCAGCATGGGGATGAATTAACAAGGCATGAAGTGCTGGAAATCAAGAGTTCTTCTACAACTCATTCGAACTCTATCCAGGGACAAAGCACCCCAGCCACAGCACTGCACACCAAGTTCATGTAGTCCAACATTCTGCCAAATGGCCACTTACCAACAGAAAGCAGTATTTACAGAAAGAGATTCAACTCCCTACCACGGGCAGCCATTTATCTGCATTCCAAGAGTCTGTGATTCAGTATTAGCCTTTGCCTCATTATGTTGCTTTATTTCATACCTGAACCTTACCTCTTATTTATGTTATTACATGCTCTCACACTACTATTCAACATGAGGGGAGGGGGGCAAGGGTCATCCTATAGTAGCTAAAAATTTATTATGTAGATCTGAATTCAATTATCTTCCCTTTGTTAAAAAACAGAACTTCAGAATCAAGGGAGATGCAAAAATCAGGTACCATAAAACACCTGAAAAACATTCAGAACATAATGCTCTGCATTTTAGAAAATCCTGAATCTACTGACTAGCTGCAGGTTTCATTAATAAGACAAAGTAGAAAAAAGGAATTCTAACTGTATTGACTTTCCAGAATTTCAGACAATTAGTCCATTACTAGGTAAAGTCTGGTTTTCTGTGTAATGGTACAAGCAGGTTTAATTTTCACAACTGATTTTCAAGTGAATGTCCTGCTGAAGAATGGCAAAGATGAAGTGGAACAATAATGCAGAGATATGACCAGCAGCAGACTAACAGCTGACACTGCACAAACATCAGCTGCATAAACAGAAACATCGAACACTTTTTAATAAAATCCAACATATGAATTCCGACAGAGTCTGTACATTTGACATCACCATGTGGTTTCAGGAACTCCTTCACACAAGGAAGTCTTTCAGTTCAAAGCATGTGCACTGCTCTTCCTGTACAAGAACACATGCGGACTCATGGCTAGCAGACATGTATGTAGTAACCTGTGTGGAATTACCTGAATAGCATTTGAAGTTGGCATTCTCCAACTTTTTCACTCCACAATATTTATATATAAGAAACACTCACAATCAAATATGACATTTATCAGGTATGTACTTCAGGTCATAAATGGACATATGTAAAGCATTAAATAAAATTACATAATTATTTAAATAATTGTATTATTTTGAGGCCTGAAAAAAGTCGAATCAGAGTCTAGTTGTACAAACACAAGACTAATAGTGAAGAAGTAACATAAAAGTGAAAAATCCCCAGTATAATTCTTCCTACTATTATCAATTTCTCTGCAGCTGTGGGGAAGAAATCACATTTACAGTACTGAAGCAGAGCAGTCTGAGGTATTGTAGACTGTATGGTTCATTTGTAATACAACTAGAAATCATCAGTTCCATATACATTTTAAGTAGTTTTATAAAAATTATTCTATTATTGCCAAGAATCATGCCAAAAGTATCATAGAAACATTTGTTGAAAGTAAAAATTCCTGCATACTATTTTCCTACCTACAACCCTGACCTTTACCATAAGCATTATCAGCTGTCACTTCCAACTCTAAGATAAAAACAGAGAAATAGATTTCATGCACATCAGAATGAGATTTAATGTAATTTTTAAAGTAGTATTCCAAGATCCTAGAGATTCTTTAAAAAAAAAGGTTTCACGAAAAACCTGTGACATTAAGGTATTTTGTAATACAAAGCATTTTTTTTACATTAAAAGTTATATTAAATCCTATAAATTCCCAAGGATTTCTTCAGAAAGGGCATGACGAACATAAAACAGAAAAGTAATTATCCTGGTTTTCAACTAGGAGTTCTTTATCAGTGAGGTAACCTATATAAATAGATTGGTACTCTAAGCTTGCACTAGTCACGTCTGATATGGTACCAAAAACATTTTCTACTAAAATAAGTGAAGATTGATCATCTTAACTTTTGCTCAAATGAACAAGGTACTCCATTACTGAAATTTAATTCAGCAGTGTTGTCTAAGAGAGATAATGCCAATATCTAAGTTTGAAATGTTCTGTGTTCCTTATACATCATTCCATGTATCATCATTCCAAACAGGTGATGAGACAGAGCTAACAAGAGACCAAACACATCATCAATAAACACGCTGGCATCAAAACCACACAGTGATGAATCGTATTATCAGCAGGTATGCTTACACGCAACGTTTGTGTGTGTTTTACGCCACATACAAAACTGTGGAGGGCAGGAAGGCAAGAAACATTGATGTGACTTCATCCTGCCAGACCTCTGATCTGGACTGTCCAGATATTAGTGTCAGTCATTCAGTTTATGCTGTGAGCTGGATCTCTGGAAGCCCATGTATGCCCTGCTTGCTGCAGCCCAGCTCATGAGGCCACCAGGAGACTGTACTGTACTACAGGCTATTAATGTCGTGCTGGCTGCCCAGGCACTTGGGTTCAGACCTGTCTCTGCCACTCACTTGGCAGAAGCCAGGCTCCCAACACCAGCACCTGTAAACCAAGGGGTAGTATCGCTAGGACTCTTGCCTAGGTTTGGGATCAGAAATCCAGTAAATCTTACACAGGACCACACTGTGTTAAGTATGAACAAAAGGACAGGAAACTATGAACAAATCATTTGCTACCAAAATCACTACCATCGAGACTTCATTTCATAAGACACACATACACACTCTTTCCCTTTTACCTGGTTTTGCTCATGGACTTAAGATTAGGATCTGCTGATAACATAAACGGATCAAGACTTACTGAAGTGCCCTTACAGTGAACTGTCTGTCTGTATATATACACACACTTTGTAGGTTTTTTTTTTTGTTTGTTTGTTTTTTTAATTTGGTTCCAGTCTGAACAAGATCTGTGCAACAGGTTTTCTCAAGTTTATCTGACCCCCAAGTGGGATGGTCTAATCTAAAAATGTGGTGCTGTTAGTTTAGCTGCAAACATTCTTTCCAGTGATAGCCACTGTGTTGGCTTTTGAGTCACACAGACCTGCACACTAAAAAGTATACCAAGATCACCTTACCCACTGCTGAGCAAATTTCAAACAGTAAATGCTTTGGCATCTGGTACCATGGGCTCTTTCTGAATCAGTGACATAAAGGTCAAGAAGCCTATATCGAATTACCAATGCTTTCACTCCTTTCAGAAGCAAGAACCATCAGTATTTTTAACTAACATTCATAAACAGCTGTTTCATGTAACAAATACATGAAATAATTACTACTAAGGGATGTATCCCATGCTGACCCTACACAGGGGGAAAAAAATAATAAAATCAGGAAACAATCAAAGCCAACAGAGGAAACTTGTAAATAATCAAATCACTGGACAAAAAAAAGAGCCTGAACTTCATAAAGTATTATTTTAATTAGAAGTGATTAGGTGCACCTGCTTATACAAGGATGGATACAAGAAAGCAAATCTAGCTTGCTGCAAAACCCATTACACACAGACATCAGGTAAGGAAGAGATCCTGAACTATTGTATCAATTCTAGCAACCACAGTTTAGTCTATGATATCACTGCTTATTTCCATTCACAATTATAATTATCATATGTAAATTCAAGGGTCCTTATGAGTTACCGAAGAACTCCCCTGGTTTAGGCTTGTTCATGAAAGTCTAAATGACTCACATTACCTAAACTGCTTTCTTTATATGCATATTCCCAGAGGGCAAAACTTCTGAAAGATACCCTCCTCTGATTTATGTACATCAGCAATCAATAATCATTGCCTGTGGCACCTCCCTTTTATTAGCGTGAAAGGGTCAAGCAAACAGCTGGAAAACAGCAATAATGACTACAGATACTTCCTGCAACAGTCTACACAACTTTCAAGAGGTAGTAACAACTTCAAAATGTCTGAAGTTTGCCACCCATTAGGGCTAGATATAATAAATAAATGCTGGCCATTATAGAACAGTTGAGATCTTCCAAGTAAAAAAAAAGTCATTCCTGTTACCATGTTTCCTGGTGTAGTAGTCAGGTATGAACAGCTGTGTAAGCTACACTCTTAATGACAGTTTCCTTTTTTAACAGCCACCAAGCAAAAACCATTCAGAAGAAATCAGAGCTGTTCCTAAAGCCACTAACAAAAAGTTATAAGAAACATTAAAAAGCCATTATATTTTTTTACTGATGCATTAATTTTTTCTCACACAGAATTGCTCATCATGCTTTGACACATGTGGAGAAATGCTGAGTACTTTTATAATTTTTTTCCTTCATATTATTTTGGCCAGTCTCTACCTTGAGGCCTATGCCAACACCTGCTACCAGCACTTCAGTTAATCATGTTAGCTGAACAACTGCACCTCTTGAAAGAGGAACAGACCAAGAATGAAGCACTTTAGAACCTGTAAATTAAAGGTTGAGTTTCATTCTAATTCACAAACTATTTTATGTCCTTGCATATTCTATGCAGCTACTACTCTAGAACAGAAAGAGTACAAGGGCATGCAACACACCAGAGACAGTTTTTCAGCACATGTAAGTCCCTACAATGAAGAATGCAACATAGCTTTCAGTTACTCAGACACCACTGAAAGGTTCAGAGGAAGTCATCTGGTGCTCCATCCATGTACCTTGGTCTCATTTTTTTTGCAAGGTCCAACCTATTTCACATAAGCTAACATCTGAAGTCATGAATAACTTGCAGAGCCAGGGCTCTAATTTGCATCCAAGTGAGCATACCCAGGCTGATGGAGATACTGGATAAAACAGAAGCTTTTGTCTTGTTCTTGCCCAGAGCTGCACAGGCACCCTTCACAGCTGGCAGGACCAGAGGCAACAGGCACGAACTGAAACATGGGAATTTCTGTACGAATGTCAAGAAA
Organism: Tyto alba; assembly: GCF_018691265.1. Taxonomy (NCBI): domain Eukaryota; kingdom Metazoa; phylum Chordata; class Aves; order Strigiformes; family Tytonidae; genus Tyto; species Tyto alba. Next base: position 9,609,608 of record NW_024881262.1, on the reverse strand, counting down.
CACTTTTTTTTTTTTTTTTTTACACTGTGAGTGTAACTGCGCACAGGCACAGGTTGCCCAGAGAGATTATGGAGTCTCCATCCTCAGATATATTCAAAAGTCATCTGGACATGGTGCAGGGCAACTGGCTCTAGGTGGCCCTGCCTGAGCAGGGGTATGGACCAGACGACCTCCCACAATCTCTGCCAGCCTTGACCACCTGTGGTTCTGTGAATTACTTAATGACACAGAGAATCATCCTCCCAAAACCACTGCAGTCAGGCCAAGATGAGGCTGGGAGCATTCAACTTGCACTCTCTCCAACCCACCCAAAGGCCAAAGAAACCCTGATACTTCTGATCATTTCACATAAAAAAAAAGCAAAGTCTACTCTAAAGTCACAAAGATAAACATTAACCTGCAATCTAACACTCACCTAGAAAATATCAACTGTTCTGCTCTCAGCAAGTCCTCACCACACCCCTAATATATGCAAACCCTTAACTAGTAGGGTTCATCAATCCTGTCCATTATCCTCCCTGTTCCACAACACAAACCTCACCTTTTCTCAGAAGACCACGACCACCCTGAGCCCTGCCAGTGCCATCTGTTCTCTAAAGACAATGGGTACTCAATATTATGATATATGCAAAGTCTTCTGAGCTGCAGGGAGTAGCTAAACACTGGCTCTGCTGTACACTGGTTGAGAACCTGGGGTACATACAAGGTAAATGATGTCCTGTTCTCCAGATTATGTTACTTATTTAAAGAAAAAAAAAAAAAGCATAAATTAGTTTGGAGATTTATACATAAAAGATTATTTTTTTTTTTTTTACAGAACAGAGCATTAAAAAGTTATCTTGGAATGTCTACCATAACCACAGTTACCCTAATCACTGACATATGGATCATGAACAACATTCTGACTTTTCACGTATTTTAATAAAGAACATAATTCTCCTTACTAATTTATAGCAACCACAGTGTGTATGTATAAATACGCATATGAAGAATTCCGTGTTAAAATTGAATTTTACTAAAATGAAGAATAATAATTAGAGGAACAAAAGAACCTATAAAGAATATAAATTAACCACGGTCATATCTCTAACAACTACTGAAAACCCACCTATAATGCTCCAACAGATTTAATCACTACATTTGTTCTACTACAGCTAAGTTGCAGATCATATTAACAACTCATCAAAAAAATTCTGTCATGTAGTTGTTTACATAATTATTTTGGTTTTTATCTCTGCTGGCATAGCAGGATCCTTCTCATCTCATTTACTGGGAGGTATGCTGTGCTAATGAATCTGAATTTAGGCTGTTCTGAAGGTAAACCTTAAATTTCATCCCACCATACAAATTCTGCTTTTCTCTTCAGAAAATTTTTTCCACCTTCTATACAGTGACATGGGGCTTAGACAAGACGAGCCTATTCTCATTATCTTACAAATGCTATTATCAATGCTATCAGTGTCCAAAATAGGATATTTTCTAAATGAGACTGACACACCCCCTCCCTTGCTTCAGAAACTTTAAACAGAAAGTTACTAGCAGTGCTATTTAGTTCCAAAATGCATGCATAACGTCTACCTACCTCAACAGTTAAGACTCCACAAAATGGAGTCACTGACACACACATTGCATTTAGCTCACAAGAATAATCTTTTGAAACTGTGTTTCAGTTTGATTTGTTTTGGGGGGGGGTTCTGTGGGGTTTTTTCCCCTCCACATTAGCGGTGGATTATTCTGAGTTAGGGCTTTGGTTGCTATAGGTCCAATCACTCTAACCTGACTTCATCCACTGTGAGGATGCCATCACTGGATATGATTCCCACTTCATTGATCTGAAAGCCATTAATGCCATTTTTTAAGTAAAACTTCTGCTTCTGTTAGTCATTGTTCACAGGGCTAAAACATTTGATGGTGCTAATCCAAGCCTGACAATTCTCACTGATTTAGGAGGAGACATCATCATTGCATATTTTAAATCAGGCTTATTGTAATAAATTCTATGCACACAGATCCCTTCAGTCCAAGAATTCAGTACACCTCCTAGTACTCTCATTAGTTTCACATTCCTCTTAAGCAGAGGAAACAACTAATCTATGGTTTATAAAGGTGCCCAAGATCACAAGGTAAAAAATGGAAAGCTAAGAAGAGTGTCTCCAAATTCTGGGCTTCCTAATGGGCAGGGGAAGGGGGAAACAAGTCTATTTAGGAGTATGCTGTTCTAAATGCAGATGATTCTGATGTGGGTTTCTATGTGGTATTTCAAGTCCAAATAAAAATGTATCTGATATACAAAATTTATTATCTAATTATTTTGGTAAAAATTTAAGAAGCTTACCTAACAAGGGGATATAGCTTATCCCATTACATTCCTTCCTCGTAAGAGTATCTCCTATTTGTCTCTTTTAATAAGACAGCCAAGTGAAAAAACTAACTCCTGAAGTCAGCTGGTTACAAGCCTTTAAACACCAACTGCCTTTACATACTGTACAATCATCACATGACTTCCCAGCCAAATCCACAGCTGCATAGAGGAAATTCAGAAAAAAAAAAAAAAAAAAAGACAACCCCAACCCCCCAGTGTAATATTGCATGTGCAATACCACACTGTGTATGCCGCTATGCACAATAGCTCAAGAGAGTCCTGAGATTAAATAGTCCCAGAACACAGCTACACTGCATGCTCACAATACTGGCTAGAATCAGCCCTCCTGGAAAGGAAGACAGAAGGCTCTTGCCATAAAAAGAGCTGGGATTCTTAAACATCTGAAGCCAGGCTTAGGAGAAAATGACTGACGGGTAACAGCTGAGAGCGTTCTGCATTGATCCTGTAACATCCTGACATTCCAGGAAGGGTGATGGTGAAAAAGGATTTCTGATGGCATAAATAAACTCGAAATCTTTAAAGAATTGTTTAAAATATTTTAAAATGATTATTTTCGGCTCAATTCACCCCATCCCACCCAAAGCCCCTACTTCTTCCAAAAATAGCCCCCCCCCCCCCCCCGCCCACTCACCCTTTCCAAGAGGACGCCTAAGCAGATCCCCGTGCTGTGCATCTGCTCCCCCCGGCCCTCCCAACGCTCCCCCCTTTCCCACACACCAACCTCCCTCGAGAGGAGCCCTCATCCGCCCGCCTCGGCACCACCTTCCCAAGCCACCGCCGCCCCCCTCCATCCCATCCCCGCCGCCCCCCCGCCTCACGCCAGCCCCTCGCGCCCCCCTTCCTCCCCCGCCCGCCCCCACCACACCCAGACACCTTCCCCCAACGCCCTTCCCCCCCTCACCTTCCCCTCCTCCGCGGCCCGGCGCAGGGGCGGCCGCCAGCGCCCACCCACCTCCGGCCGGGCTCGGAAACGGCCGGGCGGCCGCTCCCCGCGCTGCCCCTGCCGCGCCGGCCCCGCCGCCTCCCCCTCCCCGCCCCGGTACCTTGTAGAAGGCCCCGTTAGAGCCGCGCACTTCCACCGTCAGCTCCTCCATGTTGAGCGCAAAGGACGCCGGGACGTGCTTCTAGAAACTGTCACCACGGGGGGGAGCGCTGGCGGGCTCCCCCTCCGCCCTCCGCCCGCCCCCCCGCGGGGAGGGGGCAGCGCCGGCACCGCCCCGCCCCTCCTCCCCCCGCCGCGCGCCCGTGGGGTATGCCCACGCCGCGGGTGGGAGGGGGGAGCGCACAGCCGGCCGAGCGGGGCGTTCCCTGCGGGAAGCGCTGCCGGCAGCTGCCTCCCCCCCCCCTCCCCCTCGGGAGTGGGAGCGGCCGGCGCGGTAGCAGAGGGGGCTCTGCGGCGCCCGCCCGCCCTCAGGGGCGGTAATGGAGGACGTAACGGCGGTGGCGCTGCAGGCCGCAGTCAGCGCTGCAGGGAAAATGCGGTGGTGTTTTGTTTTGTTTTGTTTGTTTGTTTTCTTTTGTTTGGTTGTTTTTTTTTTGGTTTTGTTTTGTTTTGTTTTTTAAAGATGAATTCAAAAGGCCGGGCCTTAGGGGACAACCTCCCGCTGCCCTGCCGCCTCAGGCAGCCGGGCTCGTCGCTCGCTGCAGGCCAGGCAGTGCCCGTCAGCCGCCCGCGCTCCCGGCTTCCCGGCTCTGGCTGCCGCGCCGCCTTTGTCCCGGCCGGCGCCGGGAGCGGCCCCACCTCCTGCACTTGGTCCCTCAGCGAGCGGCCGCCCCCCCGGCCCGGCCCCGGGGCTGCCCGCCGCGCTGACGTACCGCGGGGAATCGCCCAGCTGCAAGCTCCGACCATCCTTCTGGTGCAGAGATAAAAAAAAAATAAATAAAAATTATAAGATGACTTTGCTATTCGATGACCCTCACAACAGTCAGACCCGAATTTTGCGATGAGCTCAATGCTCACATAAGCTTAGTCATGCAGAGCTTGATGAAAGGCCTGTGTCTTTGCCAAATGCATACATTTTTTTGCAATAGCTTTAAATATCAATAACACTATTTTCAAGTGTCCTTTCTGCTGATCTTCCCCGGTAGATGTCAGCCCCAAATGAACAGGAGCTCACCCATCTAATGTTTTTAATTTTTGGTCTCTCCATGTTAATCCCACTGTAGCTTTTTTGCTAGTTTTAACCACGTCTGTCAGAGGGGTGAGAATTTCAGGTAATACAGGCCCAAAATTTTTGACAAAGCTGGCTACTGGGTGTGGAGACTCAAACGTTCCACTTCTGAAGGAAAGATATAGTTCTACATCATCAGCTTTGCTGGGGTGCTGCTGGCTAACCCTCACACGTGCCAGACTTGGCATGCAACTTTCTGACCATTTATACTCTGTGCCTGTGTTGTCCAGTGAGTAATGTGAGGGTATGGGGTTGAGCTGAAAGGGTTCTGTTGGGGAAGAAGTGAAGGTCATAGGTGGAGCCGAAGTTACAGGCTCTGTGGACAGTAGAGCTTTGATTCATTGTGGTGAAGCACAAAGGGAAATGAGACACAAACTAATTGGCAAAAAAAAAACCAATAGGCGCTGCTTGTTCCAGAGAACATGGTTTTTTTCCACTCAGTAACTCATATCTTTGTTTGGCTATGAGGTAGCGTTTAGAAAAAAAGCAATTATGTGAACTACTTCTTTCCCATGCTTTGTGCAAGAATATTCTCATTCTTGCAAAATACTTATTCCACAGGAATGTTGGAGGGTTTATTAGAAATATTGTTTAAATCTTTAGAAATGACCCACAGTTTATTCTGTCAGTGGTGCCTAGGCCACGCACAGGTAAAAAAGCCCTTCTTGCAAAATGGTAGGTGCTCCCTTTCCTATTGGCAGAGGGCACTCAGGACTTTCCAGCATAAAGTATGAAATGTGATAATATGAAGCAAACAGTTGTGCTACAAAAATTCTATGCCAAAAATTTTCATTGCCTCAAGATTGAATAACCCACGGTTCAGTTATTCAGCTTCCAAGACACAGACTCCCAATGTCAACTGCTAAGAAAAGGTGTTCAGGGTTTTTTTTTTAAAAAAAAAAGCAAAACCCAGCTATGCATGACTCCTCAGGAGTAAAAACAGGACACATAAAAAAAAAAAAAATTACATCAGAACTGGGTGAGGTGCCTGGGTCTCCACATTTGCAAAATGGGGAACCAGTTCTGGTCGATGATGATAACGAGAACTGGCTTGAGCCAATGCAATCTGCATCTGAATTTGCCTGATAAAATTTGTTTTTCTAGAAGTGTACACATGATAGTAGTTAAAGTGACAGGGTTATTTACAGATCAATATTGAGATGGATTGCTATATGGAGGTGAAAATAGGGGTAGAAATGGGTAATTACTAGGTTGTGGGCCATAGTAGTTGGCAGCACATCAGCCAGACTGGTGAGGATGAATCTGTTCTAAGTTTAGTTTTTGCTTAATGTAACTTGGAAGTAACTGCTAAATTCAATTACTTCAAGTATTTACTGAAATAAGAAAAGGGAGGATCTTTACTCAGCCTCAGGAACTCAAGAGACTTCCTCTGATAGTAGGTACTTACAGCTTTTTTCACAAGACTATGTAAGGTGATTTTTTGTTTTCATTTTGCAACGCCCACAGTGAAACTGCTACCTACATTTCATAGAGCAGTTTTGGTCATGGAGATGCTATGAGTAAACCTAGTTGAACCACCCTTTGTCCTCTGTTGCAACTGTTCATTAATGCGGGAGGGAGAGCAAGCTTCATCATGCCAAAAGGACAGTAAGCAAGAAATAGCAGGATTCGGTATCCTTGGGGCTCTTGATTGGAAAGAGGAGAAAGAGGGTTTGCTTATTAAAGTGAACAAAATAAAGGGTGAAGGATTAAACACTGAATAATTAGGATTGTTGTCTTCAAATACATCAAGGCACACAGAGGGGATAAGGATCAATGAGAGACTAAGGCTACAAAAGACAGAGAATATGACTAGCAAAACCACTCCAAATAGGTATAGGCTGACCACTAATAAATTTAATCTGGTCTGGAAATCAGAGTTTAAGATGGGAGGTTGAGGAAGTTTCTGGAACAGCCTTTGAAAATGAAACAATGAAAGCTAATAAAGCCTGCCTAATTTTAGGATGGGAAAAGTATTTATGATGGTGATATATCATGAGCAATATAAATATTTTCAGATAGAAGACTTTGAAAGTATTGGTCCCAACAAATAAACAACGAACCCCTACCCCAGTCCTTCCAAATGCCATGGTCTAAAATTCGGGAAGTATGTGGACAAACTAGAGAGGGTTCAGGAAAAAGCCACAAATCCAAGGACTGAAGAATGTAACTCACAGTGAAACATTATCATAGCAGAATTTTAATATTTTGAAAGAAAGATTTTTGGCCACAATCTGCAAGTACCCAGGTAGGAAAAAAAAAATATAAAAGCCTCTTTAGATTCCTATCACTAGCAATTTTAAAATCAAGATTGGATATGCTCTGGTTCATACAAAAATGAGTTAATGGAAATCTTATCATCTGTGTAACTGAAGGTCAGAATGGAATTGTCATTCTGGGACCTTCTGATATCAGTCTCTGTTAAATGTTCATCTTACCCAAAAGCAGACAAATTTTAGCCATTTTCAGGGACTTGGGTAGGAGCGAGACAGCTATGAAATCAACTTATCAGAACAGTGACCTTTTTAAGTAAGATTATATCTAGATATTAAAACATACACAAATTGATAGCCCTCTTAAACTACTAGTAGGCTGATAGTTTATTTTTGAAAAAAATTTGTAGTTTTAAACTAATCAGTTACTTTGCTGCCAATTAACTTTAGTGCCTCTCCTGATGCTAAAACAAGGGGTATTGCTGTGTTTTACTGAACATATTACCTACCCTTCAGTAAAATAAAATCCCTGAAGTATACAGTCTTAGCCCATTTTGTAAAAAATAATGAGGCAAAAACCAAGGTCAACTAAACTGAGACTTGTGCCTTAACTTACAAACACAGAGTGTAATAACCTGCGTCTTACATTCCATTCAGTGAAGGGAGATGCTGACACTTAGCAACTTGTGCCATAAAAAAATAAAATAATGATAAAAAATTAATCTAGCTTCATCTTTAAGTGGGTAAAAGCCTCTTTGGTTCAGTTGCTCATTCTGAATCTTTGGCAGAAAGTTGATACCTATGAGAGACGTCCATCCAGAGACTTCCAACCGTAGCAGCTTAGACAACTGGCAGCACTTGGACCCTATGTAAATTACTGTGTGTCCCTAATTCTCAGTGGAGACAAGCAACACAGATGAATATTTGAAGGATATTATGAGATAAGATCATATTGGCCTCATGTCCTACCAAATGACAAAACTACATCACAGTCCAGAAAAAGTCTTGGAGAAATTATTTTGAAAAATTACATGCTTCCAAGCATGGGAGGGTTTACTCATTTACATGTGTTTTCTTTGTTCCACATATTGTACCTGGGTAGCAGAAGGAAGTTTGCGAGACATGTAAAATCAGCTCCTGTAGACTTGTGCAAGAAGAGTAGGGGATCTAATATTTTGTGGCACAACACTGGCATTAAGGCGTATAGTTCTGATACAGATCATCCTGTTGGGCTGCCACCATATAAAGGGCCAGCGGTTTGTTTTAAAAATGAAAAGTCCTAAATAAAAGTCCAGGGTTTGTTTTATTTTGTCCTTCACTATAATTTTTGAAAAATTTGAATACTGAGTCAAGAAGAATCTCTACCAATTTTTGGCAGCCTTTTACAAATGCATTCCTGACCTTTACAAATTAATGAATATTTGTCTGGAGGTTAGCTGAACTGAGTGTGCCATACCCAGATACATCTGCAAGTACTGTAAGCAGACACCGCTTCTGAAAATAGGATCCACAAAAGGTGTTGCTAAGTGAGTGTATGTAAAAACATTTTTGTGCTGTGCAGTTTAAAACCCTCTGTCTGGTATGGAAGTCAGAGAAACCATGTTATTATTGTTAATTAACTTTTGTTAATTAACAATTTAGTTATTTACACCTACCTTGAAGAGAAAATCTTTGGAGCTAGTTTATTTTTTATGTATTCTAGCTGATAGCACTCACAGTTATCTGTGTCTAAACGCAATGAACTTAAAATGTTTCACAGTTATAGGGTTAAAAACCTCCTGTGTTTAGAAGGATAAAAAATGTTAATAATCCACAGAATGCAGTAGGTGTTTATTATTGTATCCTACTTCCTGTTACTGTAGTCTAAAAAAGTCATTGAGCTAAGTTATATAAGGAAGATGTCAAGAATCAATATTAAAAGAAAATTGGTTTTGACTACAGTCTGTATTTATGCTGAAGTAATGAGTAATGTGATTCAGGTTTCATTTGTTCAAAGTCCACAAGATAACGTGCATGCTCAGCAAGAGAAAAATATACATTCAGGCAACAGACTACTATGTGAAAGTAATTTCACACTGGTAGACAATATAAGAACCTTGTTTTTTCACACGGGATGAACTTCTGGCTTCCCATTTGCAGAATGATAGAACCGTTAGGTTGGAAAACACCTTTAAGATCATCGAGTCCAACTATTAACAGCACTGCCAAGTGCACCACTCAGCCATGTCCACCATGTCCCTAAGAGCCACATCTACATGTCTTGAATACCTCCAGGGATGGTGACTCAACCACTTCCCTGGGCAGCCTGTTCCAGTGCTTGACAACCCCGGGGAAGAAATTTTTCCTAATATACAATCTAAGCCCCCCCTGGCGCAACTTGAGGCCTTTTCCTTTTGTCCTATCGCTTCGCTGGTCTCCTTATTTTTGTCAGTAGCAGCACAGGAAAGCAAGCAAAATAAAATTATGTTTGATGTCATTCTAAAAGCAAAGAGAAGCACTAGAAAATGCCTGCTGTAAGTGCAATGTTCATTCTGGCACAATGCAAAGAAACTGCAAAATCATTTTACTGAAATTTTAATGAACTTAAATGAGAACATTGTTGCTTAATGGAGTTTATGCAATGGTCTGAAACTCACCCATTCACCACAGAACTTTTCATAGGATTGCCTTGGTTTGGTAATTTTCATTATCACTTTACATCTGCCTCTTTTAAATGCTAGTATGTCTGCAGCTGATCAAAAATATCCCTGTACTTCGTTCCAGGATGGGAAGTGAAATGCACTGAGCACCAGTGAGGGACCTCTATGGTGAGGTGAAGTCATGGTATGGAAAGGTCTGTCATAGTATTAGCTTTAGATATCCAAGTCTAGAAGTTACCATTTTCAGGTGTTAAGAGTTAAATCCTTTCTACCACTGTTGTTATCCACACAAACCCAAATGAATATTTTCTGTCTTCTGAATACTTTCAGTGAAAACCAGGAAAGGAAAGTATTATTTTTTCTCTATTGTTTATCCAATTTTGGTCCTTGTTTGATCTTCAGACAAATCTAGACCACCTTTGTTTTGACTTGACACCTAGGCCAAATTTTAGTGTCAGTGTTGTGTAAACACTGTAAAAATGCGTATCTGCATTTCTAGGGTTGGACTGGACCAGAGCAGGGTTTCAGGTAATGTAAATTTATGTGATTTGAATTACTGGTTACTTCTTGCAAACATCAAAACGTCCATGTTTAATCCCTTGTTCTGGGTATTAGTATTTAATTTCTTAAAGTCGGGGCCTACTCTAAAAAAAAGGCAGTGGAGTTCTGAGCAAGATTTGTGAGAGACAGTGGACAGTGAGCATGTTGCTATCATAAATACATGATCTGAGGTATAGGAATTTAGTGCCACAGGACATCAAAAACCAAAACAGTAACAGTTAAAAGTGTACCTGGAGTGGCTGAAGGATGCACATCAATCCAAATGAAGTAATGTAGTATGGAAGAGCAAGGAGGAAGAATTTAGCAATGTATCTGTGTGAAGATCTAGTCAAACAAACTGAAAATCTTGTTTCTGTTCCTATAGGATTTCCTGATATAATCTAAAGCACAAAAGAATTAATTTCAAGAAGAGATCAGTTGTCAGCTCAAGGTACTATGCTGCTGAGAGTTCCAAAAGCAGGTTTCTGTCATGCCACGCTTTACTTTTTGAAGGCCCCAATACAGCAAAGTACTTAGGCAGGTATTTTATTTAGTATCTGAATGGAAGGGATATAATAATTACTTTAAATAGTTGGATTGATCTGTGCTCTTCAAGAAAGGAAGGAGTTGAGAAGAAAGTTTTCTGCTAATTTGGTGGCAGAAAAATAATTTAAAACATTTTGTATACACGTATTTTCAGGTTCCTCTGAAAAATCCCACCTATAGAGCAAAAGATACATATTTGTATATATATATAAATTATTTATGTATTTGTTGTATATATTGTTATTATATATATATAAAGAAACTGCAGATAAATGCAGAGTCTCAGTGCCCTAAGGGCAAATATAAGTATTTCACAGACGAAGTACTAAGATTGTTGATAGATCAATATCAGGATTGCAACATCAATTGTTCTCCCAAAATGGATTGTATTCAACTCCAAAAATCAGGGGAACCTGTTCTATTACTTTAGTCATAGGCATGGACTTTAAGAAATTAGATACTACTACTCAGAATAAGAGATTAAACATGCACATTTTGATGTTTGCAAGACAGAGCTAGCAATTGATACCACATAAATATACATTACTTCAAACCCTGCTCTACTGTTAGATACAATGACACAGTATGGAACAGATAGTATTTCAGTGAAATGAGTTATCAAGAAGATAAAATACGTTTTCTGTGGATTTTGCGATTGCTCTCTCAACTGAGATGACCTTCCTCTGGTACATGTGTTCCAGCTGCAACACAAATGCCATTGAAGAGAGTGGGAAAAAATCTGGACTCTTGCCTTTTTCTTTTTTCCATCTTTCTAAAAATACTGTTCCATTAATAGCATAGTGTTTTCCCAGACTGCCTATCTGTTGAGATGAAAAAGGGAACTCATGAAGCTACTTTGGTAATAAAATAGACAGTTCTGATCGATAAATACAGCAAAACTGACCATCCTTTTGTCCTAATCAATAATAAAACCTATTGCACAGGTGCTCAGGACATCATGTCTTTGGCATACATTCACTTCCTTTTTTTCAGTTGTTTGATGCTGTAGGCTGTCTGGCATATTAGACATGCAAAACCTGATTTCACCAGTGATCTGTCATCATGAGACTCATCATCTGAGCCCTAAAAACTGAGGGTGCTTTAACCTGATCTTTCCACAACTGTACATGTCCACTTGTTCTCTCCTGCCTCAGTGGGGTTACACTTCTAGCCCTGGACTTTCTCTGCTGGGCTGAATTGGTACTTTGGAAAGGAGCTCCTATACTCAATGTTTAAAATGCTGCTACTTTAGATAGTGGGGAAGAAGTGGCTAATTGTCAGAAACCAAATACATTAGAGCCATCAAAAGGAGGGGCTGAGGAGGATTAATTCAAACAGATGCAATATGCAAGAAAAGAAATAGGAACAAGGAGGAAACAAGTGTTAAAAAGAGTCAAGAACAGCATGAAAAAGCAGAAGAAAGAAAGGTTCAAACAACAGAAAAAGGTTCAAAATTTAGGCTTTGATGAAGAAATAAAGGTTTGATGAATTAATGAGGTAAGAGAGGAAGAGATAAAATGGGTGATAAATGAGGAAATGCAAGAGAGCAAGAGCAGTTCTAGGGAGTACATGAAAATACATGATAGTCACCTCTGACACTCACATACTTTTTCTTACTAAGAAAGAATGGAAGAAGAGATGGTAGAAGGCGTCAACAATGTAAACCCACAAGACCAATTTATATCTAACATACTGTTTACTGGTATTTGGAAAATCCATGTTCAAATCTATTTCTTGCCTACCTGGAACAGGACTTTGATTGCAGTTCTTCTACCATCTGAGCTGTGTGAGCATGTGTGTACCACACAGTCAGTGTTGCATCATGTCAAGATACTGCACTAAGCTCTGAATGAAGTAGCACTTGCATGGGAAGCAACATAGCCATGTAACAGGGTGCTGCACCCGATCTAAGGTACCCTGCGTTTCAGTAGGGTACCTGGCCTCTGTGGAATACCAAACAAGCATGGGCAGTGTTTCCAGTGCCCAGGGTAGCTTGTTCTGACATCCTTGTATGTTAGCACATTGTGAAGTATAACTGTAATTCCAGCTTTTTCTGTTGGAGCTGTTCCACTTCCCAGAAATAATTTACTGCTCACAAAGCTACAGTGTGTGAGAATGACAGTTTAGTTTTTGAGCCAGTGAATCCTTGCATACTGATAACAATCACAAAACCAATAACTTTTACTGTAAAAAATAAAAGTATGCTTATCCAAATCAGTTTGCAGGACTGAAAACTTTGAAATAATTCCACTTTATGGAACCATTTTGAACAACTTTTAATTCGCATGACAAATATTTAAGAATGGAACATTTTCATCATTAAATATAATTTTATTTTAAATTAAAACAAAATGTTTTCTAAATGCATGACAATAAAGCCTGATGTCTTAGCTACCCTACTTGTTCCTCTGAGAAAATAAAGTCTTAAATACCCTAAATTCCACACTCTGGAGCAATTTAGGTCTCCTTAGAGATCACAGTTTGAACTACAAATGCAGTAAGGGCTGCATCCTGCTGTAACTGAAATACTTCCTAAGTCTACTGCTTTTCAATCTCTCTAATTTTTCATTAGATCAAGAGTCACACATTTTTGTTGGCAGTAAAGCAATTCCAATTTGAACTGCCTCCTGTCTTCAATAGGAATTTTCCCAAAGTATAGAAATAAAAATGTAAAACTTTGCTGTGTTTCATTACTTTCATTCTTTTGAACATTGCTTCTCTGAAAGCTCTGTGTGAAATTATTAGAAGACAGGTTTTGAAATGCTTGTGAAAGTAGATGCATATATGGGACTCAAAGGCCCTTATTTAAAAAAGAAATTTGCCAGTTACCCAGATCTCTGGTTGGTTATGCCCATTCAGGGATACAGAATCCATCATTCGTATGATTATTTTTACATCTGAACTTTTTTTTTATACTAGATAGACTTGAAACTTTCAGGGTCATTTGCCCAGCATGTAGTTGAATGTCCTGTGCTATAGATTCCAATTAGCAAGACCATGTTCAATGGTCCTACACCACCAATGCTGTCTAACTGCTTTCCACTTGGCTTTATATGTTTCTTCTTTGTTGCAGCTGCAACCAGGTCTATCTACTCTTTGATAGAAAAATTTCAATTACCCCAGGGAGAAGCTTTTAGCTTTATTAAGCATTGAAGTCTACACATTTGTTCTTCTGTTGAAGAGCAGTTCAAAAGGAGAGTTTCTGAGGAAGTAATCTGATAAATTAGGATAAATCTTGTGGACTTTCACTGCTAATGTTTTTCCTGTAATCTGAGCCTAAGAATCTGCCAACTCAATGTATGGTTAAGCATTTCTTTAACACTTTTAGCCCCTGACAGATGTTTCTTATACTTTACAAGTAAATGGCTCTTCAGTGTTTTTTGAGACTGCTGTGCTCTCAGCATAAAATTGATGTCACAGAAGGCTGGATAGCTGTGCTCTAGCCTTGATAGATAGTGACAAAAAACTGTTCCCATCTGGTGGCTTTGTATTGGCCTCTGAGTAAACTAATGGTTTCCTTTCTTAGATGATGGGTGTCAACTTGTTACGTCCTTGTTGCCAAGAGTAACCTTAGTTAGCTAAGAAAAAGCGAGGACTGAGTACACCAGATTTCTAATCAGCCCTCACTTTGTTGAGATTGGCCTCTTAGGGGAGTGGGGTGGCCAAGTGATGTGGAAGAAAGCTAGCAATAACGCTGTTGTAAATCGCATCGCTTTGTAGATTAAAAAAATGAGCTACTCTTCCTAATGCTGTCAGTCTTGTGTTTTACTTCACTGCTGGGTTCATTTATGCAAGTATATAAGGCTGTCATTTATGCTTTTTAATGTTTGAGAATTCCACAAAAGTTTCGTGTCGCTGGTTTGAAATCGAATCTTTCACTATTGTCTCTATCTTGCAAATTAATTTATTACTGTATTTGAAGTTGTAAATGCCTCTTGAGAGAGCTGAACATACAGTCTAACAATCTACCCATAAAGAGCAAACATGAGTTACACATTTAAAAAAGATAGTATTTCAGTTGTATGGAAATCCTGTCACTCTTGCTTTTCTGTTTGAGCTTCATATAAAGCCTTTCTGTCTGTTTACAGAAGAGTTTTGGTTCTTCCTCACTCATCCCTGTTCTGTGTGGCAGAGGAAAACGGCACATTAAACTGAGTCTGTGAAAAGGGCATACAACTAAATGGAATTAATATCACCAAACTAGAAGAACACTAGAGTTATTGGATGAAATATATTTTTCTGGGAATCCTCAAGAGAGAGTGAGGAAACAAATAAACATGGAGAGAGTTCTTCAAGCCCACAATCCCACCAAAGTCTGAAGCTACATGTCTTTTTTGGAGCATTATTAACTAATAGCCGTTATCATTTTCAAACACAGGTAGTAGACTTTACATAAGCAAATCTTATCTAGCTAAATACTGCCCTATAAATATACATATTATAATCTGCTATTAACACACAAGATTATATTGTCATAATACATCAAAATATTACAACCAGGGATTTTGAATGAATTATCACTCTGCATTCTTATGCCTCCATCATATGGCCAATATGCCACCAACATCTCTTTTACAAGACACATACATCCTCTACTGTCCATCTGGACAGAGCCATTTAACTTTTTTCTCAACAAGTCAACTAACAACAAATACTCCCACTAAAACCAAAACATTAAAAAAAAGAAAAGAAAATCCACAAACTGTTTACTCTGTCTTAGGAAAGCACTATTTCATGGTGCAGTAAAAATACTAAGAGAGAGGTAAAATAATTAAGATTACAGAAATTAATTTTATATCAAAGTGCACAGAAAGACTCCTGTTGACATCAAAGCTTTGGCTAGTCTTTGATAATGAGATTACATATCATACTTGATTTTCTGCTTATTCCTGTCTGCAGAGCAGATGTATTGCCACTGTCTGTCAATGATTCTGCACAAAATTCAATCAGTTTAAAAGCAGAGGATATATTTTTTGTATCACTGGGTTTGGAAAACCTGCTGCCCAAAACCTGACAACATAACCTTGGAATCAAAACTGTGGTTAGAGCTTGTGTTTCCAGGGTTGCATCATGTTGTGCGTATGTGATATTTTAGGCCTTCACTTCCAGTCAGCCTTTCAAATTTTAGCTTGTATCATCTATCTAGCTTCAATACATCTGTACACATATAATTGCATGAAACTTAGTAAATAATTCTGTTAACAGGACAAAAAGGTGGAAAAATTGCTGTCTTACTCTTTCACCTGGTTGGGTATGGAAAAATTAGCTGGAGTAAAATGGAGTTAGAAGGCAGTAGATAAGACTAAACATAAAGAAAGGATTAACTTGTTCATGAAAAAAAATCTCTGCCTATCCCCTTATCAGAACAGAAATCATATTGTAAACCAAATACCCAATTTTACTTTGATACTCTCCACTTTCTGAATAGTCTGGTAATACAGTCTGGTGACATTTTTGACATGTAACCTTTTAAGAGAAGACTTGGTAAGCTGTAAGGGAGTACAGTCCTTCTGAAGCTGTCCTAAGCTCAGGTGCCAAGTCGCTATTCCAGAGTTCAAGGTATATGCTGTTGAATTAGTCACTGGTAATACTGATGTTTACAGCATTAAGAGAGATAAAGTACTGAGGGAAAGTCTTGCAGGTGCCAGACAGATATCTATATTAAGACTTATGCCGAATTGTTAATTTTTGGTTATCAGCAAAACCAAACTAAGAATCTGTGTGCTCAGTTGAGAACATTATTGATGCAGCTTGTTCATGCTCCAAAGATAACAGTTGCTTTCACTATGAAATGCTGAGATTTTTTTTCTAGGTTTGAGCTCTTCAGTTCAAAACACACTCAAAGTTGGTTTCTAAAGAAGCAATGAAATTTTGGATGTTTACATCAGTGTAAGATCTACTGAGTTTTCTAGGATTTGGAGTGACTCGGTGCTGCCTATGTGCATAGAGGTGAGATTTTTTAAAAAAGCATTTCAGATCCACTAAGTGGAAACCATAATGTTCATTAATGCTGAACCCAAGCTGTGAAGTTCAGCAGAAGATGGACTGAAGATCATCATCTCAGTCAGGATATATCTGACCTGTAGCTGGAGAAGGCTAATTTAATTCTCTGTATGTGAAAGCACCACAGTCCACTGTGGTCTAGCAGACAGCTCTCATGCTGGCATTGGTCCATAAGGCATTCCCATCCTAGCTCCAGCCTTTCCTCTTCCCTTCCCAGACCTCTTGCCTACCTCTCCTTTCTGCAGCAGCCTTCTACAGATACAGATTAGACCTAGTAGCAGGGATTTTCAGGGGAAATGAAAGCTGACTGATCAGCGAAGAGGGGAAGAATATTGCTGCTTACGCATTGGAGGTGATTTTACACTGTTTAGGAGATGAGCAAGGTGCTGTTGCCTGTGCCAGCGTGTAGAGGTTGAAGGCTGCTTGGGCAACTTGGACCGGGCAGGAGAGCTGCTGCCTGATGAGGCAGTGAGGGTGGATTCACCGCTGTGTGCAGGAGGATGACGGCTGCTGGCTGGGAGAGGGGACACCGACCGCAGCTGTAGACACCAGGAGGGCGTATAGGTGACAGGGCTTTGTAAAGCTCAGTTCCAACTCACAGCTACCAAGGCCACACATCTCTGCTTTGCATTACCACATGCAGCAAAAAGCAGGTGAAGAAGACTGTAGATAAGCAAAACAGCCCTATCAGAAACTTTTTGCTGATCAGTATGACAGATCATTTGTTTCAGCACAGTGTTTTCACTCAAATGGTACTGACGTGCGGAAAACAGACTCCACAATCTGATAGATTGTAAAGTAGGTATGTTTATTCAGCGCTGGGCACACAGGGGATCACTCCTCCAAATATGTGCTACCATGTGGCACCATTGCCTTAGATTTATAGAGCAAATGATTACATATTCATAATATTTCGCAATACGCCTATACATATGCATCACCTATCCCCGCTTCGTATTAAAATTAGCATTTCCATGGTCTCCTCCCAGTTGAGTCTGCGCAGTGAGTTCCTTTGGTCCTGGGCAGGGGTCGTGAAGGACTGGGTGGTGGTCGTGGGAGGAAGTATCTCCTCTTCCTCAGTGCTGAACTTTTCACCCCGAATTCCTGCGCAGTCTCTGTCACCCCCCTGGACCCGCAGAGCAGGTTTGTGCCGTTGTGGGGTAATCTTCGCTTACTCAGGGGTGGAGGAGGCTTTTTACTTAAACAGGAGATAGTGGTCCATCAACACAAACATCTTCACTTACTCAGGGGTGGAGGAGGCTTTTTACTTAAACAGGAGATAGTGGTCAGCAACACAAACACCTCGTACAAGCTAGGCAAACTCTTATCTCGACTATTTCCCTCCTCATCCCCTTCTTGCTATTCCCACATTAACCCTTACATCCCCTGTTCCTATCTAGGCCCTGTATCAGTACTTTCTCTTCATGATACAATGATTTATAATTTTATTTCAGTAAATTTTATTTCAGTGACTTCTAATGAAAGATCCTGTCATAATCATCTATACTAAGGAACAGCTCAGATTACCGGCAGAAAAGTCCTCCTTCCTACATAACCTTCACATGCTACTGAGCAAAGATCACTTTTTTAACCAAATACTTGTTGGAGAATTTCCCTGCTCTTAATATTATTTCCAAGGCCCTAACATTAGAGAATGTCCACCAGAGGCAGATTGAGGTACTGGTGAATTACTCTCTTCAGGATTTATGGTTCCCCAGTGTAGCCTACAGTGTGCAACTATGAATGGGGTGGAGCCCTGTGTGTTAGAAATCACAGGAATGATCTACAAAGCGTAAGAAAGAAAAAAATAAAGAAATGCTGGAAAACACCTTGAAGAAGCCAGGTTCTGCTGCAAGGATTCTGTGAGTCTCAGCCAGTGCTTTTCAGCATCTTCAGTCATTGTCTCATTTCAGTAAATTAAGACATCTCTATGCTTGATCATTATAGTAGTTCACAAAGCAAGGAGCAATTTACGTCTCTCTGGTTAACGATGGTACCTGACAGGCTGAGAGGAGCACTTCAATGAAGTGGCATTCTATCAGTGAGCCAGCCACTCATGTACATGCAGAAAATGTTGGTGTCTTAATGCATTTTTTCCTCTCCAAAGAAAACATACGTTCTATAGCCTTCTTGTATCATTCCTCTTCCAGCATTACTCCCAAGATATTCTTTCTAGAACATGTCTTCAATCCATTCTCCATACAACTAGCAGTAGGTCAGACAGTAGGTAACTATATTATAGTCTCAGGCACAGGAACTCCCCTCTAAAGAAATGTTCAAAGTCATTGCAATAAAGAGGAAATAAACAAAACAATGAATCCTGCCAATTAGTCTCTTGCAGTATATATTTCTATCCAGCTGACAAATGGTGGGCAGAAAATAACACTACTACTATTACTATATATATTAGTATTACTATGGAGAAAGCAGCAGCAGTCCTTGCCCTCATCCCATCAACAACATTAGCTGGCACCAGCTAACGGCATCTCTAGTATCAAGATGTGTCCAGGCCTTAAAAGAATCAATTCAAAGCAGAGAAGGAACAGAGAGATGTTACGCAGGTGAAGGATACAACGCCCTTACTTTCACTGTGCTTTTTCATCCCACCAGTAGAAGAGCTTTGTCTGTGAATCTGGCTACAGCATGGAGGGACTAAAAGAGAGAATGTGAACATACATATTTTGCAAAATTAATGCCACAGTATTAAGTTCAACAGGAATCTCATTTTAACAGAAGAAAATACTATTTCCATGGAATCACTGTCTCCCTGGAACAACCCTCCCAGCAGGTACTTGTACCTACAGGACAAGTGTCTAGGCTATGCCTAATCCTCAGAAAACTGATCTCATACACATCACTGGCTTGCGACCATGAAGGTGTATAGGACTGCCAAAGACATAAAACTTGTAGCACACTTCACAGGGCAAGTGGCACCTGGTGTTCACCAGAAAATAGAAATCTCAGCACATCTCATTGCAGAGCTTCTGAGCAGCCTGTGCAGCCCAGTGCTTGGTCTTCTTTTTGGGTTGTGAAGAAAGCCTGTAGTGACCAGCACAGTACTGGCACCACCACTTCATTCAGGCATTACTTCACCTCTTCTTCCAAGAGACTTTAAGAACAGAGACCTGAAGAGTTGCAGATTTTTTGCAATCTTCAATACTTTCCTTGGTAAGAGACATTCAAAATACTCTTAATTTCATTTTAGAATTTGAAAATTCAGTTGGGCCTGTTCATTATCAGCAACTAGAGTTTATCTGGGAAAAGTCCCAGAAAACTTTCTAGCAGTAAGAAAAACTTTCTAATAGACCAAGTAGTCTGAAACACTAGTTGGATAAGCTTACTTTTGAGAAAAAGAAGGTATTAACCACCATAGAGGAACTGAAAGGAGACCTTCATATCTTTCTCAGAAGGTTTTGTTCAGATGCTAAAGGTTTGGGTTTTTTTCTTTTTCATTTCCTTATCAAAATATTAACCACTTCTGAGTTACAGATTCAGCGGGTGAAATTCTTTAGGGTTTATAATCAAAGAGCTTATAATGAATTCTTTACAGTCAGTCTTTGGAACTGATGATCTGATGATTTAATTCCAATCTGATATATCAATAGCTAACAAACATCTATTTATATAACAGAATACTTCAGTTAGTATTCACTCAGTAAGTGGACTGCCTGACTGCCTTAACTTTCACTTTAGTTTACTACTGGTGATACCAGCTCAATTATAGTTTCCTGCTTTCATTTTTTTTCTAGAGACATTTAATAATTTTTAAAACAAAATAATAATTTAATTAAAAATACTTTTTTTTTTTTTTTTCCCCAATAAGCAGCATAGACCAAGAATCTTTCCATAGTGAGTGAATATTAAGTGATCAAAGAAAAACCTATATGGGGCCCCAATTAGTGTTTGGGTCTCTCACAGAGTCCTGCTCATAGATCATACTAACAGATCACAGTGAGTCAGCTCACTCAGCATATGGATTTATACTTTTGAACAAGGCACACTACCAAAATATGTCAAAGAAATCACCTCCATAGTGTGACCCTACCATGGCACTGGTCAGCAATCTGTTTCTGACAAAATGTGCTGCTAACACAATTAAAACGACCAGGCGATACTCTTCTTAACCCTCAAGAAGCCTCTGGGACCGTGGATAATACACCAGCCATCTAGAGAAAGTAAGTGCACCATTTTCCTTAAGTCCATTCTCTATCTCAGCAGTAAACTCATTGCTTTTTTCCCCCCCATACTGAAGAGATCTTGTCATACACTGGATTTCACTTAATATTTGGTGTTTACACTCTGCCATGGATTACACTGCCTATCATGCAGTCTCTGGTGGATACTTGCTCTTTTGGCCATAACAGCAGTAAAATTACACAGGCTGGGCACCTGCAACAATCTGAACAACAAACTTGCTATTCTTAAATAATTCTCGGTAGAATTTTATGTAACATCACCTGGCAGGTAATGATTTGAATATGAAGGTATTACTGGACTGCTTGAGCCTTTCATGCAGTTGGGACCTTGCCTCCATCAGAAAAGAAGGGGAGATGAGGTTATGTGGTTCCACCTTTAGTCCCTCCAGCTTCTACCTCCAGATCAGCCTTCTGCTGAGGTGGCACCTATGATGCTTTTTATTCAAACAATATTCAATATGGGTTTTAGCAAAACTTTGTATAAGCTAAAGCAAATGCAGCCTTTTCATCTCAAAGTTCTTTGACCCAGACTTACACATATGAAGTCCTTGTCAACTGATATATGCAAAAACTTACATTTTAAAGACTGGATCCATTATATGGTTACTGCTATTGCCCTCTCTTGCAAAAGCTGTAATTCTCCTAGCACCCAAAAGCAAGATCCATGACAGGTATGCACAGGCACAGAATTTTAAGGAGCAGTATACTACACCCAGCTGGAGAGGTGTAGTCTTTTATGTTTTCTGCACATCAGTTCTCTATTAGTAAAACCCAGCACGTTTGAAGACTGGTAAAATGTAGACTTATTTCAGAAGTGATTTACCTCTAATTGTACATGGTATTTAACAATCATTGTTAGGTTCTTTTCTTCTTTTGTGGTGGGAAAGTGCCTATGGGAAATCTGCTTTTTGACCTCTCCAACTTTAACCTCCAAAAACTTGAAGGGGCTGCATATTTGGACATAGCATGAATACAATGAATCTTATTTTTCTGTATTTTGTGATGCTGCTGCCATCTAGAGTATAAAAGTAATATTGTGTCAAGAAACACCATCAGCAGTATTTAATTAATGGATCTTGTATTAACAGTGAGCATGTATAATCATAATCATACATTTTTCTCTATTTTGTTCCACTGCTGCCACCTAGAGTTATAAAACAAGTATATTATTTTTCTAACTACAGCTGTTTAATTAGTGGCTATTTATGTTTGTAGGCAATACCTTACTTTCCCACAATTTTCTCATTGCTTTGGCATGTCTCTTTGTCCTGAATGTCAGTATAACCCAAGCATTGAATCTAATGTTCTCCTTCAAAAAAAATCACATAGTGGTTAAGACAAATAATTAATCTGTTGTGATTTTAGTTTTTTAGAGGTCATTTTTAAATAAGAAAATATCTGAGCTCAACGTGTCATTTTTTTCTGGTTGCAGGACATCATTAATCATAAAAATTGGACTTAATATTCATGTGAGACCCCCTAATCAGAATTAATAAGAAAAAAAATAGGCTACCTTTGTCATTAACAACGGCAGACAGCTGCTGTTACTCCTGTAAAAAACCCCAAGATTTTACAGAACCTTTTTTTTTTTTTTTTTTTTTTTTGTGGCACAGAAAGCAATACACATGCCTTGGGGACTGTAAAACAATCAATAAAAGAAAATAATGAATAATAGCTTATCAAATCTGCAGTCACTAGTGCATGTGACCTCCTTGTATATTTGAAGGTTCAAAAGAAGTCTCCTTTGATGCCTAGTAGGTAACTACAGAAATTCCTGGAAGAAATCCTAGGCATTCTTGTTCTTTTAGCCTATTTAATTTTTAGACAGCTTTGGATGACTGCACTGGAGGTAACAGCAACCCTCCAAGATCAAACAGCCACCAACTCTTTACCTGGATTGTTCCTTCCTCTTTGCTGATGTAATCACTTTCATTATCCCTCTTCAGGTGGCCTCGACAGCTTACTTTGTTGGGAATCCTTAGCTTGTCATGTCTAGTGGAAACAGTAGCACTTTCTATATCTTTGTTTGACAGCGCTATTACAGTGCCTCAAAACTCAGGAATTTAATACATAGGCCTCCTCAATATCTCTAATGGCAAATTTCATGAAAAAAACCCTTTTCTTGGACTTTGATCACAGAACTTTCGCTAGCTGGCTGTTCTTGGTTCCCAGTTCCTCTGGCTGTGCCCCTTGCCTTCTTTCACCTACCTATGAAGTAAAGCCGATGTCCTGGTTTTGTCTTTTCAAACTATCTTTATGAAAACTAGTCACAGCTCTTGTCACAATGGCTTCACCTTAATAGCAACATGAAAGTCACACATGCTTCTGTATATCCTCCAAATAGCTCACCCCAGGAAAACTGCTGCAGATAACACAGGTAGCCAAATGAAGCAACGTTTTATTCTCAGGTTGGTGTCATTTGTCTTTTGGTTGTGACATGGAAACTTTTGAATAATACATCCAATCAGTTCCACAATTTCTCAAAGAACATTTTAGGCATAAATGCATAGGTATTTACAGATTTAAGCAGAACCAAATGAGAAAGAAAGCTAAACAGCATATGAATCTCAGATACAGAGCTGGCAGAACCAGAAACTACAATATGATCTGTAATTGTCTACAGATCAAAGCTATTAACAGCATGCAGTATAACAACAAAATATCTCATCTCTGCTTGTCTTCCCATTGTAAAAAAAAAAAAAAGAGATTAATAGTGGTGTGAAAGCCAGGTCTGGGGGAAAGAGCGAATGGCATGGGGAAAGAGCCTCTGTGGGCTCCAGGGAGGGACTCGCAGCTGGCCATGTCTGGGCACCCACAGTGACAGAGTGAGGGAGAAGGGTGCTGCAGCACGTTCTTGAAAATTTTAACAGAACGGGAAAGTGGTGGCTATGAGCTTTGCAAGCTAGGTAGACAAATATAAAAATTGTTTAGTACAAGGAAAGGCCTGAAAAGAATTCTCCTGAAGTATTCATGGCCCTGAATAGTGATTACTGTATGAGATTATACAAGAGGAATAATCCCATGAAAGTTTAGAAATAGCCTTTGTGTTAAACGTATAATAAAAGCATTGGCAATAGGTTGTTGTTACCTCCTAACCTTAGCTATATCTGAATAACAATTAAAAAACCAAACCAAACCAAAACAAAAGATATGTAACTACATAATCACTACTTCCAGTAGCTATTATAACCTCTCGCTCATACTGTCTATATCCTTGTAGGCTGTCGTGAGTTTTGTCTACAGAGCTTCAATTCTTCCTGTAAAATTGACCCAGGGGTGAATGGTAATACATGACTTTTATGAGAATTATCTGTTTTCTTTCTGGGTAACAACCACTGTCTGAAATGAATCTTTTTTTTTCAATTTGAAATAGGGGTCATTTGTTATCAAGTTTCGTTTGGTTTGCAGTAACAGTCATTTTGGGAATGACTGTTGTTTTTGTTGGGTATTGACAACATTTTTCTTCTTCTTTGGCCTCTTAGTCTCAGAACTGGTAATTCTAATAAGTGATACTCTCAGTTTAAGAAAAAGGTATTATGTTGTTGATACTTTTTTTTTTTTTTAATCAATTTCTCTGGTATTAATCTTCTAGTACTTGTGACCATAAAATCCAGGGTGTATTATACTTCCACTCATATCACAGAGAATTACAAAAATTAGGCAGTTGTAACTTGTAAGACATTATCTATGAACTTGCATGGAATCCCATCTTGGCCAAATTACAATAAACCTTTGTTATTCAGCATATTCTATTCTAACTCAGTATTTAAAATGAGAATTGATCAGAAGATTGCACCACTGAGTGATCATCTAGTAGAAAGATTCATCCTATATAAGATTCTTGAGAGGCTTTTGTGCTTTGTTAGACTTAAAAAATAATCAATAATTTGTTTCTGTTACCTCCATGAGGTTTTTTTGTGTGCCAGTCCTCCTTGTAGCGTATCAGTCATACTGTCCCCAAGCTTCAGCCTGAGTGGCACATGCCCAGGTTGTTGCCCAGGTACCTCAGCATGTAGCAGTCCTTTTTAAAGGCTCACCTTGGGTGCAACTGTCCCTTCCTTTTGGTGCGTCAATGAACATGCCAGTGAATACAACTTCTATGTAGTTAGTCTCATCAATCCTTTTCTGACATTTAGTCCCTGTTATGTGTAATACCGTCTGCTTCTCAAAGTATGGGACTAATTAGTTTTACTTCAGATAAGCAGTCCAGAGATAATTACATCTAGAACCCTAAAGATTCAGGTCATAGCATTTTGATAGCTTTTAATTGCTGGGCTGGGTTCAGGCTAAAGAGAAAATTTGGAAAGAGGTATTTACTAAGAATGGACGCAACACTCCTGATCCTTTACTGAGTTGGTTCTACTCAAAATAATGGCGCTTTTTTTTAAGTATAATAACAATACTTCTGCATTTCAAAATGTACTCATGGTTATCTGCCATTATCTTCGGATCTTCATCTTGTTTTTTCAACAGTGAGCTTATTATTACTCTAGTAAATGTCTGCATTTATTCTGTAACTATTATTTTAACCACTTAGCTTTCTTTTGGTGTTAACAGTTCAGCACAATGGAATTTATGTCAATGTGTTACCTCTTGCTAGAAGCACACAAAGAACTTAATGAAGTGCTTAAGAGATTTAAGAAAAGCATTTGAATCCTGATCAGCAGACAAGGTCTACCCAATACATAGTTGATAGTTTGATTCTGTAGCCTGCTCTTCAATCCAAATTCATATGGGATCCCTGTTGCATTGTTTACAGTGCTATTTTCATCTTCTTGTAATGTGATTCAAAATGGTTCAGACATAAGAGTTCCCATTCTGTTTACATAGCTTTTGCTTTTGACAGTAAGTGGCCAGGCTCATAATGCCTCCAGTAATTATCTTTCACTGAAGACCAATATTTATTTTGAAATTTACATCCAGGAACTAATCAGGTACAAAATCCTGCTTTGAAAATGTATTTAGAGCCTCAGAGAGAATTGCTCCCATGTGATCAGAGCTTTGTCCTCAAGCTGTTTGTTCATATATGTGTTTGCTCTTATACCTTAACAATTCTTCCTGAGTGGGGCATGTTTGCATTATATAAGCAAGTCATACAAAGCAGAGAAAGGTAGTACAATTGATTAGACCAAATGCTATAAATGAGAAAAAGACAAGCTTTTCAGTGCATATCCCTGTCTTTGGGTTTGAAATAGACACAGCAAAATTTAAGCTGAGGTTTGATACAATTACGCCAGCTTAGCTAGACACACTACTGCATCCATTTTTGTGGAGAAGTTTCGAAATATTTTACAGTTGTCCTACATTTATGAAAACCAATTTGTCATTCTTTTTAACCTTTTGCTAACTCTGTTTTCTGTAGTTGTGAAAAGCTGTGTATATCTAATCAATGCAGTTTAAGTCTGTAACTGTTCGCTAACCCTATCATTTGGAAAGAAGACTTTTTCAGTAGGTCTCAAAATACTCAATTTACTGCAATAATGGCTTTGGTGTCTTTATTCTATCCACGATAAACATTTGGTCTGATCAACCTCACATTATATAGCTTCATTAGCTAGGTCTGAACCATAATGTTCAATGATTTCATCCAACAGTTTATTATAGATAAAAAGTATTTTTTTTTTAAGTAATATTGTTGATCAAAGGAGTCTTGAAATACATTCCCTTTAAAAACTACCGTACAACAAAAAAAGATGTTCCAACTCCCACCCCTGAGATTACTTCAGTAGTTTATCCCATGACTGATTGTTGAAAAGACACTGTTGGCTGCAATGGGTTGAAATGTAACCACTGAACTGAAGAATCACGATCATCCCTCCCTTCTCTGGCTCTGTAAATGTCTAAACTGCAACAGCCTCCAGAGAAGGAACCAGCCCATGTGTTCCACTTGTTTTACCTGTGAGGCAGCATAATTTATAG
This sequence comes from Tyto alba, assembly GCF_018691265.1. Lineage (NCBI taxonomy): Eukaryota > Metazoa > Chordata > Aves > Strigiformes > Tytonidae > Tyto > Tyto alba. Next base: position 9,582,998 of record NW_024881262.1, on the reverse strand, counting down.
GCTGAATTTTAGGCATTTGGAGAACTTTAAAACATGTAGAGCTATGGGATACACACGTCCCCAGCATTACACAGCAACTACATGGAGTATCTGAGGAGATTGGAGGAAATTTTGGTGATTAAGTCCCACTTTAAAAACAAACCCCTCTGTAGATCTAATTCCACAATTAATAGATTATAAATTCCACCTGAGATTCTTCATCAAAGTAACTAGTCACAGCTTGTACCCCAGAGTTTATCAGGATTGCACATCTTTGTTTTCTACTGTTGGGGTAGTCTTACAGAGAAGAGCAAAGTTTAGCAGCAGGGAGCGTGTGTGTGGGGTTCAGTATCCACATTAGCTTTGAATAAAATACCAGTCTCTAAAAGAAGGCCTTTCCTAGTTTACTGCAGTATTCAAAATTTTGGGTTTTTAACTAAATGTCTCCATTTTACTACATAGGGTCTGAGCGTGTGTTTAGGTTTGTCCACTTTATCAGTGGGAGACTGGACTCAGTGAACTAGGGGACACCTTCCAATTCTGTGTTCCAACTATCTTGAGGTTTTAAAAAAAAAAAAAAAAAAAACAGATCTAGGATCAAAAAGTCCTAGAGTTCCAGTAGTTTATCTAAAATATTTCAAAGGCAAGACTATCGGCTTACAGAATTTATTTTCATCTATCCAGCAAAAGCTAATCAGTCAACTCCATCTCCAGGCAAAGGTAAACTCTTTAATTTAAACACAAGTCCAGTCCAAAACAGTAGGTGCAGGACTGTATCATCATGTTGGTCTCCCTATATGGTTCTGCCAAGATAAAAACAGAATTTTGTAGAACACTCCTAGCAAGCCCATGATTTACACTCATATTTCAGAACTGAACTATGGAGACCATGGAATGTATATATTCATCAAATAGCATCAATGCTAATTTTTATTAATTGGCAACTGCATTACTTCTAAAGCAGGCCACTAACAGACTCATGCTTTTCCAAATAGTGCTATGTATTTCATGAATAGCCAGGAATTCAAAATAACAGTCTGGAAAGCCAACTAGCATCTAAAAAACAATGACTGGTAAATGTAGTGCAATCTTCAAATTCCTCTGTTAAATTGAGACAGTGCTACTGCAGAAGAAAAATGCTTGACACACTTGTTTAAAAAGTCCAGATTCTGAAGTTTTGTGTAAACAGGGGAGCTACCAGGTACCTATCATTTAGGTATTCCAGTATATTTTCTGTTGTTGGGAATTTTATTCTAAAATAATAATAATTTTATTTCAGAAAAATTATTGTTATCCAAACCAGAGAAATTATTTCAGAATAAATTCACCTGGAAAGAAACTACTTATATAGGGGAATTACTCCAGAATAGTGAAAGTCACATAATTATTCTGGGATGGTTATGCAAGCTGATTTCAAAATGTAGCCAAACTGTGAATCAATAGAATATGCCCCAAATGCAGACTCTTATATGCTTAAGGGGATGGATAAATTACAGCAGTGAAAATGCAGAAAATTCATTGAAGTCCTGTGTTTGGATGGCTATTTTCCATGCTATTAGCTATGTTTACAATATCATTACCATAATTTGACCATTATTTAGTTTAAGACCAGAGACTTGAATCAGGCCACTCTGCTAGGCAGTGTTCGAGCAGACTTGATGTGGCATTCCCTTCCCAAAGGAACCAGGGAAACCAGGTAAGTAACAGCAGAAAAGCAGTAACTTCAAAAGGTGCTCATGTGGGTAGTTATCCCACTGAAGATAAAGGTTTTAGGCCTGAATTTAGTATCAAATTGCTTTTGTCCTTAAACAAAGGCTTTTCCCCTATTGCCCATTTTTTTTTTTTCCCGTCTGATTTCATCATGAAGACACAAAGCTGAATTTGCAAAATCACAGCCATTTCCATGGCAACAGATTGAGATGTTATGATGTCCACTACTGGAGCAAACAAAACAAGTGACCAAGCTGTCAGAATAAGGAAGGAGTAGGAGCACTTTATAACCAGAAAGATGCATTTCTAAAATCATTGATGGTTGATAGCATATCCATTTCATAGATATGCACTACTACTTTTCCCCCCAGGCCATGATTCTTTACAGAAGATGATGAGTTAAAGGGCTCATTTAACAAACAATAAAGTCAATGGAAAGTCTGTTTTTTTCAGAAGTGGATTGGACAAGAGGGCATGCCACTATGAGTGTGATCTAAGTTATTACTATTCTCGTTTAAAGGGGATATAAAATAACTTGATGCCATGTGATTTATCTAGCATCATGTACTAGATCTCCAAAAGATGTATCATGGGAATGACAGAATTCTTGTCCTTTTTTTTAATAAGTTACAGTCTGACTTTAACATTCTACTGACTCTGCAGGTTTGCATGAACCCAATACAATGAATTCTACTTAGAAACAATGAGTTTGTCTTTTCTTTAGGAGATACAATCCTTTTCAGTGTCATGGTGTTGAACTTAAAATTTTATTTAAAGTTCAAGGTTAAATACACAGTGAAGTTCCAAAAGTTTGGGATAGAGAAAATACAAATAAGGGCGAAAAATTCTTCTTTCTTATATAAGCAACTTTCGTGACTATAACATTACTTGTAAAAATACAAATATTATCTTTAAAACTATGGAACTCAGTTCTGCTGCCACTGAAGCCAATGGAGATTTTGTTTCAATCATCCCCATTCTCACATTTGTATTTTAAAAAACATTTCATTATAAAGAGATATATATTTTAAAAGTGCCCCTTTGATAAATGGCAGCAGCAGAATGGAATCTTTGAATAAGGTCTTTGAAGCCTGCAGTTTTATGAGCTCAGTGCCTTCAGAAGCTTCTAAAGTAGTTATAGACAAATGGAGATGGCGAAGGCTTTGCACGCTTACTTCAAACATAAGTGAGTGACTAACATAAAATTGTAGTGGCCATTAAAGCTTCAAAGGAGAAGTGTGACCTAAATATTACTTGTCATAATACAGGATTTGTTACTGGAAGATCTGATCAACGTTTTAAATTATAGTATCTCCACCAAATGCCAAGATCATGACTTAGGTAAATTATTCTGTCTTAAATAAAATTTTATTCCTGAGATTTCACTTATGATACCAGTGAAAACAAGCACTAGCTGGATAGTCATATGATGCTGGCTCCCCCTCCTTGCTTCCAACTAAATCTTGTCTCTATCTTGCTAAAGATGCTGTCCTCATAATTTATTCTACCTTATTCCTACCTCTCACTGTATCTTTGCCCAGTAAGCCTTTCCGTCTGCTCCAGGCCATAAAACTGTCCTCTTTTCTTACAAATTGCTCTTCACAACTCACTTTTTCCACCAGTATTTCTTGAACTATGACCAAACTTTCTAGCTATCCTACAGACATAATCATACAAATACTTGTGATTATCAAGAAGATTAAGAAGTCACTGTTATCAGTTAATCTCTTGGTTATCTCCACTCATCAGAAGTGTGGTAACTGTTTGTGTGAATTCATAATCTTTTAAAAAGTCTAGTGATCTAGTAGTCTTGCATGTATTTATCTTCCCATTCTTTGTCTGCTAGATGCCATTTGTTTCTTTGTCAAGTGCTGTTGTATCTCTCTTAGACTATAAGGTTCTCAAATGTAATGACTTCTTTAATTATATTAAAGAAAAATTTTAAAATATGCATATACATACAGTGATATACAGTGGTGTTAACATCTTAACAGTTATGCTTCGTTCTCTGGAAAACAATCAGAAACAACTAGAGAATTTGAATGATTGACCTTTACATATGTATGGAGAAGGAATATAATCCGATGTTCTACTATTTCTTTAGGTCTCAGAACTAACTGTAACTTTTTATAAATCTTCTGTTTATGGATAAAAAAATTATGACCTGTATTTTATCCTATCTTGGTCTTTTAGCTCACTGTAGTGAAGTTATTTGGACAATTTATTTGCATGCATAGAGTTGGATGATTGAGTCCAAAAAGTATTGTTTACTAGACATCCAGAAAGATTGAAAAAAATGTGGAAATGCTTGTTACTCATCTGAAAGGCTACCAATTTGATAGACCGGTCACAGGAAGTCTGGAAATATCAAACAAAATGTACAACAATTCCTATTGAGGGTGAGATTCAGTAGAAAACAGTCTGGGAATCACTGCATCAGCCAAAACTAACTTCTCCAGAATCTGCAGATCTCTCATTTTTAAGTATATTGTTTAGAAAATTACATGACCCATGGTTGCATATGCTTTTTTAAAGAAACACAAAGACTAAAATACAGGATATAAAATTTGTTGTGAAGCAGAATTTAAGGCTTGTTATTGCAGATTTTCATTCCATTATTGCAGGAAGCTTTCAAGGTCAGCAGAGGGATCAAAAAAGTTTTGAAATCTGCAATCCCCAGTTTAGAAAATATAAACTGTCTTTAGAACAAAACAGGACCCTTGTATCTTGAAATGAATTCTTAGACACTCCCATTAGCGGTAAGAAGCCTTTTAGCTTGCCAGAATATCTGCAGGAACGTCAGTCATAGTTCTTCTAGCTACAAGCAATGATAAATGGACGCATTTCTCTTATTGTTTTAGGAAGCAAGGTTCCCTATAATTAGGAGAATTCAAATGCAGGTGCAACGGCATGAGTCCCTAACACTGATAAAGAGTAGAGAAAAGTAGTTTAGACAAAAGACTCAAAATAACAAGCTTTTCAACTATTTATATAATATGTCAATCGCAGCAGAAAGATGACTATGAGTTTGATAAGATGTAATATAGAGTGAGCATTATGTTATAATAAAATAGTACTATAACTTTGAGATATTGTTTAAAATTGTCCCATGTGCAACTCCTGATTATGACATTGACATTAAATAATCCTTAAAACTAAGCTGCAAGTTCCATGCCCATGAGGCAGAAACTGATCTCCAGAGATAGCAAAAAGTACATAGCAGAGACTTGAATCACTAAAATCACATTCTTATCAGATTTAAAAAAAAATAAGAAAAATGAAAAAACCCAAAACTCATGTTGGAAATTCCATGAGACACAAGCAACAACCAGCAGCTCAGAGAAGCAACTATAAGTAATCTCTGAAAAGCACTTTCATGGGGCAAAATACGATGAAGTGAGCCCCTGTGGCTAAGTTGTCTGAAAGTTCCTAAGTGAGAAGTAGGAAAGATTCCATGATGAAGAGGAATTTCTCTTCTTTGTAACTGTATTTTCAATTTTGCAGTCAAGCAGCTTAGCTTTTCTCTTGCTAGAACTCCTGCATTATTGTTCTGGTTTTGGCTGGGATAGAGTTATTTTCTTCCTAGTAGCTGGTACAATGCTGTGCTTTGGATTTAGTGTGAGAATAATGTTGATAACACACTGATGTTTTAGCTGTTGCCAAGTAGGGCTTATCCCAAGTTAAGGATTTTTCAGTTCCCGTGCTCTGCCAGCAAGCGGGTACACAAGGAGCTGGGAGGGAGCATGGCCAGGACAGCTGACCCCAACTAGCCAAAGGGCTATTCCATACCATAGAATGCCATGCCCAGTATATAAACTGGGAGGAGTTGCCCAGCGTGGAGCAGCTCGCTGCTCGGGGACTGGCTGGGCATCATTCAGCAGGTGGTGAACAATTGCATTGTGCATCACCTGTCTCTTCTTGAGTTTTCTTTTCCCTTGTCTCTTTGCAGTATTCATTTCCATTACTATTATTATTTCATTTTAGTCATTGAACTGTTCTTATCTCAACTGACAAGTTCTATTTTTTGTTTCCCAATTCTCCTTCCCATTCTGGATGGGGGAGAGGAGTGAGTGAGCAGCTGCATGGTGTAATTATTATCAGAATTTGGTTTGCATAATGTCAAGAGTAAATCTAGATGAAAGTGGCAATCCTGGAATACATTTCTGCTTCTCTAGAAGAAACCCTGAATCTCTGAAAATTAATCAGAAGTGAGCTTAATATCCCCTACGGTATTCTGTCTGGAGACAGTTTCATGGCTCTTATTTACCAATATTGTCTTCCTTGGAAATCTGCTACAGTGAATATAAATCAATTATCTAGTAAAAAGAATACAGCAGACAAATAGACCACAATGTTGACTGCCCTAAATTTCACAGAAGACAATCATGCATTGAAAGAAAAGTTAGTGAAAAATGCCCTAATAACTTACTGAGGATGAAGAGAATTTTGCCAGTAGTGGGAACTCTTTGATACTGCTCAAATGAGAATTTGTTTTATGAAAGTACAGCTCAACATGCTCATATGCATTATAAATTAGTTTATAGCATTTTCACAAGCCCTCTATGATGGTATATTTGTATCAACCTGCAGTGACTAGTCCAGCAGAAAGTGCTGAGAATGTAAGAATTGCCATTCTGGATTGAATCAAAGGTCTCTTCTGTAGTTCTGTCTCCTGACAGTGGCCAACAGCAGATCTTTAGGGAATAGTAAGGATAGGGAAAATACACACAAAGGTAAATTACCCTTAGAATGGCATTGGTGAACTCTAAAAAACACTTGGGGAATTGGAAGAGAAAGGAAATATACACTCCACTTATCAAGTGTATGCTCAAAAGAAAGTACTAAAGTCCATGCAATTGATTGATACTTATGTTAAAGGTATTAAAATGCCAACAGTAAGCTCATGAAAATGAGTCAACAGCCAGTAATGGTAACCTTTTGCAGAACAGGCCTTTCAATTATAAATTCTTCATGGTCTCTTTCTTCCTGACTGCAAGAATTCTGTCATGCTCTTTTGTTAGTTTGTTCTGTACATATCTCACAGAGCCTGATCTCCTCAAAGCTTTTTCCTGAATGCTCTACTGGGTATAGAGGTGGGAGCACAGAGGTGAGAAGTATTCCAATCTTCCAGAATTAGCTACAGTCTTACTCCCAAATTTCAGTAACCTCTCTGGAAATTGGGAGCATCAAAGACATTGCTATAGAGCAGTGTTTGCACTTCTCCTTCCCCTCTGCCCCACTCCAGCTACCACTCTACACTACCCAGTAGAATGTTTTATTGGAGGTCTGTGACTATGTCTGTCTCAGGGAGTAACTGCAATTAAAGTTTATGGAACAGGTAACATACCTCCAAACTACTGTTTTCCAGAGGATCTCCATGGAGTAGAAGCAAGAGACACCACATGTTCTCTGGGCCTCATATTCATCCAGTTTGTGGCCCATTACACCTCCTTCCTTCTCAGTACAGGAACCCAAGAAGACGAGAAATAGCACCACATTTCATTGGCATCATCTCTTTAGAGAAACAGAAATTTTTGACCTTAGGAATATAGTAGATCCTAAAGTGAATGAATTACTAGGTCATTTGGAACCAGCTATCAGTTTCAAGCATCTAATGAGAGTTATTGCTTTAATAACAACTAGGAGAACCTCATTTTTTTAAATCTAGGAAATAACTGGGTTATTTCGATCATTCACCATTTGATGCACCTATTTACCTCCTCCTTCTTGTGCCTGAAGAACAACTACCTCCACAAATCTCCATAATTAAAGGAGTTTCCTATGGAGATTTGTACTTTCCAGATATGTAAAGACCTATCTTCCTTTCCATCAAACATTCCTCTATTCATTTAACAAAAAATATATACATGTCATAGGCATTATATTTATACACGTGTGTGTATATACAGACAAACAAATTCACAGTTATGTAAATATACATGCATATAAATGTCCAGAGATTGCTTGAGATGCTTGCTTGGGCCATGCACAGTAGCTTGTGTTGATATATAATGAAGCACCACTAGACAGAACAGTCACTTGTGGCAGGTAGCTAAGAAATTTCAATAAAGTAAACTCTCAGTATTATCAAAATTATACATTTGGGGCTGTTAGCATGGCCTAGAAAAAGATGAGGACAGGCTCATCTCATTAAATGAGAAGAAATAGTGGAATTAGCTTGAATCTAATTACAAGCCACACTATCTAATGTAAAAACATGACTGTTTTTTCACTCCCATTCATTTTGGCTAGTAATTAGTTTTGGCCTCTAAAATGCCACCCTTTAATCATCCAAACACAGATGTGATTTGCCGTGCAATTTAATCTTGCTTTAATGAAGAACTAATGGACGCATCGCAAATTACTTTCCCTGTTGGAGAAAAATTCTATTTCCTGCTTTTCAAAAGATCAAGAGTATCTTGTGATAATAGCCCAAGCGGCCCTGGCAGCCTCGTCGCACAGAGCAAACAAGCTCTTTTACTCAACTCCCAATTCAATGGAGAAAAAGAGGCTACAATTAGCAACAAAGCAGGGGAAACGCGGCATTACAGCCGAATCACTTTCTGCAGCTCAACCCCCAGCAACCACTGCCTTGTTAGAGCCAGGTCTAAAGTGTCAGGAGCGAACAATGTGCTGTGATAAATTACTCTCTTCAAACAGCTGCACTGCTAATTTTCAATTATACACACAAATGGCTCTCAGATTGGAAGAAAATGGAGTGCATGGGGAGAACAGTAGTAGATTTCTATGTTTGTTTGGTGGTGAGTGTGGAGGCGGGAGAGTGACATCCTGAAAAGAAAGCTGTAGCATGTGGAGTCGGTATTTCAACACCGGATGATGAGCCCTCCCAAATCTTACAGAAGCTGATGGCTTCCTTTTCACATCTCTGCTAGGCTGATGGAGAAAAAGAAACAGAACCAGTTAGATCCATTTTTGAAGTAAAAAGCTTTGACCATTGGCCACATGAGTAGCCTTGGCAGCAGATGCAAAACGGCTGAACAACTTGGAGACACAGGTTCAGATCCCAGAAGAGCTGACTCCCGTTCTCAGCTCTTCAACAGACAGTCAGTGGATTCCATGTGTTTCTTTAAATGGCAGATGTGCTGAAGTCTGTGAACCCATGATTCTGTGTGGACACTCATCATATGATGTGTTTGGTAGCAGCACCAATTTCCTCATGGTGAAGGTAAAACTCATCACCACATAATCAACTACTGTACCATGTCCTCATGCTGTTGGATTCAGATGACAAACTCAACAGAACTTACTCCGGAAAAGGTGCTAGTGAAAATTATTAGTTTTGTTTAAGTCATGATTCCTATTTTTAAGCATTTGGGATGAAAGAGGCAATAGGGAGGTACAATTAGGATTACTGTAAACAAGAAGTGGCTCAGCTGCAATAAATTACAAAGAATTGATAGCAAATATTTTTCTTGCCTTAAAAAACTTTATAGTCTCATTGAAGTCAACAGGTATACCTGAATTTGGCCCAATATAATAAATTTTTCATTGATGCTTCATCATTATTTATTTTCTAATAGATGGGAAACAAGTAACAGAACTCTACAACATGAAACAAGTTCAGTACGAGTTTTGCAAAAGAAGGAAAAATGTAGCTGTTTTTCTTGCATTGTTATTTATTATAATATATATATAATATATATATGTATGTGTATATATATTATATATTATAGATATATATATTATTACCTTAATTTTGATAAATGATGGCACTGGGGGACAGGAGGGGAGGCAGGGGTGGTTTATCATTTTTTTACCTGCCCAAACTGAGGTAACTTTTAAAAAGAGCTCTCTTTAAGATTTGATACCCAGATATCATGATTTGATTGTTGCTATCAAATTTGATGTCCAGAAAGTAAACATTTCAAATATTTTCAAAATTTGGGCAAGTTTTTACATTTTCTTAAGGCTCGAGAGTGAAAAAGCAATTTTGGCTGGTGGGAATAGGGAATATACAATATACAATATATTGCCTAAACCAATGGCAGTGTTCCTGAAGTCCTTTACTTGTAGTATAGTGTTAGCTGTTTGCCAAAAATGGCTGCTGAGCACAGCACTCACAAAGGCATGGGAGAAGGAGGAGCCCAGTGTGCAAAAAGAACCATGCAAAGGTAGATTCTCAACAACTGTAGCTCCTTTGATTTCATTATAAAGCAACAACACTGTGATTTACATCCTTTAAAGTTCTGGTTCATAATGTTTTCTCTTTGCACACCTTCATTAGCTTCATGTTAACCTTAAGTTTGGAGTGAGTTTTGAAACTGATTTTATGGTAATTGCAGTCCATATTATCCGTCAAATATGACATATGTTATTAAAATGTTTATGGAAAGGGTTGGCAAAGTCATCAGATTTGTTTTATAAATAGCTATCATTTTAAATGAAATGGGCAAAAAAAATCTAGTTGATTTTAATACTTTTCAGCCTAGCTTTTTTTCAACTTCCAATAAATGCTAACATTGTGTCTCCTAATTATAAAGCGCATTACCATACAAAAAGGATTATTTTTAAATTTAAAAATGCCAGTCACAATTTAAAATTACTTTTCTCAAATATGGCTCCTCAGAGAAGCTAAAGAGAGAAGAGGCAGTAAGGGGGGTTGGAATGAGAGGGGGAGAGGGAGAGGATGCAATATTGAATTGTAACAAGACACTTTTATTTTTTTGCTGAAGTGGGATTTCACTCCCTCTAGTTTATAATCGTTACAGAAATTTAAACCTCAAACCATTTCAGTCCAAGCTTATACTAAGCTTGTTAGTGGTTTCTGATGCTGCATATGATAGTGCTACAGCATTACCATAAATCAGCAGAATTAACTATGATCTTCAGAAGCATGCCTGAAAGTGGGTGACAGAAGTCTGCAATTTGGTGCTCTGAATATTATGATAACATTCTATATTAAATGTTTATAATCTACTTAGAGCTGAGCTTCAAGTATATTTTATATTTGTGCTTTACCCAATATTAGAAATCATGGGCTATTATAGCTTTCCATGCCTATGTTGTTTGTAATATCCAAAATTAAAGAAAATATAAAAACACAAGGTGAGCTACTTTGTTTTCCTGCAAATGTAATGTTATTAAGAAGTTAAAGTTTACCTACAGGTTTGAAAATTTAAATGCACCTTGCAATAAATATACTTTACTCCTTTCCATTCATATATGAAATAATCTACAGCACTGACCGGATTTCAGAAACTCCATCATATTACAATTTACAAACTCTCTGCTGGTGTTGGAGATACAGACTCAATTTTCCTTCTAGTCTGTGTAAAAGTAACATATCTAAATTATTCATCTAAGAGTAAATAATGATGATGATTTGCAGAGAATAAAATCACAAGCTCAACAGTTTTGATAGCCAGTATAAAAATCAAGGTTGCCACGTAACACAGAGAAATGTTCTGATCCTAAGGAAGCATGATCCAAAATTTTAAAAAATGGCACTGCCTGTATTAGGTGGGGGATCCCATTTCTTCTTTATTCCAACTGCTATCTTTCCAACTTAAAAAACACCAAAAATAGAATTGAGTAGCTAGTATTTTCCTACATACATCTATAACTACAACTGGCTGCAGGATAGCAGGAGTAGATGCGCTTTTATCAGAATGCCTACTGATGAATACAACAGTCCTGCTACATAAACAGTCTTAGGAGACAGTGAACTATATCCTCACTAACATAAATCGATATCTCTGTGTATCCTAGCAAAAGTAGGTTGAATTTGCACCAGCCTATAATCTAACGTCATGACTCCTCAAGTAAATCTGAGCATGGGCTACAAAACAGTGCTGGTTTTCTTGCTGAAAATTATGGTTAAGAGCAGCCTACTTCAGATTTAGACTACCAGAAATATGAACTAAGTAGGTGAACATGCATTTTTTTTTCTGAAAGGGCTACATCCATACAAACATCAGCAGGTTCAACTTGCTGTGCTAGTTAACAGACATGGAAGGTGAGACAAGGATAACTGGTAAATGTTATTGTGTAACAAGATGATTTAATTCTGATTTTAGAAAAGTTTTAGAATTAACGGACAAGAAAAGCAGAAGCTAACAAGTCCTTTGCTGTTTCTGCACCATCTTTAGGCCCCAAATTGCCTACCGCCTACAGAAACAAATGGCAAACAGAACCAAACTGCAACCTCCATAGCATATGATTCTCATGTACGCCCAGATTATTAGCATCCTGCCCGCATGTTCCTACACACAGCTCACGAGGCAGGTGGCTAGACCAGAGAGGACATAAGGACCGTGTCATGTTTGGGGCTGCTCTAACGGCTGCTCTTTCAGAGCACTGTAGGGCAGCAGCCGGGAACCTCAGTGACTTAGTCTTTCTGTAAGCAAGCACATTGATTTAGCTTGCACTGAGCTGTTCAATATGCAGAGGGCTCTTTATGATCTCAGAAATGACCTTATGTTGCTGCTGGAAAGATACAAAGAACACCAAATCCCACAACATATTTGTTAAAATATGGAAAAAAGGGAATTAAAGGCAAAAAGGTCAGAAAAGTGAAAAGTAGTATTCAGTGTCTTAGGTTGGTAACTGCTGAAAAGGAAATTATCTTCTGCAAAAATCACTTCATAAATTCTAAGAGGGCACTAAGACCTATTGATCTGTTGTGTAAGTGCTGGTCATGCAAGCTAGAGCTGCCTAGAGACAGCCGAGACAGCTTTTCAGTCTGTCTCAATCCTCTTGTTCTTTCACACGGGCACGCCCCACACTTGCCTCTAACAGTTGTGAAATTTTGTCTAAGCTTTTTCTGTTACTTATGGTGTTAAATATAAGCCAAAATAAATCTATATATCTGCCTAGTCCATGTATCTTCAAGATGAATTATACTTGAAAATAGGGACAAATCAATATAGCAACATCAGTGGATGAAGTTTTCACACATACGTATCATAAAGTGAAAAAGCACTCCTCCATCCTTAACAAGAGTGGGGTTTGTAAGCAGTGTATTTCATATTTTGTCTACTCAACATACTCTCTTCTCTCCCAGTCCAGATTTTCCCCGCCTGTGCTGTACACTCCCCACTTGCAAATGCACACAGACAGCCCAAATGAACTGGCTTTTCTCTTTCTAGAGCCATACACAGCTAAATCGTGTTGATTTTGCTATGGTTCAGTACCATGACAATTAGCAAATGAACTTGAAGGTGCAGCTTTGCTACTGTTTAACTACACCAACAGGAAAACAACTGCACCCCATAATATATGTCAGGTAAAGAGAAGAAAATGCAACCTGTTCTTTCATTGCTTTAGTTCCCATCTAGACTATTTTGAAGGATCTTTACATTTTTGTTTACTCAGAATATACTGAAGTGTAGATGAACACTCCTGTAAGTTGGTTTACTGTAAGTTTTATTAGAGCTTTTAAGTTTCTCTAAGCTGCAGCATTTTCCAAGTGAAGGACGACAGCAGGGATTTACCCTCATGACATCAACTGAAATATATTTTTTATGCTAGTATGAAGACTATGAATTAGCATTTTGTGATGTTCCTGAAATTAGAAGCCCCATGAACTAACCATTTTATGATATTTATGCTTTGCTTCATAATGCATTCTCCACAGATGAATCAAAGGGCCAAATGCAATTGCTGTTGTGAGATAATAAAGCATGAAGTGGTGTGTTTGGAATTAAATTTACATAAGACGAAAGATGGTGGGAAAGTTTATGATGACAGTAACAATTGGTGAGCATACCGTGGTGCTGGCTTCTCAGAAACTGCTGAACAAAATACCGCATCATGAGCATGAATAATTAAAGCAGTATCTGGGGATTCAATCAATTTTAAAAGGAAAAAGAAAAGTTTTCCAGTATTTTCCTGAGTTTTACTATCAGAGCTATGTCTAGGACCTGTATCAGAGTTATTTCCCCAAAACAGTCTTACAATGCTGTGCAGCTTGCTGGTTTTGTCTATGTGTCTCTCTTTGAGAAGTGTTTTGTAGTTAGCAGGTCTGTTGGATTAACCTAGGCAGAATCCTGCCCAGAGCTTCTGGATTCAGGTGAACCTACAGTTTCAGCCTTTCATTTTCCACCTTTCTACTCCATGAGTGAAACTGCCTTTTGTCCCTGACCCCACTCTGCCGCTCCGGGAAGTCACTGGAAGGAGGCAGCCCCTACCTTGCAGAATATAGTCACTGCAATTGTGTCATAGTGTGGTGCAGGGACTTCTGCCTGTGCCCTTGCCCAACACTTTGTGAGCCTTCAGAATGGAAAAGCACACGGTACTAATTAGTATCATTCACATATTCAAAGTACCTCACGGATACTAATAAATTAGTATCCCTTCTACTCTCACATCATAGGTTCTAGCTCATCCTGATAGCACCTGGGGGAAACTGAGGCATGGAGAAATTAAGATGTTTCAAAATGACTTTTTGCTTTCTGGAACGTGTGAGGCATCTGGTTGCAAAGACTTTGCATGTCTGCAGTTTTAAGCTGAAATTATTTTCAAGACGTGTGAATATTCAGGCCTTTTAATGACATGACTACTTAGGCACAAAAATTTAGACATTCCTTCAAAAAACAGGTGACACCACCCTCCCTGCCCCCCCTGGGGTCACGTGCCACTTTGGTGGAAGAGGTAAGATTGGAATCCAATGCTTCTCAACTCTTGAATCTATTCAGTCATAAAACTTACTTAAAATAGTCATGAGGAGTGATACTTTTCAGTTCCATTCCTCATCATGCTGTAGCCATTTGCCAAAGCAGAGGAAACCATAAAGACCACAGTAACACATTCCCCCAGAGGACAGCATCTCTGTATAGTGGCCAGTGTGAGGTCTTACCAGCCTGAGTTGAGTAGCTGTTGACAGCTGTAGGAATCATGACAAAATGAAGAAATTAAACTTCTGGAAAGTCTTAAATAGTATCAGTTGCCACATGCTCAGTTTTTCTTAAGCAAGCAGCACTGAATTTCTCTAGAGCATGAAAGGAAGTGGAACTGCAGGCAGTGAGTATCGCTCCCCTCCCTTGCGTGCACTGAGCCGCTGCTGCCTGGGGACGGCATGCAAATACGATGAGAGAAGGGGAGGAGAGGGACTCACACCTCCAAGGAGTCTGAAAAAACACTGCGATGTTCAAATCACATATGAGCTCAATGGTGAGGGTTTTTTGGCCTAAATGTTGTTATCAATTATTACCCTGTGGATGGTCTCACTGGAGAATGGGCACCATGAGAGCTCATCATGGCCCAGTTTGGAACCTCTGAGTATTAAACTAGAGAAGGGTTTCCTTTGCTGAGGAGAACAAAGGCAGACTTTTTCAGGTTTTTACCCTGTTCCCAGGTTATACAACCTTTAAGACAATGACAAAACCTCACATCTTTTCATGAAGGTCTCACTGAGTTTCAGAACACTCTGAAGTTGGAAATATCTTCAAATGTATGTTTCTTAAAGAGATTAGAAAGCAGAACTCTAGTTAGCTTTTGTCTGTCTGTTTTGCTGAGGGTGTTATTCTAAGAGCATGCAGGAGATGAATGATCAACACTGAAAACCTTGACGCTTCTTTAAATGCCTTATTTTCATTTTTTAAGAAATATGACAGCAAGAATTACTACTGGCTCTTCTATTTCAATAATGGTAGTCATGTTGAAATGACAACAAACATCATTAAATTTACATGCACATTTATGTAGACAAAAATTGTCATTACTTATTTTGGTGGAACATTTTATAATTTGCCCTATAAACAAAATCTGTATAAGCTGTTTTTAGCCTTCAGCAGTATGTGAACACAAGCAACTTAGAGCTAGACTTACTGACACTTACTGGAAAGTATCTCCTTCCATTTTTAAAATGCTTAAGATTAAAAATATAGTATTCATTTTCCAGTTTTTAATAATACAGTGAAAATACTTTTTGATTGCTGGTCGCAAATAAAAAGCAGATGGTTGAATGCCCTCAGATGTTGTATATTTAAATGAAAATGAGGGAAAAATAAAGACATATCCATGTGTCTGTGTTGACTTTAACGTTCTAACTAAGTAGGATATAAAATGTGACAAAAAATAAGATGCAAACAGAAAAAATGTAGACCTTTTTTTAGTCCATTTGCTACGAAAAATTATTCTAATGTTCTTCCACCATATTATCTACTTTCTCTGTTCTCACTTCTGTCTTTTGTCTATACTCTAATCACTGATATAATCAACTTAAATACTTTGTACTACCCTACAGAAATCTTATGGTTAAGGCCATAAGTGCGAGAGCACTTTCTATACATACCTGTTAAGCATCAAGGGTAAATAGGAATACTGTATAGGAAAAAATCATTTGCTAGGACTGAAGGAGCTGAACTGCCTTTTCTAGGAGTTACTTGTTTGAATGCACAATTGGATAATGCTGGAAGACTCAGGAAGTATCTGGGCAGACTGTGGAATAGCAGGACAGAGCTCCAGGTCTACTGTGCAGGTCTTCCGTAACTAATACTGGATTTAAAACAAAGGTAACAAAAGAAGGAGATCAGCTAATTAAGCTATAGAGGACAGCACAGGAACAAACTTGCTGTTACATTTGGTTTATCATGAAAATTTTTCATGGAAGAAGGTCTTAGATCAGCTTTCCAACAGAGAATGTGGGGGCAGAGAACCTAACTTGCTTTAAGATGGAATGTCAGACATTTATGATCAGAACTATGTGACACATCTGTGACCGCAAAAACCAAATTCAGTGGTCTAAGATGCTCCAGATAGTCTTGTCCTAAGTTTCTATACCAGGTGGTAGCATCATATAAAAATCAGCACTGGTCAGATCATTTGATAGAGAGGTAGGTACAAGATGACACAGGATGGAGAAGGGCTGATCTGGAATGAGAAAATATACCTGTCCTTCTATTTCAGCTCTCCCATGCTAGAAGGAGCCACATCTCAGCAGATGGTGGCAAAATGTCTGTGTACCTCCAGACAGAAGTTTCAGATTTTTTATATTTCTTCAGTTATTTCTTCTCTCTCTTTTAAACATTTGCTAACAGTGGCAAGTGACTGCAACAGGGAGGGACTTTATGAACCAGAGTGTGTAAAAGCCTTGCAATCTATCTGCTTAAATGCTACCATTTTAATTCTAATCATTCTAGTTTAATAAACTAGCTGAGTCCATGTCACAACAGAGCCAAATTCTGTCCCTGTTTGTGCTGAGCAAAGTCTGAAGGAGGTCTATTGACTTCAGCAGAATTATTTTGCATTTGCCTCAGTATGGTCAAGACCAGCATTTTCACCTGAGAACTTACGGTTCTCTTTAATATTGAGTCTGTTTTCTATATTGGTTACACTGGGCCAAACTCTGCTTTTTAAGTAGAGAATTATATACCAGGATTAGCTTCGCTGAAGTAAACATAGTGATTCTACTTTTATACCCATGCATTTTACCTGAGGATTTTATTTTCTTATTTCTTAGGGACTTTAGTGGACAAGATAGCTCTGTAAAAGTACTGAATATGGCAGACAATATAAACTTTGCTATCAGAGTAAACCAAGAAAAAAGTAATGTAATATAAAAAAGTCATGTAAGTGTGACATACATGAGTGCTGATATAAGAAACTCAATAAACAGCTGAAGAACGGCTGGACACAGTCACCTCACATGAGCCAGGGTTACAAAGGACTACTATCTCTGTCATATGACTTGGGTCAGTGTTATTGGTTCCAACAACACAGTCATATCTTCCCTCTTTTTTGAAATTCAAATGTGAACAAAATATATTGGCAACTACAAAGAATCAGTACAAACTAATACAACCCATTAAAGGGGTAGTTACTGCTAACTCCTGGTAGCTGTTACTATTGCTTCTTGAATTAAAAAATAAAAAAAAAAAAAAATGGAAAGTTTCACTTTGAGACACTTTGAACCTGGCTGTTCCCTCATCCTCATTGTAAAACATGATATAACAACATATGAGATATGGATTTAGCATAGTCTTTTATTCCTTCTCCTTGCCTCAGAGAAAAATACTGTGTGGCAAATGCCCTTTATTGTTAAATAAGATGTAACACTGGAAAAAGGCCTTATGTAGGCTGTACCTTTGGGTATCATAATGAAAAGAAAAAAAGAGTTTTATGAGGTAAGAAAATGAAAGCTCCATTTGGTTAATTCAAATGATTGTAGTGTATGTGTTGCTGTTTTAAAATACTTTGAACAATATGAGCATAGATTCCAAATATATTTCTGTTCATGAATAGCAAAAATACAGCAAGTAGAGAAATATGTGGTTTGTTTGTCTCTCCTCATTTAGATTAGAATAACATTGACAACACATTAATTTAGTTTTAGTGTTGTTTTCTTCATAAAGATCTACCCCCTCAAGAGTGATACAGGTGATAAGGCAAGCATATACAATAGATTTAGTATCAGTGGTTGAGTACCATGAGGAATAATTTAGGCAGAAGCTTGTTTTTCCATCTCGGAGAAGGGTGAGGGAAACCTAAAACTAAAACATATTCTCATCAGCAGAAAAAAAATAAAATCATTTAAAAGCTTGTCATAAATGAAAACAATTTACTTGTGCCAGTGTCCTTAAGTTCCACAAACTCTTCTGCTTCTGATGCTACATTCTCTAATGATATTACTGCATATAGCACATCTCATCTAATCTGTTAGTAAAATCCTAAAGTCACTTATGTCAGTCTCTAATGCAAGCCAAATGAGTCTTCCCAGTAATAAGAAGCTTCGCAGAATTAGTTTTCGTTTTGCAGAAAATTGCCATTGGGGATGGCACTTTTATCTAAAAATTTCACTCGTGCATAAGCAAAAAACTCATATATTATTTGGTTACATTCCATCAGTATGAGAAATAACATTGTGAGAATTCTATGCATGCTAATGATATATAGAAATCCACCTGCTTTCAGATAAAATGAGTTTAATTTTCTGTTGCCCACTGCCTGGTTGGCCTTTCATAAATTACTTATGCACAGCTATTATTAAAATAGAGGGAAAGCAAATTAGAAAGTCCTCATATCTCTCCACTGGATTTAACCAAGGCAGGGCTATGACAGCTAGAGTCAGCGTTTTTGAAAAAATTCTGCTCTCTTGAAAAATTTTGCATCTCTATACAATTCTATGCCACTGTTGTAAACGTTCTGACCTGCCTTCTTACCAAATTAACCTAAATCCTTTCTATTTTTCAACATTAATGGAATCCTCTAGAGTCCTGCTGATATATATTAAAATATATTTATTGGTTAATTTGAATTCCAGCATTTTGTACCTCATTTCCCAGTACTTCTGTTATATCTGAAGAGCTTGGAGCTTTAGTATTAGAAACTTACAAATTAAGATAAATACATCTGACAATTATCAGATCAAAACAACTTAACTTTCATTGGAATATATGATTGCAAATTTCCCTTCCTGATGAAAGAGAAAATGAGGACTGTCTGCTTGAAACAGTTAATTGGATTTGAAAGTACTGTACGTTTCAGCAGTCGGTGCAGCTTTTGGTTGGTCAATGACTACTTGACCTCCTGGTTTTCCAACAGACAATTGGTTTTCATTTCTTGAGGGTCTTTTAAGTCCATAGTTCATGGTGACTTTAAGTTTAATTTTCTGTTAATGACATTATTTTGCTCTTTTAAGATAAAACTTTCTTGTGATGTGTTGAGAAGCAGTGGCAATCCCATTACTGTGTGAGGAAGGACACCTTCTCAAATTGCCTTCTTTTAATATTGTCTGTATTGTTATGCTGCTTTTAAATGTCATTTTAACACTTTGGGTTTGTATTTCATGTGCGCTTAAACTGATAGCTATTCTGCTCCTTGAAAAAAAAATACAAATATAAAAAAAAAAATCAAAAAGCCATCACCTGCCCAGTCAAAGCTCCCTTTTAAGTAACTGGGTCCTGATTCTAATCAGCTACTGGTTTAACGCCTTCCACTTTGGTACACTGACTCCTGATTAGAAGTGGTGTGGGTTAGTTTGGGCCAAGGACATGCCCTACAGGTTTCAGGCTCAATCTCTCTATTTTCAAGCCCATTAAATTTGCATCTATACCATATAATAGTGCATTAAGCCCATCCACACAGCAGGCAATTTTCTAATGCTAACAACAATTTTGTCCATAGCTGACATCCACAGCGCTTTGCTAAACCCAGCCAATCAATGCTGGCACAGCTAAGAAGAAGTCTCTGCAGTTCTTATGCTAAAGCAGCTTTACAAACGACTTGAAGCAATTATTTTGAGTTTTCCACTACATTTACATAAAATGCATATTTATTTGTTATCTGCCATAGGTATTATTTTATTTCATATTGCATTCTCAGAGTGGAATAAAGACATACAATGCTGGCCAGCTCTCAAGCTGTTGTTTCACATTAGAACCCTGAAAACTGAACAGCTACTTGCCACCAAGGGGGGGCCGTGCTGCTCTTCCTTTACCTCCATTGACCAGCTCCCACAGTGAGTCAGTTCACAGAAGTAAACCAGGAGAAAACCATACACTTTTTTTGACAGTTGAGCTTTCTTGACTGGTTTAACAGGTGGCTCAATAAAAGCCAGGGCGGGCTATTAGAAGCAGAGATAGCATACAGCTAGCAAGGGGAAGGGGGAGCAGACAACTCTGTTAGGCAGCAGGTAGCGATTAGACTGACTGAGGTATGATGTGAAACCAGTTTCACATTTGCCCTCCTCAGCAAGTTTAAATTCCAGTGAAGAACAAATGGTTTCTTAATGAGGTATTTCAAATGTCCACCCATGGAAGAAGTCTCTGTATAGATAGGAGAATGAAAAATTATCATCAGGTGTAAAACTAGACACAGATTGCAAAGAAACTGTGGAGCTCTGAAAATCTGCTGGAACCAAAGTTAGAAGTCTGGGTTCTTCATAAAGTTGAGTAAAGAAAAAGAGAACCAGCTGAATAGCTTGTTTATGTAAGTTTGATTCCTGGGTCTTAATTTCACGTGAACACAGAGTGAATAGGAGCTGCTCAGCACTAGGTTCTCTCTGGCAGGTGGCACACAGCGTAATGCCGGGGCTTTGGTGGTGTTCTGGACTTGGCAAGCTTGCCCTCTGGTGATGTAATCTCCTTGGCCGGCACTCAAGATCTTAAATTGAGTTTTAAGCCACTTATGCATGGCCACCAGAAGTACTGTCTGTGAAGAAAGAGAATAGAGTCTACCTTTGCAGGCAGATAAAGAAGAAATGTGACCATTTAAGCGTTACTGATACCAGTAACTTTTGCCTCACTCAGGGAAATCATGTGAGAAAAGCCAGCCAGAATGCTTGGGACTGGGATCTAAGAGAACAGCTTCCAATCACAGGAACTCATGTGTTTATCATCCCTGAAGTAATCCAGAAGTTTTTAATTCTTAAGAGTGATTCCTGATGTTCAGTAGTGGTTGCTAATGCAGAGACTGGTTCTATTCAATAATTCACTTTTCTACATATGTAGCTCTATAAAAATGAGATAAGTCAAACATATCTTGTACAAGGTATGTTATGAATCTTAAAAAGTTTTTACTTAGATTGAATATGCAATACAAATGCAAACCATTGCACATAGTTTTCACTAGTTTCCTAGCAAAAAGTATTTAACTGCCTGAAATGTTTCTAGTATTGCTTCATTTATACACATCCAAACATTATGTATACTATACATATTTATAAATCTCAGAATGAGTCACATAAAAGTTGAAATCCTTTCTAATGTGGAACATCCTCAAATTCCTTTCCCTATTAATTTTAGAAAATAAAAATTTTCTCTCATTTATTACAGCTCTGTTATCTAATCAAGAGGACAGGTGGCTAACTGATTAAATACCAGTTCTAACCAATATCAAAACCATTTAAAAATTCATTACTCAGCTTCTCCAAAATTATTAATTTTTTTAGCTATAAATATTGTTAATAACTACAAATAATCTTAAATTTGTCTCTGGTTCTGAGACTTTTAGACTGTATTTCCTTCATAGTCTCCAGAGTTAAAATTTTACATCCATCTCCCTTCACCCCTCAATAACAATTTCAATTATCGCGAATTCATGTGAATCCAGAAATGTTCTTTAATGGAAAGTATATGTTGCAAAATTTGTGATAAAAATGTAAAAATTAGCAGGTAGCGTGTAATACTGAGTTTCACACACACAAAAGCATATTACATGGTTATATGCTTGCATAAATTGAAATGCAGTGTACTAAACATTACAGGTCACTGCTGTCCACAATATTTGATTATTCCCTGCAGTTTCCTATCCTTCCTGACAACTGAGTATCTCTAAATCACACCATACATTTTGACATAACTCTTACCCCATGCAGGCAAGGCCTAAGCAGCTCATCTTGAGGCCTTAATGGAACACACATAATGCAAAGGCTTTAGGCACAGTGATACAAATCACCTGTGATGAATTATTGCAATTTATGGCTTATATTATGGATGAACATAGGAATTCCAGTCAGGGCCCCACTATGATAGATGTTGGACAAACAGAGACAAACAGGTCATTCCTTCCTGCCAAAAGTTTGCAATGTAAATAAAAAAAGTTGTAGACATATTTGTGAGCGTAATACCATATGCTACATAAATAGCTTATGAGACATCCATAGACTGAAATCCATTCTTCTAAAGCAAGGACAGATAATTTTGAAGAATAATGAACAATTGCATTAAAAAAAAACCAAACCAAAAACCTCTGTTTCGAAATTGTTCTTGAACGCAACAGTTAAAGTATTCACTTCATATAACTTACCTGGATGCAGCAGACAACACTGAGTAAAAGCCTGTCATGAATTACAAACCATTCTGAACAAAAAAAACATCCAAAAACTATGCTTTCTTTCTATAGTCTCTTAAGTACAGAACGTCCTGTGCGCTAGTAGAGGACATCCTATACTATAATACTGTTGGAATGCTGTAATTAAAGGTCTGCCAGAGTTTCCATTAAATCCCTGATTTTCAGGGTTTAATTAATAATAACACTGAAAATTAATGTGAGTAGAATTAAAGCCACTGTCATAGCTCTATTGCATACTAATTCCTGATTTTAAGTCTCTACAACATGTGAAACCGATCCAGCTTCCTCTCTTCAGGTAAAACTATCACAGTGGAAACCTCTTTCTATGTAACATTCCTCAATGGAGACAGTGGATATTTGTCTGAACATAGAAAGTGTGATCAAGTTCTGAAACTCCTATAGCATTTATATGGAAAGTTAAATGAACATTTCAGAAAGTCAAGAATTACTGAATTGCATCAAGTTTTGGAAGAAATGTGTTAAGCGCAGTTCAAACTCATATACCCTAAAACCAGTGAACATTCACAACTCCCCAGTCAATTCCTTCCCATCAATAGACTAAATGTAAGCTTATCCATTTATCTCTGAAATATTAGTATTCTTAATTATTTCTATTTTTTTCTAAGTCAGAACTAAGGGGTTGGGCCCATAATGGAAGATGGAGAACATATGTAAGTATTGGGAAACAGGCTTTCCCTGGAAGCACGCGAGCAAATCAGATGTTCTATTACTGAAAAAAAGGCTACTGGCATTTTGGATTTGGATGCAAATAATTTGGAACACAGAACATTCCAGAAGATTATTCCCTGAAAATAAGCACTGGTATCTCACCATACAATACAAGGAAATTTAATCTTTCACATAAAAGGATCAAATAAAACTACCCCAGTGTAGAAATCTAGAGAGGGACCTGGCAGAATACTAGAGGATATTCAGTTCTCTTCAAAGTAAATAGTATTACAGATGAAAAACATGAAAGCATGAAATTTTCTCAACACTGCTGTGAGAAACAGACCCAGAAATACGAGGCGTATGCAAAACACTATAGTGAAGGGTGGAGACAGTACATTCAGAAATCATTAAAAATGTTAAGAATATTTTGTTTCACAAAAAAGCACCTATTTAAAAATACACATTTTCTGTCCAGATTCCAAACTAATAGGTGGCATTATTTTCTCTTACATTGAAAACCTATGTTGTAAATCCATAGTGCACACTTCTGAGGTTACTAGAGAAAAAGGGTTCAATACTATTTGCTGTTAGGACTGCTGAGTAGGTCAAGGAAGTTCACGAGTAAAAAAAGTTTATGTTATAAAGAAAAATGAGTATTTATATGGTTAATGAAACCTATGCTGTCTCACTACTGAAAAACAAAGTCCACCTAATTATAAATTCATATTATATAATATGTAATCACAAATAATAAGCTAAAAGCAAATAGTAGAGAATATAATCTGTTTTCAGTAAAGCTGGATACATTTGCAGCACAACACAAAAATTGTGATAGAAAGTAGACAATCAAATAAAGCATGCTGCTTCTACTGTGATCTTTTATCACTACTGTCTTGATATCTAAATGTGTGGATCTACTGTGGTTGTCACTGTGCCATTCACTAAAAGATGGCATCTGATCTGGAGAACTTAAAAAACAAACAGAAAATATGGATGAAATGTTGGAAGAGATAGAATCATCATAGCTTTATCAGTCTAGAATCGAAGCTATAGTTCCAGAGCAACCTAAACCAGAAATGTACCTGCCAGGCCCTGCCTCAGTCCTCCCCTCTCTGTGTGCTTCCTAGCACACTTGCTGAGCTGTTCTAGTTCACCATTCCAGCATAAAACTATCCCTTCAGAATCGAGCACACTTTTATCAGGCTAAGGTACTGACATAAATCAGTAAAGGAATTGACAAATACCTGAGGTAACAGGAGACACAAAGGTGTGGCCGGCCAGTGGGGAGAGGATGGAGGGGAAGGACTCCTGCTTTGAGATAAATCAAACATAGAGATTAAGTCATTTATTCAAATTCACTTAGAAATTCTATGGCATGCATCATATAATTTTTCTATTATGAGAATAAGTAGCTATAAATGGATCCTGGGTAAGTTTAGGATGGACATTTCAAGAGACTTTTTAATCCCTAGAGCAGTAGAAATTTGTGTCAGCCATCCTGTGAGGTTAACTTGAATTATATGACATGGTTAGCTTGGATGATAAAGGGTTACGACTTGAAACCTCAGGTGTCCTTTCAATTCTGTGCATTCTGAAATGGCTCAACTAATCCATAACTAAGAGGAGCTGAAGAAAGCTCCTTCAAGTACACTGTACTGAAGGGAATTAATTCAAATGAATGCCAATGTTAAAACCAGGAAAAAGATACAAATCTAATTCTGCAACCCTCAGGAGCCAAGAACAGTACTTTTTATGATTTATTAATATCACTATAAACCAGTACACAAAGAACAGTTAGGCTCTTGATAGAGTCAAATTACCAATCAAAACAGCGTAATCAATACTATTAATCTGGAGCATACCTCTCCCTGCTTCTGTAGGCTTTCGGAATTTAAAGAATTAAGAAACCAAACCAAAACTTCGCATGGGGACAGTCTGCTGTAATCACATCATGGTAAAACAAGAAATCTCTCAACCAAAATAGATGAAGCCAATAACTGTTTGTGTATATGTATTGCTGAGCTATGAGCTCTTGTGTTAGATTTAAGCTGAGCATCACACCATCCACTTTCTCCTCTCTTTCTCTAATGCTGAAGTCACGTGACAAACATCTGGTGATGAAAGCAAAAGCACGAACTGGATAATTTCTATTTGGACATTACTTTTTGGCTCCTCTTATTCCTGCAGCTGGAGCATTTCCTTCCAACAGCTCTGTGCTGTTTTGTGAGCAAAGCTGGCAAAATGCCAATTTATGAGAAAGTTTGAGGGGGCTTAGTGTTAAAGACTTCTACATTCCAATCAGTACAGCTTGAATCCATAGCACCGCTGCTAAATGTAAACAGGCATAATGAAAATTTTATAAAGCAAAACCATTTGTATGTAACATCAAAACCAGCACAAGGTACTCTTTCCATAAGAGTGCAAATCACATTTAGAGTAAGGCCAGAAAGAAAAGCAAGATTACTTTGTGATGATTTGCTGCCAAGTTCACTACACTATTTGCTTGATAATGAATTTCAGTCGTATTGCCATGTACATAAGGCTTCATCAACAGGAGTGCTCTATTGCAAAAAAATATTATTTTAGCACATTGGAACAAAGGTGAAAAAAGGAAAAACAGCACACAAATTATTATTTGATTTTCTGCAAGTACTAATTCATTAAGATATGATTTTACTATAAATTAAATTCATGTTTCCAATGCATACTAAATATGGAACCAGAACTCCTTCACTGGATTTCAAGTTCTTAACTTTCATAGTTTTATATTCATTTCAGCAGGTTTTTGGTTTTATTTCACTTCCATACCAGCAGACAGAATACAGTATGCATTTCTGAAAGAATAACAACCAGAAAGAGATAAGACTTTTCTAAATGCAGTTTGAGAAAACACTTTGCTCTGTCTAAGCACAAATTCCAAAAGGCAGGAAGAAAAGATGAAGGATGTTACTGGAAGAATGAACATGGATTCAGGTATATGAAATATTGGCTAATTCTGCGGTAAGATTTTGCTTCTATCAGAAATAATAAATAGGGAGAGAGTGCTAAATACGTTTCCACTGCAAAGAGAAGAAAGCAGTTTCTGGTATGTTGCACTTAGTCTAATTTTTTTTTTTACTTGCCATTATTTACAGTATCTTATCTACATTAGTAATAAATAAAAGACAAACAGCATCTTTGGTTGCCTCTTAAGTCACATTTCAGTGTGCTCTCAAGACCAGACATGCTATTCATATAAGCATGGCTTCAGGCACACCCAGAGAACGCCTTATGATCAAGTATATGCAGTACCTTAGTATGCTGGAAGGCCTTCCAAACCCGACGTGCACACGTGGCCTCCAGCCACTCCAGACAGCAGTTAGCATGGCTGGGAGATGAAAAGATCAGAAAGCACATCACGCTCAGGGCTGCTCCAAGTGTGCTTTTTAAGAGCTGTATACATTAACAGCAACTGCTTGAATAGGTGCAAGGAGTCTTCTCCTGGCTTTTGCAAATGTATAGAAGTATGGCCCCAATTGTAATTAATTAAAGGATTTATTGGTCAGGTCAGGCTACAGAAGCTGTAGCACACAGTAGGAGATAGCTAGTTTTTGTGGCTCAAATTCCCAAGTGATATAACAGTTACAGTACCACACAGCTCTCGGCCCCTCTCCTCTTACATGTAGGCCCTGGATTCTTCTGCTCATACAGCTGCTCTTCTCAAGTCCATGGCTGTGTTTTTGAATTAGCAGGAGTAACCGGACATGGAGAACAGCTGCTTTTACCACAAGTCTTGTAAATATCTTGCTAGAAATTCAGAATTGAAACTTTTCATAGGAATTTACCAATTTTAGTGAAGCTTTCAGAGGGAAAAGTATCTCAAATCAAAGACAGGATTTCTGGCAAAGGTTAGAGAGGCCTGTCCAGCATCGTGGGACGTAGGTACTAGCCTGGAATGTCAAAGATGAGCATTCAAGTGAACCCGAGACAGCATCTGTAAAGTTGTATATATAACATTGTACTTACTAGAATACCTACATTTTCCATTGTTACCCATATAGAAGCTGCTTGGGTGCATGAGACTCCTGGATGTTGGCTTACGTTACAACCTTTACAACACTGGCACCATTCATGAGGAGCCATCTTTCCTGAGAAAGTCAGAAGTACAGTGTTGGTTGAATGCCCAGCGTACCTAGAAACATCAGTCTTGGGGAAGATGTAGATAGGACTTTATCATGAGCATGGAGAAGCAACTGGAAAGTTGCCTAAGGACTGTGAAAGTGCTCTCGCAACATCCATTTGATAATGAACTTACTCCAATGAGTTCAGTGAAATTATCCTTGCGTTACACAGGGGTCAGATAAAAATGAAGCTGCTTAAACTGTAAAAACCTACCTTGTACATCTTATCATAAAAATTAAATTAAAAAAATCCATGGAAATAGTCCAAAGAACTTTCTCTGTATGTGGCTGTAAGTCATTTAAGTCACTCAGTGAGACGGGATAATGGCCATTATTTTTCACTTGGCCAGTTCATATTGTGACACTAGGAGAAAGACAGTCTGTCAAGTTTTTGTCTGCAGTGTCTAATTTTTCACCACACTGCTCCTGCCCTCCCTCCATTGTGTCAGGAGTACATTAGGTGTTGGAAGGGCAACGAGACTCAACCAGTGGGTGGAGAGGCTGAAGAAGAGGGATTGAATTATAGGCAGCCTATGGAGTCTGTGCTGTTTCTCGTTATGGCTGATATGTATCTATGTCCTCATGCCACATTACATGGAAGGGATTAGAAATAGGATTTCTGATATTTCAGCTGACATGTCAGGAGAGATCATTTCATGCAACTGTCTATGTTGCAACCTGAATTCAAATATTCTACCTTTTAAAGGGATTGTATATATTTCCATCTGTACTCCTAGGCTCAGAACCTTATTCTGCAATGACTGATACTACAGTGAAATGCACTTCAAAGAGGCTAATTCACAGGTAATGTTTTGAATCTGTAGGTGGACTTTCCTCACTCCTCAGTGACATAAATGACTACATGAAATGGGAGTGTTAAAATAGCTCCAAAATCTACAAGTATCACAGTTTGTTAAAGTTAGGAAATTCTTTTGTAAATTAAAAATCAAACAGTTTTGGTTTTTCTAACAAAGGCCAAGAAAAGAAAGAAAAAAAGTAAAGAAAAAATATTTCAACTTAACTGCAAGTGCAATGTATCAAGGTCCTTGACTATAAAATAACTAATGCTGCCGCACATAAATCTTAAACAGCTTACTGAAACTACTAATATAACTTTACACTATTTACAAGACTAATCTTTTTAGAGAAAATTACAAGATCATAATATGAAACAAGATTATGCTATGTCCTGTATAATATTTTATTATACATATAGCAGTACCATGACAGCAAGTATGCACTTTAGAGATACCAAGCAACTATTGCATGAAGATGGTAACACTCTGTGCCAAATACTAAGCACAGCAACAAGTCTTAGGACCACCAGATCTCCCCATACAAAATATGTTGTTAAACTCCTGATAGCCTTATTGTATGTCGAATGGGAAATGTAACATTCCTCCATAGAAATATGCATTGAATATTTCAGCTATGATATATAGATGTAAGATTTTCTAACTGTTGGATGTTGAGGCAGTAGAAATTCCAGAAATACTACAATGCAGAAAGAATCCATGGATCCTGCCCTTGTGACAGAAAGAAGGTACTTTTGCTAGGTTATATGCATTTCTAGCCCTCTTACAATGGCATTTTCCATGTTGAATCCATGCAGTCCACAGTCTGTACCAGATAAAATTTAGCATAGCTATGTTGGTTCAGATGAGCTATGTGCTTTATACTAGCTAAGGATCTGGTTCACTGTCCAGCATGAGAAACAAATCTCTCAGTGAAGGCAAGAAATATCACTGTAAGAATCCAGTTAGTAGTTCAGACCAATAGACCCCCTTCTTCTGGAGCACTGAACAGTAATAAAAATATTAAGTAGAAAGTTTTGCTTGCTAAAAGTTGTAGGTAGTAAAGAAAACCAAGCTCTCTTTCCTTTCCAAAAGTCTAAAACCATTTGCTTTATGCCAGTATTTTAACATGGCCATATAATGACCTTGCACAACAGAACAAATACACTGAAGAGAAGCCCAGTTTGGACCTGCAATTATATACCTGTGTCTACATTAGAATGTTTTCGTCGGAAGCATAAGCTCCATCTCCTTATGCTGCACTGTGTGTAACTTCTACATTGACTAGCCCGTAAATAGATACTGTTTGCAGTAAAGGGACCATGCACATGTTTATATGACATACAACAAAAGACCTTGGTTCTCTGGAGGATGTTCCTGTCACTTTCTCTTCTGTGGCTCCTCAAGCAAAAGCTGTTGCCTTGACAACTCTGGGGCATTCTCTGGCACCACATATGCTGGTAGGAGGAAGGCCAATTTCCTTCCACAAAAGGCAGAACTGCTAAGAAATAAACAATTAACAACTGCTCTGATTCCCTCAGTACTGACAAAATGAGGAAGAAAATTAAGAATCTTGTTACAGACACAGGATTTAATAAGCCAGAAGCAGAAGGATTCAAGCCCTGAAGATCCATAGACACAAGTGGATAACAGAAGAAACTGCAGTTACGTGAGACTTCAGCAAAACACTGGGAATGGCTATGGCTAAGGTCAGGCTAAGGTTCTTCTCTTTGATAGCTTCCTATAACTGTAAGGCCCCTTCCATTGTCCTTGCTTTACCATTGCACCGTTTATAAAGTGATAAAAAAGAAAAATAAAAACTACAGAAAACCAATATTAAAAATTTAAAAAGATCCATTTGCAATTTCCACTGCTTTTGCATATAACCTTTCAAAAAATTAAGACTAACTTTCTTTATCTTGAAATTTGTGCCCAATTTTTCTTTTTTGAGTGCAACTCTTCTGCAAGTAAGTGTATTTCTGAAGTAAAAAAGAAGACACAAGAAAATTGATGGTCAGGAAAGAGAACACTATAGCTGCACTCCACTAGAAAGAATAGTAGACAGAAGCACTGTTCATATGTAACACAGAGAAAACTATAAGCATGCTGCCTTGAGGCTCCGGTATTTTCTGTAGCCTGTAACTGAGCTGGGGGCTATTCACCTGTGGAATATTCAGCTGTGTGGTCGCTCTGTACCAAAAATCTCACCCTATCCCTGAGGAAAATCACACACATTGAAAGTCAAAGCTTGTGTTTAGAAAGACAGATATGCTGTTGTAATCTTTACATTTTTCATTACCTTAAGCACGTATCATGGCTTTTGGCATTTCTCTCTCATCAAACCTTCCCCTCCTTTAAGGGTTAGTCAAAGCTCAAGCTATCTGTATTGCCAGTAGATATCTAATGATAACAGGTTATGTGTGTCCTTTACCAAAATGAAATTATTTTGAATAGTATCCATTGGTAATTAGAGCTTGATTTTCAGAGTCAGTAGAAGCTAAAAGTACAGGAGAAGCTACTCACAATTTCATGACGGCAACAGAATCTGTAGTAAAAAGCAATGCACTTTGTATTCTAAAGAGACTACAGTACATCAATAGACACATCTGCCAAAAGCACCTAACACCAGTGAAGCTCTAGCATGTATTTTATTTGTTTATTGTATTTTATTAAAGTAAAGGATAGAGAAAGGCTACTGTAGTAACGCTTCTGCTGGCAGTCAAATTTAACATGCAACCATGTATGGTCAGGCTTCACAGTACACCAACCTGCAGTCAAACTAATAGCATTTCTATTTTAAGTTAAATGGAAGGGGGTTAGGGTAAGAAAACTCCCTCTATTGACCACTGACATTGTTTATTACATGAAAGGTAATTGCTTAGAGAAGATTCCATCTCCTGTTGCTGCAGAAAATGTCCTGGTTTACTGTTAACCCTTCTTCCATTACAGTGTAGCCACATACGTACCACTGCTCACAGAAGCATAGAGAGCCTTCTGCATGATTGAGGGCAAGAACTTTGTAATGCACTACCTTTATCTTTCATATTTTGGTCTACAGCAGTAAATTTTGTATGCTTCTACTGACTACTCCCTGGAAATATGGTACAGATGTGGCCTTTTATACAACGATAAAGTACACAGAAATGATATCCAGAGAAAATATGGTAATAGAAAAGAACAGGCTCAAACAACAATGAAAGCTCACAGTCAAATCCAAAAGCATTAGAAGATTTCAGGCTGTGTTGGTAGAGTACAAATCCATCTTGGATCAAATTATTCACCCATTTACTATGGTCTCTCGCTTGGCCTGGCAATTAGTTCAACTGTGGAATGCTACTTACAAGTACATTCACAATCCCTAAATATTCTCTACAGCACAAATGGACTTCAGAAAGCAAGAAGTGAATACAGGCTACCCTATGTAAACAAAATAGCAATTACTTTCATATAGGTGTTAAAGTTGTCTGAAAATAAAATGCAAGTAAAAAATTCTCATCTCCTACTTTGTATTCTGGGAAATATGAGGCAAGTTGCTTAACCTCTTTGTGCCTCTGTTCCATCATCTTCAAAACAAGGATCATGCTACTGACTTTATGGGGTTCACTGCCTATTTTTTGGATCTGATAGGGTCATGAATTTTCCTGCTATGTGTAACATACATGTGGAGCTTGGTAGTTCTATGCACTCTTGTAAGACAATGATCTCTCGTTAGGCCATCTTACCATGGAAAAAAATGATCTGCTAAGCAAAAATTGATGTTAGAAAAACTCCCTTAGACAAAACAATATCCACGAATAGGGATACCCCAAATCTGATCTTTAACGTATTCTTGAGGAACTTACCTGAGCAGACTTAAGGTAGAAATTAATGTCACTGGATAGGCTGAATCTGCAGAAAGAGCTTTTTCCATTCTGTTTAAAAAACAAAGAGAAGGAAAATGCTATTTTTAGAATTACCATTTTAAATCCATAAGTTAGAAAAATTTTGAAAAGCAAGAGTATATTTTACCCTCTTTTTTTCCTACCATTTCTGATCTATCATTGCATGACACAATTATTACAACAATTTACAGTAAAATATTGCAATTAGTTTAATCCTGTAGGTATGTAAGCTGCTTTGTACATGTGTAAATAAAACTGCTTTATGTTAAGCAGTAAGTGTCTGTCTCTTCCCCAAAACTGTTTAAAGCAATTTTTGTTATAGTTAGCAACCCCTCAGAATGTAATTATTCTCTGACTGGCAATTTTGCCGTAAAGACACCCTTCCTGTCAGATGGGTTTTAAACAGAAAGGACATTCTGGCTAATAATTTCTATGATTTGATCTCCCTCTACCCCACAAAGTTAAAAGCTTGGGTTAACACATGATGTCTTAAGGGAAAGGAACATGTTTCCTTCTAGTGTCTTAGAAATGTACTATAACCTTGACCTACACGAATAACTTCTGGAGGCAAAAGTGCAGTTTGGTTTCTCAGAGTAAGTCCTTGGCTTTATTCCCAAATTCCTCAGAAGGGTGCTAATCATAGCATCAAACAAAAGGGTGATTTTTAACAAGTTTTGTGCTTGAGTCTGTAGGATTTTTTCATCTAAAGCACAGTGCTGCTTTTCCTTTTGCATTTGCCTGCTTCCACTCAGTGTAAGCAGGTCCTTAGTTACCTTTCAGCTGACTAGTGTCAATGATAATAACAATACATTTTTATTTTTAGAACACTCAAATCTAAAGGCAAGTTAGCTCTGCACACGTATGCATGCACACACAAATGTAAGTAATATCTGAACATTTCCAAAGGACAACAAGTCCTTTTGGAATAGTAATGAATAGAGAAATCATCTTGTGCCCTGCATGAGATAGGTGCATTTCAAGATTTTCCTGTATAGCTTCCATGAAAATTGGCCCCTAAGCAAGGGTGTGAGTCATTGATGAATACGGCTCTAAGGCTTCACGCTGTGCAGCAAGAGCTGTAAAAGGCATTAGAGGAACACAGGGGAGGAGGAGGAGAGAGAGAGGGGGTTAGGAGGTTATTAAATAAAACCTAGTAATGGTTTTACATGAACGTTTTCTGAACAGTGTTTTGAAAACGTACATCCTAGCCCACTGGGCACCATTCAGACTGCTGGCTGCAGTGCCCTCTGTTGGGTGATGCTCAAAGGGGCTGTACAGTCCTTTCGCCACTGACATAAAATAAGCTTTTGTCTCTACTTAAAGAGATTTGTTGTTACAGCTACCCTAGCAGTCTCTTAGTGAAAAATCAAGTTGTTCAAGTGAAATAAATTGCCCTATGTTGGTATGGCTTATAGTAATCTTTCAAATCAGTATTGCAGCAAAAGGCTGGGGTTTTTTTCCTCTTCACCCATATGCACCACACAAAAACCCATGCCCACAGCACTGTACCAGCAAAAGCCACAGCCTTCAGCAGCACAACTATGCAAAAAGTACAGAACGGGCCAAAGAGAACCTATTGGTGACAAATTTAAACTTCCTCAAACTTCAGAGGGATTCGATTTTGGCTCAAATTTGTCTTTTTTTTCCCTGAGACCAATGTATTCAAATTGGTGTCAATTTATACCATTCACTGGTTAGCAACAGACTGTATGTAACTAGCAACACATCAGCCCTGGATTATGAGCAATTTTCATTTTTATGCAACTGTGTTTCTCCTAAGTCAGGAGATCCAGGTTTCAATGAAGACCCCAGATTTTTAGACAATACTAAGTCATTATCATGCCAGATTCTCCATCCTCCCGACTTCCCACATGTTCTGATCTCATACCCACTTGTGCAGTCCCCTCAATCTCTCTTCCCGTTTTTGCTTCTACCATTGTGTTAGCCGTCTTAGTGCGCCCATCTGAAAGAAAAGATACAATGTGTCCCATTACGTCCCATTATCAAACACCCTGTGACTTACAGAGAAAAATGTTCACATGGGAAATTTATTATAAACAGTGATTAAATTACACTAACTTTCTACACTGGCTTAGTTATAAATCATCCAATAATCCTTTAAATGAGTCTTTTTTCAGTAGATGGCTTAGATGTACAGTAAAGGAAAAAAATGTTTTCCTTTACTTTAGATAACAAAAGTATCACTTGTTAAAAAGCAAATCATAATTGAAATCTTTATTTTCACACACATAACCATTTAAGGAGCTTGGGCATAAACAAACAAACAAAAAATTAATTTTTTTTTTTTTTTGAACAGGCACAAGAGAAGCTATAAGTCCCTTAAAGGCCAGAAACATTGGTTTTACATTTACATAATTTGAACAAATGGGCACAGTGGTCTACATAATTGAAACTTCAATCCAAAAGGAATGTTAACAGAGGAAAATAGTTTGTCATGTTACAATTACTTCTGTTTCTCTAACAGCTTTAAAAAACCCCCACACATCATTCAGAAAAAAACCTTCTCTGTGTGTGTGTATATATATATATATTTAAGAATAGGAATTATATTTTCCCTTTTAACTGAGTTGATAACTGCTGTTGTGAAAAAAAAAAAAAAACCACAAAAAACCCCCTCAACAACAACAAAAAACCCTGAAATACACAGACATGCAGCACCATCTGCTGGATTAGCATGCCTGTCAAACATTTATGCATTTACAGAATATATTACAACAGGCAGAAGAGGGAAAAAGCCATACAAACAAATATGGAGATTTGATTAGTCAGGATCAGGCAAGAGAAATCAAGGGGTGTGGAATTTCCATGAAAATTGTGAAATAATACTCTTCACTCATATAACACTTCATACTTTTCAGACACTATAAATACTGTAATCACAGAAATATATGAACAGAACACTTATGATTACAAAAATTCAAAACTTCAGTATGTGTTTTAAGTAACTGCATCAAGATTGATTTAATTTGGTTTCTTGCATGTATGCATTATGATACATGATTATAAATTACCATTTTTTCAGTGGATGCCTGTCTTGCTTCGTGAATAGGACTGACTGTTCACCTAATAACAAGCAGCTATCCAGTAATTCCCTTTCCTCTTCTCAGGCACTATGTGGTCTCGTGTTATTTAACACACAAGCTCTGCTTGGATAACACAAGATTATCAGGTGTTCACCACTGCAATGCCACATTGCATTACAGTTGTTAATTTAAAACCCCTGCAAGGTGAGTTGCATTTATTTTTCATATACAGTAAGAGGTTCTCATTTTAGGTAGGAAAGGAAGGGGCCCCTAATATGTACACAGTGATGTGCCATTGTAGTCTCTACTGTCATTCTAGTAGCTTGTAGTGTCTTTGGAATTCAACCTTTTCATTCAGTCAGGTCACCTAACTGTACTCTGCAATACCTAGCTCTTGGCACGCTACCCTCCAGCGGGTCAAAAAGCACAGTACTTAGCAGGCAGCCCTTTCACCTGACACCTTCCAAACAGCTGAAGCTTCTGTCTTGTTATCACACCAATGCATCACCTTTGCACTGATCCCTTTTGTGCTTATCCCCATTTCTGATACGGTGGTGAGAGCTGCTGGTTCTAAGAATTCATTTTGAAAAGCCAGCTGTCTACACATGTCAATCTTCCAGAAGACTCCTCCACCTATACTAGAATCAAGAATACATATACCTTAAGAAGCCTGATTTTTCTGCCTATAGAAATTTCCCTTCTTCTTAACGGCCATATATATCTCAGCTATCATTTATCCTCCTGCAGATGACCATCTTTATCTCGTCTATGCTGGTAATGTAGGTCAAATTATTCCACCTTCCTCTGGAAGGCACTAGCCGTACTTGGCACTTCATTCTCACCATCAGACAGACATAATCACTGAGCTGCACACTGTAAAAGTGTATGGCAAGGAGATTAAAAGCAAGGACTTTGGCCATCAAAACTTCATACATCCCAGAGGGCAAACAGGAAGGTGACAGGAGGTTGCTTGCTGACAATTAGTCTCGAGCTGCATTTTCCTGCTATTTACCAGGACTGCCAAGCTTGCTTCTTCAAAAATATTATTCTGCCCTATACCATTCCTCTATTTTCAAGAATCTACGTTGCCTCCTCACACTGTTGTTTTATTTTCTTTCAATGCTTTTAAGAATAACTTGAGACTTTTCTCAGGGTAAAATCAGTGAAGTGACCAACAACAGTCTGCAAATACTGCAAGTTGCCATTTTGCTGTGTCCTCATCAGGCCTGACTTTTAACTGTTCTTCAGCCATCTTTTCTTCTCTGAAAATTATTCCGTAACACATGCAGGTATCTAGCAAGATCAACGTCTCCTGCTGTGGTCAGGGTTGCCACTATGCCATAGGGCCATGTTTTACAACAAACCTCACTGCAAACTCCTTGCTCCTCCAAACCACCTCCCAGCCATTTGTCAGTACTTCCTGTTGGTTTGCTCTGGCACGTTTTAATCATACTTTAATTCTTTTAATGTCTTTTCAGCTGCTTCAACCGGATAACCTGGGCGAATAGTTACCAGAGAGGGTTTCTGCAGTAACTACGCCTCCTGCCACGACTGGCGTGCCTTTCTGCATCTATGAATGATGGGAATGCAGCCCAGGATGATTTGCAACCCAGAAGTACAGATGAGTTCAAAAAGGCGCTTAGATGAGTAGGTAGGCGCCTAGAGCAGAAATTCCCAATTCCGTGCCCTCAGGCCGCGGCCCTCCCCGGGGTGAGAGGCCACCAACGGCCGGGGCGGGGCGGGGCGGGGCGGGAGGCGGCTCCCGCCTCAGCCACCTCCCCCTGCTCGGCCGCCGCGGCCTCGCCGTTGCTAAGGGCCCGGCGACGCCCGGCCCCGCCGCCATGGAGGGCGCGGGCAGCAGCTCCACCGCCTCCGTGCTGGCCGAGCTCCGCTGGGACGATGGCTACGCCGTCCCCGTGGCCAACGCGGAGAACAAGGCGCTGGAGGACGAAGTGAGCGCGGGGCTGCGGCCGGGGAGGGAGAGGGACCCGCCTCCCGCTGAGGGCTGCGGCGGCCCCCGCCTCAGGGCGGCACGGAGCCTTCCCGTGGCGAGAGGGAGGGAAAAACAACCCCGTGTCCCGCGGAGGGCAGCGGGGAGCCGGGCCCTCGCCGTGAAGCGCGGGGGCCGCTTGCCGAGAGGGGGCTGAGCCTCCCCTTGGCAAAGCTCGGGAGGTTCATCCGAAAGCTTTCATTTCACCGCTTTAGAGAAACGTAGCGTGTCCTTCTTACGTTTTTTGAGTAGTAATTGAAATGACTACCTTTTTAAGTCGTTGCCGGTAATAAGCACTCAACTGAAACCAGTTACTTGACAATTCTAACTCTTAAATAGTTGCAGAAGATGCAGAAAGAAAAACTAAACCTGCAAAATGAGTTGGCTGGCTTTGAAGAGCGTATAGAAGCAATGACGTCTCATTTGAAAAATGTAAGACAAGAGTTCACCTTCACTCAGGTAAATCACTACCGCTAGCAGAACTGTCTTACCAGGCAGACTTAGAACCTGAGTATCCTTCTGTGGCTGGTGTCCCTGTATATTTTGCCAGCTTCCTTAGACATTTGTCAGGACTTTATACCAGGACTACCACAGGAAACAAACTGTGTATCTCAGTGATATTATTTGATGATCATTAAAAAGACCATCCAAGACCAAATGACTGTACCTAGAAGAAAGCCAAGAAGAATGCATTTTAGAATTCTTTATGAATGGGGACTTTGTAGATGTAAAGAAAAAATTGGTCAAGGAAAATAAAACATCAGTGTAAGGGAAAAACAAATCTATAATAGTCAAGAGTTAGTTGTGAAATGCTAGTGAAGAGTTAATTCATGGAATTGAAAGATGAGGTGGCTAAAGTGTAAGTCTTCACTTACACTCAAGTTAATTGGTCAAAATGGGTGGTCTGGAGGCAAAGCTGCACACCTTAAAATATCCTAGGTGAAAATGTCTTCAGAAACTTCCATGCAGCTGAAAAACTTTCAGATTTTTTTGTGCTATGTTCAAGTTTTAATCTGCACGTATAGAAAGAGACAGCACGTACTATTCTCTATTTAAGTTTCTAATAAGTAATAGATTTCTTATTATACAAGATTAATAAAAAGTTAAATAACATTTGTTAGAAAGATTAGACGATATAGAGATACTGCCACAGGCCAGTTTGGTGGTGTTCTGGCTTAGCACAAAGCAATAAAATTATGTATTTTGCGATGCTTCCTGAACCTCATATGAAGCTGCTGGTGACCAAGAGACTAAGATTTTGATGTTGAAAGATTAATATTATGAATCTTTGGTGGAAAATCTTTTAATTGAGTTTTTAGGGCTATAAGTGGTTGATCTGTGGATATCTGATACACTACAATGGGTGTGTGTATATATTAGAATACATGTATTTGAGATACTAAAATCCAAATAATAAAGTTGCTCTGAAAACTATGTTTACATGACA
This sequence comes from Tyto alba, assembly GCF_018691265.1. NCBI lineage: Eukaryota > Metazoa > Chordata > Aves > Strigiformes > Tytonidae > Tyto > Tyto alba. The sequence continues at coordinate 9,544,570 of NW_024881262.1, read as the reverse complement.
AAATTATACCATCTCTGACTAGGGATTTGATTGTATGTAAAAAAAGGAGGTTTTGTTGATATATGCCTTTTGTTTATTGTAAAATGCTGAACCGTATTATTCTCTAGTCTCTTTACAAAGCCAGAGAGAATGAAATTGAAACTGAAAAACACTTTAAAGCCCTTGCGGAGAGAGAACTTGGACGTCTCAAAAGTGAGATTAAACGACTGGAAGATGAGATAGTTTCCTTAAGAGAAAAGAAAAACAGTCAAGAAGTAAGGCTTAAAATTTTTTTAAGAGAACACCCATACAGAATTAGATTTTATGAACTGTCCTCACTTGCATTTACAGAAATAATAGTGTAAGTCAAGAATAGCTAATTATAATTAAAATTTATAAACTATAATACATGATCTGGATATGCTTTTCCCTGTGTCGGCAAGTAAATGATACTGAGGATGTCCTTACACAGATTGGTCAAGACTAAGAAAATGTTAACTAGATGTTAAAAGACTTCAGCTCTTAATGCTCTTAATGCCGGATACACAGCCACATGTCCATATCACCATCTTGTTAATTCTCTAAGGCATTTTTTTTATGGTTTAAAAATTAAATTGTTGGTGGCAAATTTTCTTTCCCTATGAAATAAACTTGGGGCATGATTTTGAGATAAAATTTTATTTTTTTAATGTAAAGCAAAAGTAATTTAATGATATCTAATTACAGGTGTTTTTCTGCTTAATGGAACTTTCTTTCTGTGACTATTTTAAATTATGTTTGTTTATTTTTGAACTTGCTCTCTTTCTTTTCATTATGCCTGTTTGTAATCTCCAGTCTCTCAGGCTGGGTAGCAGGATGAAGATATCCTTGCTATTTAGCTGGATCCAGATTCTCTCATATTTGTGTCAGAGTCTCTTCACAGTCATGTGGGACCACTTGTAAATTGATATGCAGGATAAGGATCTAAGAAATGAGCCTTATTGTATGAGAGAGAAACTTTACCCTGTGATGCCTCAGATCAGTTTATTATGTGGAATAAATATCCCACATACAGGTGTATCTCACCAGAGGTTGACTTTTCTGTTTTAAAATTATTTGCATTTTAGGTTTGCAGTAACCTCCTGTCTTGTTTATTACTTAAAACCAGGATGTGTATTAGCATTCCTCAAGTATAATACACAAATAACACAACTAGCAATTCTGTTGACAACAAGATGTGTGTAAACTTGTTACAGTAGCTTGAACTGGTTGTTTCAATTACTATTCAAAGAAAATACTAGACATTAAATATTCACCTTTTACTTTTTCTCTTAATTTTGTTAGAATACTATAAATAAAACGACTAAGAAGTTGGAAAACTTAAAACAACAGATGAACTGTGATGAGGAAGTTCTGGAGAGCTGGATAAAGGAATCAAATCGTAAAGATAACGATGCTATCGCAATCCAGAAATATGCACAACAAGATGAAGGGAAACTTGGAGTAAGTAGAAATTAACACCAATTTTTAAAAACAAAACAGAAGCATTTTAGGATTTGAAGACGTTATCAAGTCAGGTAAGACTGAGACAAGTTTTTGTACAACAGCACTTTTAAACTGCTTTCCCCTTAGCACAACTGTGCAATTCCATATGAGGTTCATTTTGAAGGTCAGAGAGAAGTTTTAGAAAAGGTGAAAGGCATAATTGGAGACATTAATTTGTTTGTTCATCTGGGTAGAATTTAAATATGGATTTTGCTGAGAAAGTGAACAAATAGATAATAAAGTCTAGAAAACAGTGCCACTGAACTGAGAGGGAGTTTAATCAAAAATGCATGCCAAATATGGACAAATAGCATAGAATTTCCCATTAGAACCTAATTTGTTATTACTGAGAACAAAGTATGGCTATTTCAGTAAAGCTACCCAGAATAATGAAAGATGGTATAAATAGACACTCCAGTCACAAGCTCAGACTTTGTGAGGTTTAGTTCTCAAGTATAATATTAATTTAGAGATAAATATCTCTGGTTAATATTCTTTTGGACCTTTAAATACAGGGAGAAATGAGTTTTTACTCATTAAATACTTAACCCAGAAATTTTAGCTTACACAGTCTCAGTAATATCATTTATATTAGCAAGTCACAGAGCACAGTAGGAAGAGTAAAGTTAAATAGCTGATGCTGAGGACACCACGTACACATGTATATGTGGTGGAGGGTTACTTTGGCCATTTTCAGTCTGGTCCCAAGGACTGACAAGAGATTATGGCATCTTGCATGACCAGAGATTTGGGAGGCTAGATTCTCAGTCTTTTGTTTTCTAAACCACAAGAAAATTGCACCCCTACTTGTAGCAGAGCTTTAAGAATTTATAAGATGTTATATATTTGTTTTCAAATACATGATATATTAATATTCTTTCATTTTAGGCATTAACCCTTCAAGTAGAGAAGTTGACCATGCAAGCAAATCAGAAGCGCCGAGCTCTTGATAATGAGCTTACAGAAACGATAACAGCTCAGGTTTGTGCTTAAGGTTCTTGAAGATATCTTGTTATGTATGAAATTTTTTAAATCGGAAATCACGGGGGTGCTTTCTTTTGAACAGATAGAGCTTGACAAGACAGCTGAAGATTTTCGCAGAGTTCATCAGGAGAGACAAGAAGTCATCAGGCAGTGGGAGAATGCAATACAACAGATGCAGAAAAGAGATCAACAGATTGATCATTGTGCTTTGGTAAAACTGCTGTAACTGATTGATATCAGTGTATCAGCCTACTTTTATATCTGCATTGATAGGAATTTTGCCAGGCACACATAAGAGTGATTGGGTCTTTTAGATGTTCTTTGTGTTTACCTCTGTTATTTTAAGGTGTTTCAAAGTTCTGAAATGTAATCAGAATTTATTTTGAAAGCAGTATCTCTCAGTGTAAGTAATGGTGCTGTGCTTGATACTATGCAGGGTTAAATTTTCAATCTCAAGGTTGCTCAAAAATCCAAAGCATGCCAGTTTCAGTATTTTATTTTCTGTGTTCTAAGAAGCAACAGGATGAGGGTGTTGTTTCTTAGAGCGTAAGGACAGTCAAACTGCAAGGAGGGGATTCTGTATCTGGGATGTAATCTAAAAAAGAAAATAGAACATTTATTATTGAAGGAATTAGCATTGCTACCTCTGAACAAATGCATGACTAACATTTATGTCAGAATTATGATAAATAATCACATTAAGGTTAAAAATTGGTCCTTAAGTACATTCTCAAAATGGGGAGAAGCAACAGCAGTCTTATCTTGTTGGACACTATGAGTTAGTATTAATTTCTAAAAGATATAGTCTTCATTGGTTTTGTCAGTGTCTTATGCACAGATGGTACAAGGGCAAGAGATGCAAATAAGGTATATTTTATCCTGGCTTTGTCAGGAGAAGGGTGAACGCCTTGGCAAGTTCTGCAGGGCAACAGAAGAGATGCACCAGAAGAAGACTGAAGGGTCATTGTAGAGAAAAATACTATACATGTGGATTCGAAAGTAACAGTGGCTTTTTTTGAAGTGGGGGAAAAGGCACAACTCCATTTACAAGAAGGCTCTACCTAAATCCTTATCTCTGCTAGTGTTTTCCTGCTGAAAAAATACCAGCTTTGTTATGTTGCCCATATGGGTACTAGGTTTTACCCTCAGCAGAAACATGGTTTAAACAGATAATAATAGAAAATGACAAACCAGAAGAAATATCACCAAACAGAAAATATAATGGTCTGATTTAGCTGCAATATTTTAGATTTCTCAGTGTTTTAGGTCAGAAGGTTGGTTCCTGCAAAGAACAACCAACAGACAGATATTAAAAAAAAAACAACATTGACAAAAGAAACCCCAGTTCTGGCCAACCTTCCATATATTAGTAGTCCATAGAATAGTCCTATTGATGCTTTTGTAAACAGAATTTTTTTTTTTTTTTACATTAGAACTACAGTATTATTTTCCCAATAGCCAATCTTTTAATTAACCTTTTAAAATACACGATTTTCACTCAGCAGCTATAAATCTGTCAGCTAATCATCACTACTGTTGGTAATCTTCCTCTTGCATCTACTCTCTTTCAAGTTAATCTGAAGTTCTGTTCTCATAGCTTTTTTTTTTTCTATTCACTATATCAAAAATTATTTTTATTTCATACAAATTTATAATGTCATATTTTTAAAAATATTATTGGAATATTTTGGATGTTTACAGTCCAAAACAATTGTAGTATTTGGTGTTGTGATGTATTAGTGGAATAAGGTAGTTTAAGAATGATGTGATAACAAGGCTGACATGCAAAGAGTAGTCTTAATAGCAGTCTATCTTCTGGTTGTACCCTCTTAATGTAACATCTTAACTAATGCAAGTAAATCTAAAATGTTTTTATCCTGATAGCTAATAACAGAGATAAAACAGGAGATTAGAAAGAAAGAAATTTTGCTGAAAGAGAAGACTTCCTTTTTGGTAAATGAAACTCTTAATAATATGGAGTATGAAAAGAAAATTTCTTCTGCTGAACGGGAAGCTACCAGCCTCCGAAATGAGTATCAGACTCAGGATATTTACAGAGTTCAGCTGCAGGATGAGGTAAGGATGACCAAACAGTTCAGAAAACAGACTGAAACTACACCTTTTGACTAGATGGAGGAAAGACAGGAATAGCATTTGCTTTTCTCTGTTTTTATACTAGACTCTTAATAATTCAACAAAATGTCTGCTCTTCTCAGTCTAATCATGATTATTGGGATCTGACCCCCCAGCTTAATCCTTTCATTGATAATGGTGAAGAGATTAGTTTGTATTCTCTGTTGTGTTGGTATAAAATAGATGAATTTTTTCTTAAATGGTGTAACACTATTAGATGCCTCAGAAGGAGGCGTGTCTTACCTTTAGCATATGCAGACTGCAGTATTGTATAAGGTAAGAGAAATCTCTTCTGGATTCCAAACAATTCCTATCATGTGCTCAGAAGCAAGCATTCATGGCTCTTTTAACCTGATGATAGTCCTTAAAAGCAAACAAACAAACAAACAAAACCAACAACACTTTCACATGGCTTTCTAATCAAGAGGTAGTAGGATAGGGCTGCCCTGTGAACAAGCCATGCTTGATGCTCTCCATACTTACTCGGTTACTTATATTTAATCTGCACTTAAAGCTAGGAATGAGCTGCACTGCTTAATTACTTAAATGCCTGTAAAAGTATTTCTAAGAGATAATTCAAGTCTCATGGCTCTATTGAGAAGGGATATACTTGTATTACCTAAGTAAGTTCTCCCTTAACAAGAAAATGGTAACACTGTGATACTCAGCGAGCCTGGCGATTCAGGAAAAAAAAACAAAACAAAACAAAAAAACCAACCAAACAAACAAAAAAACCCCCCCAAAAAACAAAAAACAAACCAACCAGAAACAATCAGCATTTGCAGTTGCCTTAACTTAGGATAGCTTTTCTGTAGCAGGTGGTTCATAAACTGATATCCTAATTAAACTGTAAGTAGCTCAAACAGGGTGTAGGCTATATTACCCTATAATTCATGCAAACTTGAGGCTTCACAGAATTGGTAGGTTTTCATCTCTAAGATGTGAGATTCTTGCTTCAAGTTTTTCATAATTAATACTACATAATGTGATAATGAGAACAGTCTCCCATTACTAGGTGTTAGAACATCTGTGGCATGCAAGTGAGAAACAAGGAAAGAAACAGACTTACAGGTCAACTGTTGTGACCTCGCAGTTTCTCATTCTGGTACAGAAGGAGACCTGCTATATATACCCTTGATCAGGTTTCTTCATCTGTGAGAGTGAAGACAATTACACTTACACTGTTAAGTGATACTGTGAACACTAATGAGCTGATTGTAAAGTATTCCTATCTTGTTTAATGAGCGTATGCTGTCATGTATTTTTTATCAAATTAAATGGCTATTTTTGTCACGGTGTTCCCTTGTTTTAATCCATATAATTTTATGTACCCAACAGAGTTTGAATTAGAAATATTTATTAGATATAGAAGGATATCCATGTTCACAAAGAACCTCACCAAAGTCAGCTGAGCTCTATAAAACCATGGTTCCATTTATACAGATGCTGTTGGACAAGACTTGCAGCCCACGGCACCTTCATAATTCATCCTTTATTCTTAAGTATTTTGTCCCAGAATTCAGATTATGTAAATTAGTCTATGGAGTTTACTAGCCATGCTGATTAACAGCACCTCAGAATTTGCAGCACTTCTCATTTGGAAAACACTGTTAAAAAGAAATGGAATACTTTACAATAAGTAGGTCCCTTACAATTTTAAATATCCTAACATATACCAAGGTAAATAAGAGCTCAATTGCTCCATTTCATAATTTATTAGCTGGATGCTTTGAAATCCACTGTGGACAGAACCGCTTCTGATCTAGAGTCTTTGAGAACACAAGTAACCAATCTGAAGAAAGAAATTCAGGAAAAACAAGCCAGGTAAGAAACAGACCTTTAAAAATACACTTGTAAGTGTTAGCAATATAATCAAATCCTTGAGCTATCAAAGAACCTTAAATAAAGTTGGTGATTAAAGCCTCCAACCTTCTTGTTACTTCATGTCCTCCATAACTTCTGGCACAGGGCAATTTAAGGAATACTCCTGGTAATCGATGTTTTTAAAGGGCGTGAAAAAATGAGTTGGGGTCTGGGTTATCACAGGTTCAAGTTTAGCCTGCTTTATTAGGCAACTGCATGGTAAGGTATCCTGCTTGGTTTTGGCAGTGTTGTATATGCAACATATATTTAACTTGTTGAATCGTATAATTTTGTTTAGATTAAGCTTTCTTAATGAAAAAAATGCAAGTCTTTCCAATAAGCTGAAACTTGTGATTGAGGAGACGCTCAGTTCAGAAGACAAAGCTTTGAGGATGGAAGAAATACTACAGGAAGAAGAAAAAATTGTCAAGGTAAAATGTTTTCATGGTTTCTGCAAATGAGGATTCATTTGAATTTCCAAGCTCTATCTAGAACAAACATTAATGGATGAAAATGGAATGTAAGTATTAATATGACATGTAGCTATTTCATCAAATGATGAAGCAACGTGCACGTAGATACATCAGTATCTGTGTTGGGAAAACTCTGGAGTGGTCCTAGTAATTCAGAAGGTGGTGTCCTATATATTAGCACAGGACACGAACTGTCATTGTACAGATCAGATAAGAAACTAGCATTCTGACTGCATCAGTGTTCTGAACAGAGCATTTATCTCTGACATCAGTGAACAGCTACTTACAACTTCCTGGCTTGATCGAAATAAGAGTTATTTACTGGAATGTGGCAAATTTTGTTATAAAAAATATAGTAATGTTTTGCTTCTGCTTTGTAACAATACTATTTTGTTTAGCTCTTTTGGGAGTTCCTATCTCTAAACATTCTGTATTATGGGCAGCTGAGGAGCAAGGGTCCTTGAACTTCTATCAGTTTCCCATCAACAAGGCTGTTGAAAGTGAGAATCTTGTTAGGATGACTTTCCACTAAGATTACCACTGAAAACTTCTTGGCTTTAGTAAAACTCAACCAAAATTTATAAACCACCAAAGAGCTATGATTTTGGCAAACTAGGATTAAAAAATATTTTGAAATCTTTTAATTGGATTTAGCTGGCCTAGTCTCTTCTTCATTATTTTAATTCTACTACATGATACTCTGATACATCTAACTTGTTGTGGACTAATAAATAATTACTGGCTCACAGATTTCATAATGAATAAACATTTTGATCTGGGAAGTGGCATGTACCAGCTGTAGTATGGTGACTTTTTTTAACATGTCTAATACTACTTTTTTTAAAATTCAACCCCCACTTCTTATGTTACAAATTAGGTATAGGAATAAAAATATCCTAATTCATTATCATCTGATGAACTGTAAGGGGTTTTTGAATAAATGCAATGTTGTAATGCAATCTTCTGAACTTTCCTGCATTTCAGAAAATGTTTCTACTCTTCTGCCATTTTGCTACTAATTATCTTAAAGCATTTTACTACTTAGCCTCTGACTGAACTTGATACAAGTATTTTTTTACATTTTGCTGGACAATTAAGTATTGGATATGCTGAAGCTTTCTTTACTGTAAAATGACCAGGTTAAATTCATGTGACAGCAGGTGTTTCCATACAAGTGACAACAGAGCTGTATCTCTGCATACCACGGTATCCTTTTTTTTTTTTTCCTATTTTGTGTTTCCCATAGCATCTATGTGAAATAATCCCTTGCAGTAGATTATCTGTCAAACTTTTTAACTCCACAGGTATTAACTGTATGTTTTAAATATACATACAGAAACTAGAAAGGGGATCTTTCCTTTATAGAGAGTTTCTTGAATTACAGGCCTTACTTTCTGTTTTAGTTTTTCAGATAATTTGAAAACAAGTTGTAATGATATTTCATTAAAATGAAAACCTTATTTACTTCTCCTTAAGACTGTTACCAGGGTGGCTAAACCAGTAGCAGGGTTTCTCTACTTGCATCTGTGGCAGATAACCTAAGATGACATTGAGCTTGGCAGCTCCACAGCTTCAGGGTAATATTTTAACTAGGATGAACTGTTCTTGAACAATGTCTGTAATGTATTAGTCAGAAGCATGCTTTCCATCACCATTAGACACACAGGGCTATTTGCTGCATCTATTCATTTACTGTGAAGAGATATTTACAGGAACAATGTGGATGAAATGTCACCATTTTGCACTTTAGTTCCATGATCCTTCTCCTTCTTCAATCTATGGCAAAACACTGTTGCAGAGTGAGGCTTACTGAATATCATGTTGCTATTAACAACCTCACTTAAAGGGAGAGAAACAATTTATATGAAATAAATAAATTTAGATATGCAAGAAAGACTACGAAATGAAGGTCAAATCGTGATTCAGTTTTAGTAGATTAATTCATCATTGTCATTAGCTTCAGAAATACAGCTCAGAATTGGGAACATGCACAAAAACATGTTACTTCTGAAATTAAATTCCTTTGTTCAGGCATGATCCAGAGCCCACTGACATCAGTGTAAAATGCTACAGGCTATAACTTCCTTGTTAGGGTTATAAAAAAAAAAATTATCACAATTTTGTTTGTTTTCAGTACATTTCAGATAACTTGAAATGTTCAGCATTGTCTTACTGTAAAAGACCCTACTAAAACCTTGTTTCCTGCACTGATTTAGCTGTTAATGGCAACTTACCTCTGAGAATAAGGAAGTGATTTTTAAAATGTGTAATTAATTTTTCAGACAAAATTATTCCAACTTAATGTACATACATGTGCATACACACAGAGTTACAAGTTTTAATAAACCACTGAAAAGCTTTATATGATATTTCTCCAAATATTCACATATACTGGAAGCAAAATGGAGAGGTTTTTTTGAAAGGATGACAGGAATTTAGTTTTCTGAAAGGCCGAAAAGAGTAGCATTCCCTTAATGGAAAAAAAAAAAGGTCATGTAAGAGTAGAGTAAGAACTAAGTTTAAAAAAAAAAAAAAAATTACGTCACAGACTTTTCTTGACAACCATTTTGAAGACCTATGAAACTCTGTGTTCATATTAATGGACATAGTATTAAGTTTTTAAATTTTCCTATATATGCTTAATAAAGGCAACTAATTCCTCAGAAATTAATTCTGAGGTGATTAATTACTTCCTACTCCTTAATGGTTAATTTGTCACCAGGAAAAAGAAACAGAAACGAACCAGTTAAAAGAACTACTTTTCAAGAAGACTCAAGAGTTAAAGGTGCAGAAGGATAAGGAGAAGTGTGTTGTAGCAGAAATTGAGGGGAGTCGAACATCACTTAAAAATCTTAAGAGTCGACTGCACAGACTTGATGCAGACACATTAAAACAACAAGAATTACTATATGACCAGGTAAAATGTTAGACTTTTACACTCTGATTGTTTCCTGGGTCTAATGAGAATAACTTGAGTTCTGCAGTCTTTGTCAGCATTTCACCAGTTTGGAAATGCCATGCAGTATAATTTGAAGTCTGCATTGATTTCTGTCTCTAGATGAACGTATAAAATTGAAATAACTGAAACTTGCTATAGTATCAGCTACATTATGTACTTGTGTATTTTATTCTTTTTTGGATCTGCTACTTTTCCCACTAATGTCTCAAATCAGTTCTTTACTTTGATCCCTCTGAACCACAAACACCTCAGGGTAAATCTTTAAAGCGATACAAGAGGTACATGCCAAAATCCTGTTATTTACTAATTGGATTTTGTGCATGTTTCCTATGCACCACTTTGAAAATTTGCTCTTTTGTATCAGCATCCACTGGTAACAGCAAGATGGTAACTCCACTGTAAGCCTCCCTACAGCAGGCTGTGCTGAGTATGCTTTGTTACTCTTCTAGAAGATTACTCCTGACCTATCACTGCACATCAGTCATCAATGAATATTTTGCTAATGAGGTCTATAAGCCATAAATTATTATAAAAGCAATAGCTTAATTTGGTGACTGTCCTAAAGCCAACATTTAGATACAAGTTTATATCCCATGTTTTAGCTTTACAGGAAGGCTCTAATTGCTTATCTCAGACTATTAATTCTTTTTAAAATTATTTTAACAGGATTTTTATATTCAGCAAGTACAGAGACGGCTGTCAAGGTTAGAAGGGGAGGTTAATGCAGATGAAAAACAAGTTTTGGAAGCAAAAGTTGCTGAACTTAAGAAAACCTTAGAAGAAAAGAAAAATGTGTATGATGTTTTACATGCACAGCACAAGAAACTTCAGGTAACTTCCTCAGAACATCAGGTTGACTGTGTAACATCTAGAAACCTCAGTGAATTAAGTAGGTTGGGTCTTACTAATTAAAAACTTGGTCTTAGTTTAAAAGATACCTGAACTTTGTGTAACCTGTGTTGAAAACTTTGTATGTTCTCTATACCTTCCAGAAAAATAGGTCATTACTGCACAACTGAAACACCTTTGTATGAAGACAAGCACTGAAATGTTGGAAAAGCAAGCTTAGATTTAATTTCAAGATGTGATGAACTGTTTGCAAATGTCTGAGCTTATTGGTAGGACCATGCAGGAATAGGAGAATGTTATTCTGTGACGCTACTACTGACTTTTATATTTTTCATAAAATGTTAAGTACAGTTGCATTTAAAATTGTACAAAGTAACATTATTGAATTGAAGGGACAGTATTTGAGTTAGTTGACCCTATCGTGATATGTAATTCTGAAATACTATTTTTCTGTCTTTCTTCCCATGTAAGAATTTTGCATATACATGGTTGTTCTCTGGTTCTCCACTATCCAGTGACCATCATTAATTGTCTAAAAATGCACTCACCTTTCTTGTAGATATGAACTAGTCTGTTATTCTGTAGCCAATTTATAATTCTTTTTTTTTTTTTAAAGAAATGTATTTGTTTATTAATCAGCTACATTTTAGCAGTTTTAGAAACCTCTTTTCAGAGAGAAACCATTACAAAGACAAATGTCAGATTTTTAATAAAATATCACAACTACTTTCTCAAAGTGATAGTTAAGAAAAATTTTGATCAATTTAGTGAGGGGAAGTAACTGCTTATAGAAAAGCCCTATAACTGGAGATCCATGCAATAATAACATTTAATGTTGGACAACTGGTACCCACACTTCAGTTTTGAGGAGATGCAAAATTTGAGCAGTGAGTATAATCAAACATTGGCACACACCTCCAGGGATTTATTAATATTCTAGGGTATTATCAAAGACAGATAGTTTTATGAAGATGACCTATGACAATCAAAGTCATCGTCAGAGATGCCAGATTTTTTTATCTAGGCTAAAAGATATGAATATATTAGAACTGATTTACTGGCTGAAAGATCTGTATTGTATAAGTAAGTTACACGACTCCAAATAAAACAAGCAATGATGTTAATATTGCAGCAGCACTCTGCACGAGGACCACAATATTCTAGGCACTGTTTGCAGATCAGCATATGGATGCAAGATGATGATGGTTCCTGGACTTAAAATTATCTAATTTAAAATTACCTGGTAGCTTTTGTTGCAACATACATTCACTGAAATAAATTAAATATATCTTATTTGGAAACAGAATGATGTCTATTTCATCAAGAGAGCAATGGATAAGACGGGAGAAGAAACAAATGATATGATGATCAAGATAAATGAACTAAATCTTTTCAATGAGAGATCAGACCAGGAGTTAAAAAAAGCTAAAGCCATTAAGCAGGTACAGTATTATTTTGCAACTCTACTAATACAGGACATGTTTGTTTGTTCTTTAAAACACACGAACTCATGACTTAATCTGAAGGCTTTTGTCTGCCTCCCACAGTGCTACATTATTATATCCATAAGAACCCTCTGTAGTTTCTTGATTCACACCTTCCTTCCCAAACTTTGAAGTAATTTTCATCACTGTTACCTTACTGGGCAAAATGTGGCTTCTTCTCTGTGTACAGCATAAAGTTTGTTTGGGTAATCAGTGTAATAAATTACACCACAGTAGCCACCTGGTCAGTGTTGTTTGGTTTTGTTTTCTGAGTAACAAGTGCCTTTAAAATAGAAAACGTATTTGCTGTTCAAGGACATCTTCACCTAGAACTGAATTTTTATTTGCAATCTGTGATGCTAACTAGTAAGTTTGGCTCAGTTTTTTAATTAAATTGCATTTTTTTTTCCAGCAGATAGTCTGGATCTATCTATATTCCAAGTTAAAGAATTAGAAATAAAATGGAAATCCTTCTCCCCATATCTTGATAAAAGGAGAAAACAGTTCCCAGTCCTCTACTTAGTGCACATTTTTTCCCACAATAAGCTCTAGCCTTCCTAAAGGAAGCACTAAGGTAGCAGAGCAATATAGGATCTAAGTTGCAGGGGAAGGAGTTTTGCTATTGACTTAACTGGTGTAATTGCGCCTTAATGAAAACTCACTCTTTCCCTAACCTGGAACTTTACTTTGAGGATGAAATTCAGGTGAACAGAAGAAATAAGCTGATGGCATAAAAGAACTCAGAGAAAAAATGATAGAGTTTTGTATCCATTAGAGAGTTCTTTAAATGATCCGAAGTGTTTGCATGCTCATCAAGTTCACTACTTGCTGCTTTGGTACCTTTAAATTTGCTAATATAATGACTACAGAATCTAGAACATACTTCAAGATAGCTATAATGGTTCAAGCGAGATATTAACTGTTTCAGAAAATTCCTTGTAAGGTCTGCTTAATTTCTTTGAAACCACCTAAACTGAAAGGAAGTTGTAGATGGAAAAGCCTAACAACCCATACCTCAGGTCTGATGAATTTGTATAAAACCATTCAGGAAACAATCTACCCCTATTACACTCACCATGCAAACTGTTAGCAAATGAGAAGCTGAGAACATTTTTTAAATGCAGAGCAAAATGATTCTTATAGTCGTACAGATATGAAAGATAAATGATGGATGCTTTATTAAAAAAATATGAACTTAAACTTATTAATAATTCAAAATGCTGCTTTCTTATTTTGAGACATTTTTGGCATTTATTAGGCATTGATGGTCGAAGATAATCTCTTAAAACTAGAATTGAACCGTCTTCAAGATACTCTGTGTAATAAGACAGAGAAAGTTCTAACATTGGAAAAACAACAATTGGAGTTAAAGAAAGCCATAGCAGAAAGAACTGAGGAAATTAAGATTCATAAGGCAATGCTGGATTCCCAGATAAGACTTGTGGATCAGGAACGGCAACGCATAAGGTAAATATTTTTATATAAATTAAGCTTGTAACTTTTATTGAGTACACTTTATATGGGGACTTACTAAAAAAGAGAAGCATTTTATCCAATTTCAACAGTTAGAGAAATTGAAATGAAATAAATCTTGCTCAGAGGTATGTACTGAGGACAGCTGAGGCTAGCAAGAGATCCCTTCTCTGAAATCTAGCCTACAGCTTTAACCACTTGGGGAACAAGGGATTACTGTTTATTGTGTTACTGAAGATCCTCTACAGTACCGAGAGGAAACCTCAGTCAGAGACATCTTCTTAAAGTAAAGGTCATGTGTGTGACCCTGCATTTTTCAAAATAATCAGGAAATGTGCAATCATGTCTGGAGGTATGACAAAGTTTTGAAAACAGAAAAGTTGCTTTTAAAGAGAGTTTACTTCCAACTGCTTGATAAAACTAATTTCTTTGACTTATACAGTAAGACTGTCTGTTTTGGTTGGCGTTTTTTCACCTTTTTAACAAATGACCTCTCCATTATGTGTCCTATATAACAAAACGAAATCTTCTGAATTACGTACATAACCTCTTATAAAGCAACCACTTGTGAAATAACTTCTCCCTTCTTTAATAATCAGTGCAAAGTATCTGGGATAGTTTTAGCTCTGAAATTCCAGTATCTATATCCAGCCAAAAATCAATGCTTCAGCAGCTGAACTGCTGAAATCTGGCAGATTTTATTCACTCCTCTGCTAACCACACCCCACACAACAGGAAATTAGAGTGATTTAGTGTGACTGAAGCTTAACTGCTCGCTGAGAGTGCAGACTGTGTGGCTTTTTTCCTTTGATAATTACACAGCTAATTGATACTTCCATGTAATTTGATTTGGGGTTGTTGCCTACTGTTGCTTATGCTCATTTACTAGTGGCAATATTAAGATTATATCAGCAGGGGGCAGCTTATGCAGCTGTAGGATTTAAATGCCAAACCTTTAAAAATTTTTGGGGAAGAACTGGCACACCTTGCCATGATGCAGTGATGTGGAATATGAAATAAATTTGAACCAGTTTGGAACTGCAAGAGAAGTGCACATAACCAGAAAAAGCAGATGACTGGGGCTGGGAGAACACAGAAAGCAAAAAAAAAAAAAAAAACAAAAAAAAAAAACCAAACCCACACCAAAAAAACAGTAGCAGGACAACTGCTGCTGTGCCTGCCTCGTGGTATGGGGGCAGACTGCTGGTATAACACTGGGCATTTAAACTGCTATAGCAAGAACTGCCCACAAAACACTATAAGACAAACACTTTCTCAACCCATTTATTTTTTCCCCAAATAAATCAGTGCTCAATTTCAAGATCGCCTAAATAAAATTGATAAACTGAGATGCAGATATGAAATTCTTACTATTGTCATGATGCCACCTGAAGGAGAAGAGGAAAAAACACTTACCTACTATGTAATTAAGGTATTTTATTAACATTATGAATTATAACTCAAGTATTGAAGCTATTTATTTCCCTGGGCTCTATTCAAGTAACTAAGACAACCTCCCTGCCTACTGTTTACTTTCAGTCCAATTGTTTTACATATCTGACACTGGTGATTATTTAAATGATACAGCAATTTCATGACTCTCTGGCCAGTCCTGATGTCAGTGGAGCCTTAATGTTGAACAGTTTTTTCACTTCACTGCTCATTAATTTATGAAGACACAAGAAGTACTGGTCATGTTGTAGTCCACTATAAACTTGAAACAAGTTTATCATAGTCTCACGTTACCTTAAATTCTTTCACCCTTCAAAGTTATTTTTAGGTATTTATTTTACCATGTGGTGTTGGTACCTTGAAGAATGTAAACTTTCCCCTTTTACTTATCAGTCACCTATGCATACTTCAGCTTTTCATTGGGGAAAAACTAAAAAGTAAATCAGTCTTTATCCATAATGCAATACCCTCATTCTGGAACAAGGATGTATTATTTTTGTTTTCCACAAATACTCTGATTTCCTCTTGAAGCAAAATGCTTCAAGCTGCAATCTTGGCTCTCAAGTTCATTTTTTTCGCATTCTTAAGTGTTAAATTTTTAATGATGCTAATTGTGCTACTGTGAGATGCAGCACATCAGAAGACCCTCAGGAAAACCCTGAGGTTTTACATTGTGGGTGTATACCCTCTACAAGTACGGAGATTTTTCACCATATCGGATTTTCTGAGGGGCTAAGAAAATGATGCTTCCCTTCACCAGCTGGCTGTGTTTCTTAAATCTCACTGATCAGATGAATGAAGACTTGCAAGTGAGTAATTCCCAGACAAATTGGATGACTGTACTTTATATAAAACCACCAGGTGTTAAATCTCAACTCTTACTTGGATTTGTGGGCAGAGGACACAGATGTGAAGCATGTGCTGTAGTTCACATCAGCAGTGCAAAGCATGGAAAGTGCTCTGTACAGTGTGGATACTGCTAATCAGGAGCTTGTGAGATTAGAGGGAGAAGCAGATACCTATAATGAAATGCACATGGATGAATTACCTCAAAGAACTTCCCATACTGTAAATAACTATTCCTTCCAGTTATTCAAATCTCAGTTCAAGGCTGACAGCACAGATAAGCACCCCATATCTACCTAGAATTTTTATCCCCTAAATATTGCAGATTTTTTTTCTGTATAATTGTCCTAATATTTTCAGTATAGGTACAGTCACCTACAATGTCACTTTTATTTTCAGGCTGCACAGGAAAAGGAAGCACTTAAACAAGAAGGTGATGATTTAGATGAAAAAATCTGCAAAGCTGAAAAAGAAATTGTAGCTCTGGAAAACACTCTGTGTGTACTTAATAACTGCAACAGCAATTACCGAAACTCTTTCAAGGAAGTCACAGAGACAAGTATGTAAAATAGAAATTGCTATTTGCTGCGTGGGTTACGGATGGATGGTGTAACTCAGGTATATAGTGGGGAAATTCCACAGCACAGAAGAATGAATCACAGAGAGACTAAACTAACAGTAGCAAAAGAGAGTGTAACTCAGATGCTACTGTGAATAGTTCAGCAGAATAAGCACAGAATAAAGTGCAGTAAGCTGCAACTAACTAATATTTACATTCTTCCATCTGATTTATGTGAAAATCTCTAAGCTTACATAAATTGTGTGAGCAGTCATAAGTAAGAACATTCAGAAGAAGCAAAGCATAAAAACAATTACTGGGGGAAAGAAAGTCATTACTGGGAAAAAGGAGTGGCCACTGCTGTACACAGGTGTCACAGCTTAACCCCAGCCAGCAGCTAAGCACCAACCAGCTGCTTGCTCACTCCTGCCCACTCACAGTGGGATGAGAATCGTGTGTGTGTGTGTGTGTGTGGAAAGTAAACCTTGAGTTGAGAGTTTAATAACTAATGGAATATCCCTGTGGCTAGCTGGGGTCAGCTGTCCTGGCCATGCTCTCTCCCAGCTCCTTGTGCACCCACTTGCTGGCAGAGCATGAGAAACTGAAAAATCCTTAACTTGGGATAAGCACTACTTAGGAACAACTAGAACATCAGTGTTTTATTAACATTATTCTCACACTGAATCCAAAACACAACACTGTACCAGCTACTAGGAAGAAAATTTATTCTATCCCAGCCAAAACCAGAACAACAGGTCTAGTGTATAAAACTTTGCACAGCAGAAAAAGCAGTACTTTCTCTGCAGTACTGCATCACACACTGCTACTCCTTCAAATTACATAAGCAGGACAAGCTCTGCCGCTGCTGCCTTCTTGTGGCAGACTGAGCCAGCCTGCACACAAAACTGTACCCAGAGCAAGTGTGCAGGTAGCTCAGGTACAGGCACTCTAGTGAGGAAAAGCGATCCCGTAGAGATCCCATCATTATCTGATTTTTCACATGGAACAGGAGAAAGAAGTAGTAACTTGTCATCTGGGAAAATGATGGGGAATAAAAAAACTTAAACTGCACTACTTGACTGTAATGTCAGCAGATTTAAAAATATAGACTACTTAAGTTTTCGGATACTGGAAATTCCCCTGAATTCTGGAAAACATCTTCATTTGTTGTTTCTGTTGCCACTTGAACTTTATAAGCTTCCTGTCCTTCAGTGGAACTTTGTTTAGCTTATAAAAAGCATCGCCATGAGAAATTACATAAACTTAATTCTAGAAAATATTTAATTATTTAACTTCTGTGCCCTCTGCTGGCTCTGGAACCAGTAGCTCTTAAGTCATTCTCTGTCAAGAAGCCAGTTACTTTTTCAGTGACCTGGAATTAGCTAGAGTATTTAAAAACACCCTTAACCCTTGAGGTCTCTATAACACTCCCATTGTATAGTATGACTACATACTTAATATAGTAATAATCTGTGATGCAGTTACTTTAAAGTGCAACTTATTTTAAAATGAAAATTGAGTTGTATACACTGCTTGTCTAGCTTTAATGCTGCCTCACTGTTTGGGATCACAGGTGAGGAATATGAGGAAAAATTGAAACTAGAAGAGGAGAAAAGGGCTGCTGCTGAAAAATACAGATATAAACAAAGACAGATCAAAGAACTTCAGGCAAATCTCCAGGTAAAATAGAAGCAAAAGCAGACAAGGCTGCAGCATGTAGCTACATCCACTCAACCCATCCAGCACTGCAGAAATTAAATTCCACGGTTTTTGTCTTCTGCCATCTAGGTTCCAGGATTTTTCTAAGATAACATATGTTTTAGTAGCATTAAGGGTGCTTCAGTTTATACAGTATTAATTTAACTGAAGAAAGCTAGCTGACTTGACTTAGTATGCTGAGTACTTAATGCAGGTAAAGGACAGCTTGTGTTCAGACTCTACATCAAAGACTCATCATGGTCCCCTTATTATCAAAAAGCCCGCTTGACCCTTCAGAAAGAACAACACTTAACTCTGTGTGACATTTTAGTTAAAATTTTCTTAAGCAGAAATCAAATGCACCCTGTAATATCCCACATGATTATTCTACGCGCTGAATCACTGGCTACAGGTCAAACATCCCTATTGCTTATTCTAACACGATAGGACATATACCATAAGAAATAGCATCGCTGAAATTAGAGGGACACACATATTCATCAAGGAGTAAGTCCTAGGATATAATGAAGTCTTAAGGCATACCCTTTACTGCCTTTTTATTTGTTTTTTTAAAAAACTGTCACCCTTAAGGAGGTGATTTTATTAATTCCAAAAGGTATACATCTCATCCCAGGGGAAACTTACTTTTCTTAGAGTAGCTCATGCTGGTCAGTTGGTACTGCCAAGTAAATTGTAGACACTGCTCAGAGGCAAACCTGCAAATACTTACAACTTCATTAATAGTACCTTTAATTTTTTTTCTAGGTATGTAAATTACTCGGTGGTCTCTTTATTCAGTTATTTATCCACTAAACAGTCTGACAGGCAGAAAGTTTTGAGTTACTATTAATACTAGTTGAGCTACATTTAGAAACAAGTAGTAGCAATAAGACCCTTCTACAAAGTAACACAAAAAGTGGGAGGATAGCAGTATTACTTGATAAACTGAAACTACTGTTCAAATGAATTTGCAGAGTATGGAAAAAAATTTTGACACAGTATTGAAGCAAGAGGCCCTCTTCCAAGAGCAAAAGAAGGAAAAAGAAGCTCTTCTTTTTCAGCTGAACAAAGATATAGAGGAACAGAAGCCAAAACTACAAAGGGTTATCAAACAGGTTTGTATATTCATTAATGACCACAGAATTTAAACTTAATTTTCTGAAAAAGTGTTTGCATTTTCATAACAGCGATGCCTTAAAAATGTTTGTGTTAAAAGTGTTCCAAACTATCCAAAGAAATCCAGGCTCTGAAGAAAACAAAAACAGAGACACAGGAAGAAAGAGACATTGATCTTCGCGATTTGAAAAACTTCAACAGAACCATTGACAAATTGTTAGCTGATGTTCTAGAAGCGAATCCCGATTTAACTACGCCCTTTCAAATGTACTTTCACCAGGTGAGCTTTCCAGTTAATTGCTGCCAAAGTCTTGATTGATAGCTCTAGTATTTTGAGAAATGTCTTTCAAGGGCAACTCCTGAATTCAACAATATACTTACAGTAAAACAGGAAGAAGTGTTCATCTGCTCTCAACATCTCTTCAAATACAAAGGATTATAAACCCTCCTGATATACCCAGTCTTATTATACAACCATTATGTCAATTTTCTTTTCTTTCCAAATTTTCTAGTCCAATTTAGAGCTTCCTACACTTGCTTCTGCCGGTGATAGTCAAAGTTCTCGATCATCATCCACACAAAACTCACTTGCTTCTACCAGGTAAGTGCTAGCAATGTTTGGCTTGGTTTTTTGTTTGTTTTTTTAATTTAAATTTCAAACCAGGAAAATCAGTCCCTAAATGACAGAATTCCTCACTCCTGAAGGCCTTCGCACTCTTGTGTCTACTTCCTAAACACTCTACAAAAGCTTCCTCTTTATACCATCCCATCTTGAAGTTTATTAGATTTGTCTCACACACAATTAAGATTACTTCAGCATCCATCAGATTAAAATAGTAATTACAGAGCAATTACATTTACTTTTACTAACCGTGCTCTAATTAAAAATTGCTTTCACATTATAAAAGCACAAGTTTGAGCTCCAGCCACATTTTGCACTGGGTAGTGTGAGCTCCCTTTCCTAATTAAATAGGGAAGACAGACACATATGCTTTTACTTGATACCTTTTTCCCCTGTTCAATATATATTCAACTAATAGTTCATGTAACACGCTGAGTCAGTTATGACATAACACTCCCACAGGTTACTTAAGCGATTAGTGGTAATCTTACCTAAAATAAACACCACAGCTGAGTGGCTTTATTGTAAGCCACCATTACAAGCTCCATTGTAGATACAGGGATTTCTGTATACTGATGAGTGAATTTTTGTCTTTCAGATCCTCCAGAAGCACGAGTTCAGGCTCTGGTCAGGCTTCATCACTCAAAGTCATAGATCTGAGCTTGCCTATCAACGCTCCTGGAGAAGCAGTTGCTGTTGGTTCACAGCCACCCAGCAGAGCTAGCACCTCTGATGGTGCTAAATGCAAAAAAAAGTCTTAAGTAATCTTTTGAATACTACAGTAAAAGCTTTACACTAGTGTAAGACTTCAATTGATTAATCTGTAACTTATTTATCAAGGTATATTGGCAATCTTAGAAATTGATTTACATCAGAAATGTGTGTTTTAACATTCTTCTATAGTACCGAATAAATTAGGAGAAATATTAAGCATATGTTTTATATAATAAAATAAATTAACCTTTTAAATTACTTTCTCATTTTGCTGTTGGAGAACTAAAGATCCGCAAAACCCTTCAGAAGCCATTAATTCACTTTTCTTGTACTGAAAAGGAGAGTTATGCTGAAGCCATTAATTTTCATAAACTGGTATCTTCAGTACTGTCAAAATAGTTTTAGATTTCTTTCCTGGTTTGTGGCAACGTAAACGTATGCTTCATTTCAAGCTCAACCTTGACTATTAATCAACTAGTCAGCTCAGCTCGTATCTTAATTGAAAGATGACAGTACATGATTAAAGCCAGTAAAACTGTGCTTTTTCTATTCAAAATTACACAGTACCTTTTTTTGCAACTGACCTATGTCTTTTGAATTACCTGGAAAACTTACAGCCATAATACAGTTGTTATTGTGTAGTCTAACAGATATTAGCTCCTTAGTGTGTCCTGCCAACCATCTTTAGAGACCTCATTGCAAATAACTTTTTCTACAGCAATGCAACCACTGCCTTCAGCTGCTTGTAAAGAAAACACCTAACAAAAAAACCCAAACAAAATCAAAGGCCCACACTTGAACTTAACCTAGACAATAAATACTTTTAAAACTCTCTTACTTCAGTTGGGGCTTTTTTATATTACTTAGACAACATGTTTGATGGGCTTAAATAATAATACACTTGCCGCCACAGGTACTGGAGAGTTCCATTCACTTAAGCAGCACACATAACCACTGCACCAGTACGAAACATCCCACCAACACTAACAAAAATCAAGACACAAAATTAAGAAAAAATTAAGAAAATTTAATGATCAAATGAGCTATACACATTGATGGCACGTGACTTCCATTCAGTTATCCTCTTTCTATAGCTGGAAGTTAAGTGTGATACAAAAATATCAGCAGTCAGTAGTACCCCAGGGGATGAGAAAAACCAAACCAAAAACATCTGTTGTTAAAGTGCATATTTGATGCGAGTTACAGCTAACTACAGTCCAGGGCTATCAAAGCATTTCAGCCCATCAGACAGAGGATACTGTACAGGAACATCCCAAATTAAGAGCACAGGAAACTTAGATTTTAAATAATAACTGATAATTTACTCAAGATATCCTTGCATCTCTTCCCAATGTACAATCTTTACTTTAAGAACTCCCTGACATTCTACAAGACAGAACAAATTCTGCCTATCACTCTTCATATGCATTTCCTCAAGAGATACTCAGATAAAAGTTCATTTAACTACACTCATCAGAATAGCGTTTCTTTCGTACTTTACTGTTTCTTCTGCTTATTTCCTTTTTCCTTCTCAAACTCAGCTATCTGATTGAATATGTTAACTAAGTTCTGTGGCAAGTTTCTTTTAGTGCCACTTTCAGTTTGTGCTGTACCATTTAAAGACGGTTCCTCATCTGATTCCTCTGTTTTATTAGTCTCCTCATAACTTCTTTTCCTATTCTTATACTCACTTTCATTTCTCTGATGACTTAACATATGCCTATCACTATCATAACTTTTATCACCTTCCTGGAAGCAGGTGCTAGAATATGATCTGTACTTTCCCACTGACTTGCCACAATAGTCAGACCCTGCTGGAGAAATATAATACCTGTCTTGGCCTGAGCCATGTTTTTTAAACTGTTCTCTTCTCCCCTCTACATCCCTTTCTAATTTCCTAAAATAATGCATCCTAGGTTTATCATCTGACTTATGATATGAACCTGAAAACCCCCTCCGACTGGAGAAAAATCTATCTGGTTTACCATATTTTTCAGTTTTGCTACTACCTGGCAGAGTCCTGGAGCTACTGTACGAATCTCTTGAATCTTCAGACCTACCTCCAAAAGTGTCTTCGTCATCACCTGAAGTCCTCGAAAAAGAACAGTGTCTGTCTTTCTCTTTTACCTGTGTTTTCGGACACACTAAGCTGTCCTGCCTTTCCAGCAGTTTTTCCACTTCAAAATTTTGGTTAAGAAAGGAAGCAGAGGTATCAGCTGGAGGCGAATACCACTCCTCTTTCCTAATCTGATCTTTATAATGGGAAGAAGCTCCAGATGAGCATTTTTTGGAGCTGTGGGCAGACTCTGATCTATTCCGACGCTTTTTCCTACATTTCTTGTGATCAGAGGAAGAAGAGGAAGAAGAAATTGATACATCTGACGAAGAATCACTTGATGATGATGATGAGGACGAGGAGGAAGTTGATACTTTCCTTTTCTTCTTCAACCTAAAAAATGTAATTAACCTGTGAGATAATCTTCAGTATCAGGCAAAAATTATATGTAGAAAGCAGATCTGTACTCCCCCAGTTTCGCTGAGACTGGACTGTAAGGCATGAAAGGAAACTGAGCCTGACCTGGCAAGACGGTTTCAAATGTCATTTCTTTATCAAAAAATTAAGATTAAATCCACTGAACAGTTTGTTATAGAAGGCATCTTTCCCAGTTTAATATGGCATTACACTCTGCAAATACTTCACATCGTGAAGTATTTTTTTAAACAACTTCTTTTGCACTTATACCTCTGTTAAAGGTTATATGCCTTGAAGGACACTACCCACAAAAATATTCTGGAGGAAAAGCAGCTAACCTAGGTGTAAGTTCTGTCTAGCTTACTGCTGGACAACCTATTTGAAAGTGGATTGTTCAGTCTTATCTGCACTTACTGCCACATTATCAGTTTACTGAATATAACAAAGTTACCTTTTTTCTTCTTTTAAGAGCTTACGCAATTTTTCTGCGCTTGTTTCTACTTTCTTTTCTTTCTGTCTCTCTTCTTTGGCAGCTTGTTTCTCCCTCAGTTCCAAAGATTTCTTTTTTGAACCCAAGCATCATAAAAAAATTAAATTACATTGAGTTAACACGGGTATTTTTCCCCATGTCCCCAACCCCATTCAAATGTACAATCACAGCAGGGATATTTTACCAGGATTCCCAGATCAAGAATTAATATTGTTCAGGAGTTTGGCATTGGCCGTTATGATAATCAGATTTACATTAAGGACCATATTGCAGTTTTTATTCCATTAAAAAAATATATTTGACCAGCCATTGCAGTGGTACCCGTGATCCAGCACACCGTGAAGCATGGAGCCCAAAAGGTATAGATAGAATGTGCAAAAAACCCCACATGGAGAAAAGAAGGGGAAAAAATAAAATAGAAAAAGAAGAGAGAAAGGTTTGAGGGAAAGTATCATTATTGTAGTTTACAGGTAAAACATGGCAGAACCAATTTTAAAATGTATTCAAGTTGGCCATGTTTAGAATACAAACCGTTTTGTAACAATTTCACAGACCAGTTTGATGCATAGTTTACGTAAGAAATCATGTTCCAAGGGTTTGTTGGTGATGAGCAGCACCAGATGTCACATACAGCAACAACGGTCCAATTCAGAAGAAAATGCATTGGAGAAAAACACATAATCAGTATTACAGGAAAACATATTCCACTGTTGTTTCAGCCATTCTAGCAAACAGTGATAGTATCAGACTTAGGTATTAAAATACAGGTAAATACAGGAGAGCATCTCACCAGATGAATAATCCTTAAGTCTATTAGAGATCAGACTTCTGCCCTCTAGAGTCCTAAAGAGCAGATCTATTCATATTCAGAGTGAGCAGAAAGTCTGCTTATTGTTTTCAAAACTTAACAACTGTCTTTACAGATACAATAAAGGAGACCCTGAATTGCAGGTGCATAACTGCTATGCAAACCAACAAATAGCTAGCATCATGGGTTTTTACCTGCTGCATCAATGACCCACTATACCAGGAAAATGATAAAAGAGTAAAATTTGTCTCCTACTTGCTGAGAATACTCCTCATCGTTTTAACTGAGTCTGAAACCTCTTTTTAAAGCAGCCAAACGCATGTAGTGCTGAAATACCATACATGGTTTATCTATGATGTAGTCCAGTTTTATTAAACAGATTGTCATATCTCCTCTTCCCCCTTCTTTCCAACACAACCTGTCAGCATTATGGCTCCACCAACTGAAGAAGTGTTGATTAAGGCCATCTACCCCAGTGTATGTACCTCCTTACATGCAGAAGCATAGGACAAAACAAGCCTGTTCCTCAGTGCTCTATCTTACTCTTTGATCCTCTCTGAAAGACAACACAAGTAAAGGAGGTAAATAAAAGAAAAAAGATGGCAAGTCAGATTAGCATAGAGACCCACCAGGGCTCACCTGGGAAATATGCTGCGTGCAAGAGAGAAAAAAACAAACAAACAAACAAAAAAAAAAACCCAAAAACAAACAAACAAAAAACAAAAAAACACCAAACAAACAAAAATAAAAAACAAGACAGCAGAGAAGAAAGCTAAGATATTTCAAAGTGCTTGCCCACCCACCCTCCACCTCCTTTTCTTTTAAACCACCTCTTAACTTTCCCCTCTCATCTGATCTTCCAGTGAGTTAGCTCTGAGTGGTCTCGCTCCATCTTTTCATAATTACTCCAAATAAGGATCTGGCTGGTACAATGCTGTACAATTTTTATTTGGCTTGCCTATGTGTTGTACAATCTGGGTGTCTGTATCCACAGAATGTTTTAATTTAACATTATTAATCATGCTTGTGATAGAGTATAATTATCCTTTCTTTAGCTGACAGAGTTAACAGGCTTTGCTCTTTCCCCATCTCCACTGTTTGGCATTTCTTTACTATCCTGTTCAAAACAGTGGAGTCATAAGGTACCTTTCTTCTGGTAGGTACAGCCATAATGCTCACTATAAGAGATTTACTGTGGAGAAGGGAAGCAGAGAATAAGACAAACTATCAACTTAAACTCTCTGTTTGAAAGATTTAATATGATTTCTGATGTTCATTTCTTGTTATTGAGAGCACTATATGAAGAGAAAGTAAAGAATCACCTGCATATGCTTACGGAGTTTTGTTAAGGCCTCTTCTGCTTCCTGAAAAGTCTCATCCAAACTTAAGGCTTTTTTATAGTAACTCTCAGCATTTAGTAGTTTGTCTTCCTCTTCCAATCTAAAATTCAGATGATAATTAATATACAGTTAAGACACAATTTCTGACAGGTTTTTTTTCTTATTTTTAGGACTACCTTTCTTATTTGCACTATGATACTATCGCTGCATGTCTCCAAGACCCTATCACCTCAGCAAAGAAAATGGTATTTCTGATATATTATCTCCTAATCATCATCAGTAATACTATTCTTTGAAATTTCAATTCCAGTTTCAAAAATGTGCCTCTCTTCAGGGCTTAAATAGGGCTTTCACAGGGCTTAAAAGAAATCTATTCCTTCAATATTCAAAAGTAGAATTTTGCATTATTGTGGTTAAACGATGTTTCAGTAGAGTAGCAGAACCTAGTTTTGTTACAAATATATTTTTTAAAACAAACAAACAAAAAAAACCCACCACAAACAATTTACTGGAATACATTCAAACATTTCATAGACTTTATGCAAAGCCTGGTATCCTACCAGTGAAGGGATATCAGCGAAGAAACCTCAAATATTTTGCCAGGATTGTAACTGGGACAGAGGAGAAAGTGTAAACTAACTGCATAAGCAGGTGTATTTCCACAGACATGTGGTTTTTTAAACACACAGCCAGGAAGGAAAGATTGCATTCTGTGTCCTAAGTAGAATGGTATTATAAAAATATTATGAGAAAAACTGTTAACAACCAAACAAAAACATAACTCCAACACTTACTGCCCGCCTCTTTCCACAAGTGTCTGACAGAGGTATTTTCTTGCATTTCTATGAGTAGGACAGTTTTCTAAAGCAATTTCAAAATCACCTATAGCTTTGTTCAGACTTCCTTTTGTTGCATATCTAGAACAACAGAAAAGTTGTGTGGATTTTAGTGGTGTTTCTTTTTCACAAAGTAGAAAACCCAATGAAACAACCAAACTTACAGAGCTCCACGTGCTACTAAAGCTTCAACATTTTGTGGATCAATTTCCAAAGCCTTGTTGTACTCATTCATGGCTTCCACGTGGCGCCCAACCTTAAAATAATCAACCCCAGCCTTCACACTGGAGAAAAATATTTAGAAAATACCATGTAGTTAGCCTACACAGATTTTACACCATTACTCAGAAATTATGGTTCCAAACAGGTGATACGTAATAAAACATGACCTTGTTATCATGTACTTAACACTGGAATTTCAAATTAATGCAACATTGACATAATTCCACACAATACAATGTCTTCAATCCAAAATCTTAAGGTACTGGAGAATGCTTCTGCAGACAGTGCAGACATATTTTTTCATTTATGGAATTACTATTTAAGAACTTCTCTGCACAAAACTGTGATATACCACCATTAAACTGGAGTAGGCTTAATTACAGAAAAAGCTAAAAATCACTATTAAACCAATGACATAAGGCGAGATGGGCAGATGGTACACACTGAAATCAGTTCACCTCAAACTTGAATATTCTGAGGTTTTATACGTCATATGACCTGAACCTTTTTTCTACGTTTGCCAAGAGATGAACATATTGGAAGAGAACTGATTGAATTTCAAAACTTTTCATTAGTGTCTTCTTTTAAAAATTAAAATTTATATGTAATTCACCCTTATAAGCAACTTTTTCTGCAATCAAAGTTGCTAAACACTACTGTCTTAAGAAAAGCACTACTTTGTTAGCATAGAAACCAAAAATTCTAAGGCTTCATTCAGATTTTTTTTTTTGAGCTGGCAGATTCCAGAGAAGTTTCTCCACAAAAAAATTACATTTTTAGAAGAAAAGTCTCTCTTACTTCTGCCTCCTTCACTTTGTAAGCATACAAGTAATTGCATCTATCCAGAGCTGCTGTTACAAATGCAGCCAGGGAAATACATTTAACTTCTCAAAGGCGCTGGTTAAATCTACAGTTTGAGGCTTACATGGCATGACAAGCAGTATTAGGTCATTCAACACCCAACTATAAAATAGAAAATTGTGTACTTGGTATTGTCACAAATCTTGCTCTCATCTCATCAATGGGCCAGCATATTATAAATATTCTAAGAAGTTCTTCCTTAAACCTGACACGTATTTTGAAACTGAACCTCGAGACTATCTATCACGTACCCACTTGGCTGTTAGGGTTACTTTCAAGATCTTCCTGGTTACACCACCACACATGCACTGGAAAAACTGGTTCAATGTGTATTTTCTTTTAAGAAATAGAACTTGTAATCTAACCCAACTCAACAATAAGCTCTGACAAGGAAAAGTATAGCATACCATTTCAAGGCCCACGATGCAGATTGCTTTTTCCTCAATGCAGGGGCAAAATCTTCTTCACTGAAATTTTTACTGCAAGGAAAAAAACAAAACATCAAGCTGGCCTTCTGAGTGTACAAAATTAAACTTATAATATGTAATGCAGTTGAAATAAGCTAAAATATTATTTATACAATGCCTTGCGGCTCTCCCTCAGTCGGGAATGTTCTTTTGTATTTCTGAAACCAGCTTTTCCCAACCCATTCTAAAAGTGCTGAACGAAACTAGTACAGGTGCAGTACATCTAACAAAAATACACCATATTTACACCTGCTTTGGGGCCTGATATATATAGGGCTCACAACATCAATCACTGATTATGTCTGAGCCTATTTTACTCAAGAGGTCAGATCTATTACTAAAATAAATAATGTGAATAAAGATCTGACAGAAAACATTAAAACTTGAAACATCCCACATTTCAATCTAAAGATGTTGACAAGATCTAAGCAATAAATTCCTAAAGCATCTGGTATCAAACACTTTGTGTGATAAGGTGTCTTGCTTACCCAGAGCTACCAAATTTCAAATGTAAATTTCTTATTCTAGAGTGGGTTGTTTTTAAATATTTAAGGACACGTAAGCTGCAGTCATGCAAATCAAAATGGAAAAGGTTTAAGTGGTCTAGGACTTCCACTCACAAGTCTATTTCAATGGATTAGAATAATCTCCACAAAGCTGTAGGGTAGGAACAATGTAAAAATCACTTACATTTGAAGACTTCTCATCAAAGACGGTGGATTTGTTTCACTTATTCCCAGTTTTTCTGCTAAATATTCAACTAATGATGGATTAGCAAATCCTGGGGAACGATGTAAAACTTCTTCAAATGTCTCTGCTGTATTAGCAACTTCCATGCTTCTCCTTAAAAAAAGCACCAATGTACACAAACACCACACTCAATTTTATGACGCTTATGTTTAGAATAAAAGTCACTATATTGATATTTATCACTGCTGGCAAGCTGCTCTCTTTTATGGGCGTATTTTTTCCTACTATTTCCCAAACAAGTATTTATATTCTTGAGCCTAAGTGAGCTTTTGAGACCTATTTTGGCAACCATTTAGGTAGCTCCAGGACATACAAAAACATGACAAAAATTCCAGATACTGGGGTTCTTCTGCCTTCTAAGGGTAATCTTAAAATTCAAAGAATTTCATATTGCAGTCTCCCAAGGCTTTTGTTTCTTCGGTTTGTTTGTTTTTTTTTTTTTTTTTTGCTGTTGGGTTGGGGTTTTTCTAAACACAGTCCTACACTGACAGATACGTCACTCTGCTTTTTGCTTTCCTTACATATTGGGTAAGGTGCTGAAATACCTGACCATACCCAGAAACAACTACATTAAAGAGATGAACGACATAAAGTATGTAATCATCCAATTAAATCAGAAGCACCACTGACAAGTTTAAAGAACAGTCTGTCAAACATGCTCTTCAGCCACACTGAAAACACCTCGCAAGTACAGTCAAATAGCATATTCTTACCTATAATGCAATGGGAAATCATCAGAAGTAATTACACCTAGTTTTGTACTGGAAAGATTGGGTGGAAGAGCTGAACTGTAAAGTGACACCGTGAGCTTCTCATGGTAACGATCAACATCCTTGATGGCAGCTACAAAACCAAAAAAAGGTAAGATAAAATTACAGATGCACCTCAAAACTGAAACAAACATATTCCTGCCAACTTTTGCAGCTACTTGCCTCGAATAAGGTCTCCGGTTTGATAGTAAGATAAAGGATCTCCATGGTTGCTTTGAGAAGGCACATCTCTCAAAGGACAAAGAGCCTGTAATAGAAGAAAGTAGGAGCATCATAAATAAGCCAAAAGGTGTTTTTTTTCCTCCCCACGATTAAGCCAGAAAAAGATTAGTTCAGTCATAATATACATGGGAGCCGTAATAGTTAAAAGCATGGTTTGGTTCAAATAAATATTTACACATCCAGAAATTATGAACTTTTCAACTCAGAAGTAATAAATATTGCGTATGGGTCATAAAAATAAGTGCTTGCTGACTCAGCAAAGCATCATAAGCTGGCCACAAATTCAGATCCCACCCACCATCCCAAAGTACAGTTTTACCCTTACACATACCACTCCATTAAAAGATAGAAAAGCCAACTAATGCATTGAAAAGTTACTACTTATACAAAATAAAATATTGAACAAAGCTATATCTTACAGTGATTTCTAAATCTGAAATCTCCCGTATGACACCACTTCCCAGACAAATCAACACCATGAAAAAGCCAAATTCACGAATAGAAGTAATCCTCCCAATCACGATATCACCACGTTCGATGTCTCGAAAAAATAATTCTCTCCTGTCTTCCCTGGGAACCTCCATGAATCGTTCCAGGGGAGGCATAACAGCATAATACTCTGCAACATGAGACATTCACAGTTACGAAACAACCAAGCTACAGCCTGATAACACAAAATACTTCACAAAAGCAAAGCATGTTAAAATATGATTTATTTGTACTAAGAGGAAGCTGGTGCCTATAAAAAGCAATAGCAAAAATGTTGAACCTGTTGTTAAAAATACTTCCAATTTAAGTGCAGCGTCCTTACTCTACCCTGTGGGCGTCACAGGGGCACCTTTCCAGAGAAGCCACGCTTCACCCGTGGGCAGGCTTACCTTCGTTTTCTTCAATCGTGTCACAGAGAGGTCCATTGGGTTTCCAGGAGTGAGCAAAAAGCAAATCAGCTTTTTTGGCAATGAAGCGCTTTATCTCGGTGTCAATGCTCGCCCTCTCTTTCCTAGGGGAAGGAGAACCCGGTGAGAAACACCCCGCGGCCCCCTCACGGCTCAGCTCTCCTGCTTCCCTCGACCGCACCGCCTCAGCGGCCCTCACCAGGCGGCCGGCGGCTGCGGGGCCCCGCGGGGCGGCTCCAGGGTCGCCCCGGGCGGCGGCAGCAGCCCGCGGAAGTCGGGGTTGTCATGCTGCTCGGCGCGGAGCAGCGAGAGGAGCGCGGGGCCGTGGTAGCTCAGCGCCTGCCGCAGCAGCTCCCGGTCCATCCCGCCGCCTCGCCCGGAACAGGAACCGAACGCGGGACACTCTCCCCGCCCCCCGCCTCCTGCCTGACACGACAACACGCAGCAACGCGCATGCGCTGCGCGGAGGAGGCGAAGCCAAGAGCGGGGATCGGGCCGGGCGGCCTTAGCGCCCCCTGGGGCGTAGGAGGACCGCTCTGAGGGGCCGCTGCTCTGTTCGCGGAGCCCGTCTCACGGGTTCCCGCTGCCTGTCTTTACAGACAATAATAATAATAATTAAAAAAAAAAACCCATAAAACAACAAAAAAACAACACCTACAAAAGTTAAAAGTTACAAATTACACAGGCGGCTGCATAAATTCTCGCCGGCTCGGGAGCGCCGCCCGGGCGGCTCCTGCCGCCTGTTCCCGCGGCGGCCATGTCGGGAGAGGGCGCTGCGCCCCCGCCGGCCCGGGCCCGCGGCGCCAGCCCCGGCCCTGCCGACAGACCCCGGGGATCAAACCGCGAGTTCAAACAGAAAAGGCGCCGCTTCCCGGCCGGTACACCTCGTGCTGGGGGGGCGCAGGCTGGGGACTTTCTGCGAAACACAGTTTTTCTGGACGTTAACTGAAGCGTATTTGTCTCAGAAGGTAAAGGTCCTTCAGACCTGAGGAAACGCAGCGCTCAAATTCTTGAATAGTTCTTGGTCAGTTATTCCATGTTTGCACTACAAGACGACAAAGAGAATAAAGGAAGGAGCATGACGGCCCCCCCGGCTCTGGGGCTGGAGCTTGCCCTGGAGGGGACGGGGTGTCGCATCAGAAGCGAACGACCGTGACGTTGGAAATGCTGGTTCTTCGAGCTGTCCCTCTGACAGGCTTCCCTCCAGAAATTCATACAACTGAACCAAAGAAGTGTTCGGGAGAGAGATGTTCTGGCTTTGTTTGTCAGAATAACAGTACTGAAACAAAGGGGAAAATGGGCAATTGTCTCGGGAAGAGATAATGCACTGAGGTTATAGTTGAGCCATTAAAATAGGCCTAATGCAGGATTCAGTGGTTCGGTTTACCAGCACTATCTGTAAATGCTAAA
Source organism: Tyto alba (assembly GCF_018691265.1). Taxonomy (NCBI): domain Eukaryota; kingdom Metazoa; phylum Chordata; class Aves; order Strigiformes; family Tytonidae; genus Tyto; species Tyto alba. The sequence continues at coordinate 9,512,297 of NW_024881262.1, read as the reverse complement.
AAGACACTTAACTCAGAGGGCTCTTCATGCTAATCACCTCTTGTAGCTAATAGAGAAAGGTGCTTAAAACCAGCTGGAATTAATCCAAGTCTATTACGAAGAACACAGTTCTTAGGTCCTCAGGAATACTTTGACCCTGGCATCACATTTATTAATTAATTTTAAAAGCAGGTTGGGGAAGGAAACCCACTACAAACAGCATAATGTCACTTCTACCCTCAGTACAATGTTGAAGAAAAAATAGCAATCTGGCTGTCAGCAGATCAGTGACACAAACTCCTCTAGGAAGCAGCATGACTGAGAGGGCAAGGATCGTATCAAAAACATTGGTCTCAGAAGCTCAGTTCAAAGCCAGCAGGGATATCACTGGTATAGCAGACTTGAGGAACACACTAGAAGGGCAAATTTATATTTTATTTTCACTTCACATCCCTCTGTTTTAATATAACAAAAGATATAGGAGGCAGAACACTTACTGTGTACCAAACAGCTGTCAGGATTTTGATTGAAAGTCTTCCCAATCTATATAAGACCAGGTGTGTACTTAGATTTCTGGTACCATGGTGGAAAAAACAAACAAACAAACAAACAAAACAAAACATGAATGCTAGGTTGAAATTTCTAGACATTAAGACTGATTAGAAACAGACTGACATGGAAAGGTTAATGCACCTGCAAAGATCTGGTGCAGAAAGGGAGCCTTTCCTTGATGAATCATACTGCAAGTGCAATGTCCTGAACTGTGTTGCATGGTTGCAAATAATGGCAGTTTTATTTGAGGAATGGTATTCTGAGGAAGAGTTAATTTGTGTTGCTTATCAAATACAAAGAGCTAGCAATAAAAAAAGTTGTTTGAAGCACCACCTCTGTTTGTGTAAGCATTTCTCCAGTCTGCAGATACACATACACACATGTACAAGAAGACACTATGAATAAATACTTTAAATGTATTTTGGCTTTTGGACTCAACATGCCAGAAAAAAAATCATGGTGAAAGCCAAACCAACTATAATTATGGACTCTTCTTACATTTTCTTCTATGAGTAGAAATCAATTGCATTTTAGGAAATTCAGTAATTTATATCATATCAACACACTGAATGTAGATTTGTTGCCTTTGAACATGAGGGTTAACCTAGTATTTAAATTGATCCTTTCTTTAACTGGGCCTAACAGATTCTGAAGTTGTCTTAATCAAATAAACTACAATACTCTAAATAATTCCATCTTCAGAAATCGCTTTGCCAGAGCAGGGTGTGTGAACATGAACTTCCAATTTTATTTCCTATTTTTCAGGTTATAGTAATGAACTTGGAAGGAAAGCAAGACTATGGCATATTGTGCATTGTTCCACCTCACTCAAGTCACACACAAGACTTTTCTACCCTTTTCTCTTATGGGATACTGCTTGGATATCCACTGTGCTTTTAAAAATATCTCTGCTTGTTTTCACTGGTGGAATTCTATTATTTTCTTTTCAGTTTTTGCTTCTTTAACTTCAGTTATCCAACAGGAAATACTTTTGATAAAAGGGTATAGCAGCCACCACAGTTCAGGCAGGGATAATGCTAAATGGAACAGTATGGAATAAACCCATGGGTATATATACAGCTTAAGAGATCCCAGGCCTGAGGAGGGGGCATGCTCCCTATGCTACGATGCCATTAATCCTCTGTTCCATTGGTTTAGGAGCTGCTGGGATGAATAGTGCTTCATCCCATATGCTAAACAAAGAGGTTGTGCAAGAAGTATCCTGATTCTGCAGGAGGAAGCAATACAAGTCAGCACATCGCCCTACTTGAAGAGGAGCATTCCAGATGATCTGAGACCAGACATGTCTGAATGAGTTTGATGTAAATTTTCTGACAGTTTAGGTTAATGCACGATAAAAAGAAGCTCCCAAAGTCCATCTTGCAGCCCATAACTCCCACAATACAAAGCTTATGAATTGACACCAAACTGGCTTTGAACCCAGGGCCAAACTCACAGTGGTAGGGCCCCTGAACGACCCAAAAACTGGTAGGCATGATGGAATTTCAAAGTGGATATGTGAAATACTAAGCAGATTTTAATCAAACTCCAGTAAGCACAGTTTGAATGCAACATGGTCAAGCTGCTTTTCAAATGTTCCCAAGTATCCAGTATCAGTGGTAAAGCTTAGAAGAAAATCACACGGAGGAAAGGATTTTGTGTCAAGACCCACAAGATCATGCTTGTTAAATTATTATTTTCTGCAAAGTTTGGGCAAATTTGAGATAAATTTTAGCCTATTGCAAATGGGAGTGAAATGTTCAACTAAATATGTTCTTTGGGCAAAGAAAGACAAAACTAATAATACTAATGAGAATTAACATGAAGAGCTATACTTCCAGCTGTGCTGTCAGAGTTTTGGCAAATTCTGCCAAAAGCAGTCCTGCTGCCCAGACTTTCTGTTAATTTACAAAGCAGCAAAGGGGTTGTTCAAAGACGACATGATATCCAAGATATTATTTTAGCTCGAGAATGATGAAGGGAAGTTCAGCACAAAATAATTGCTAGACAGTTAGTAGCTCTGCTTTGAGGAAAACGTTATGTCTGCAGGCATAATTACCAAATGCGATGGAGGGGGTGTGAAAGCAACACCAAGCTCAAAGTGGTGAAACAACCCAAGCCATGGTCATTCAAGCATTTCCCTTTTTAACAAGGTCATCGTTAAGTCCAATTTTGGCATGGTCTGTGAGAGAGAGTATGGTTTCAGTGACACGTAGACTCACCCAGAGATATGCTGAGCACCTGCTTATGGTGTTATGGACCTTTGCACTTCTCAGATTTCTGGAAATGTGTAGAGAAAGAATAGTCAGTTGCATGTAATATGCAAAGACAGACTGTGGAAACTGCCTGGGCTCTGAATCAACAATTAGACCCTGTTGGAATACAACAGAAATAATAGTTAAGTAATGTCTACTGAGAACCCCCTCTGATTTCTGGTGATTTCTGTCAAACTGCAAGCAGTGGCACTGCTGAGCCTTTGTATGGTTGTAAGGATTACTGCTTGTGCACTTAGTGCAGCATTTCGTGCCTGCAGATTAGTGACAAGTGTTTGAAGGTTTCAGGTGAGACTGAAAATGTTACTGAAGGAAACACCAGCATTGACTTTTTTTACCTAAACATGAAAAAACAGGCTGTCATGAATGAAGGCTTGCTTATTTGACAGGAACACCAGTCAAGCAACTTAGTGGTAGTCATGACACAGACAATATGTATACACCCACCTGTACAGCTTGCAACACATCTAGAAATAGTGCCTACAGAGCAAATGCCTATGGTACATGGACTCAGCAGAAGGTATGCTGAGCAGACAGGTTTTTGTGTTTTTTTAATGAATTTTCCAGCTCCTAACACTCCATAGATTGATAGTATCTAGTGCTTTATAGCAAGGGAGAGTCATCCTGGTTTCTGAGTTTTGGAATAAATCATTGCAACTTACAGTCAGCACCACAACTTTTCCAGTCGGCACAGTGGATCATTATTTACAACCCAAAATTATATTTCCAGCATATAGAAAAATACAGTAAGAATATTTGATTTCAAGTCTGCAAGTAGTACAAGGAAATGTTTAACTTTAAGAATGCAACTCTTCTCAATTATTAAGTCTCTTACCCATAGTAGAGCAGTATTCATGTTTTCAGTGTAAAATTCTTTTGCCAGCAATTGTCATCTTTCTAAATTGTCACGTCACATATATGAATATTCCAAAGATGTTCAAATAAGTCTCTAAAATATTTTGAAGATCTAAACGGGTTGGAGTTCTAGTTGTGGTAAAACAACTTCTTTTTGTATCTCATGGTCAGTTGCTCTAATATTGTATTTGTGCAGCATGTGTAAAGAGCAATTAACAAGTATCAGAAGTTGTTTTCTTAATTGCTCTCAATGAACCAGGCATGTAACCATTGTCACAAACTAATTAGCAGCCTCTTAATTTCTTTAAAATTTGTCACTATTTAAACTACACTAAAATTAAAAAGTTGAAACTGTTTTAATTAACTCACGAGGAATTAAACAGCTGACAACTTCATAATACAGATTAATTATCTCCATGTTTGCTCCCATTTAATGCATGAGAACACCTGTATTTAAAAAAAAAAAAATGTATCAAAAAATGAGTTTTGTCCTAATCAGGTGAAACTCCTATTAAAGTAGCTAAGCTGAGTTGGTGTGATATGATTTCCAGTTAATTTTTATCTCAGTAAGAACTGTCTAGAGATACAGTGCTTAACAAATACTTTTGCAAATAGAAAGAGAAGTTAATTCCAGTATTATCTGGATGGTATAATTACAGTAACTAACAGCCATAAATAGTGACCTTCATGTGTAGACATTCATTAGTCTCCTGAGAAATCAGGTTTATTTTCAACAACCAAAAGCAGAGGACAAATGGAATAGTGAAACGCCAAACTCATGTATGTATATGATATTTATTTGTTTAAATATATGGTGAATTCCTCACAGTGTTAAATTCAGAAAGCTGGACTGGTTTGCAAGTAAATTCGCATCCATGACAAAAAAAAAACAAAACCTGCTCTGAACTTCATAATTATCCTTAGGTTTATAATATATCATTAGATGTTTCCAATTTGTATCATAAAACTTCTAAAATCTGTAAGTAAAATCTGTTGCCTGGTGTTCCAGTCTGCCTTTTGGCTCAGTGAACAAGTTACAAAGGCTGAGGCAGAAACAACTGCCACTATTTTTAATGGGAAGTTTAGTCCCTCTGATGGATTTTGAGTGGAGACTTGCAGGGCTCCCATTGACTTCAGCAGGTTTCAGGTCAAGCATGAAAGTCAGAAATTACTCATCAAGCTTCCTGTGCTTGCACTGCTGTCTACAATTAGGAAAGCATTAATCACAAAACATCAGTGCAATCAAGTGTCAAAGTCCAGACACTGTTTAGCTGGGGCTGTTGAAATGTAAGTAATACACATCTGTTCATTTTCTCTAGATTCTTGTCTTATTAAGGCAGTTGAACTCAAAAACATAATCGCAGGAAACAGAAGCTCTGAAACAAATTAAAATCTAAAGCGGAAACAAGAAAAGAGGAAGTAGCTTAAAATGGAAAAAAAAAAATAATACTTCTGTGAAAGAAAGATGTGTATGCATGCAGGTAACAATCACGGACTTAGAGTTGAAGTAAGGGTTGCATGTCAAAAGTATAGCAAGAGCCAGAATTTCTCTCTTTTAAAAAAATAATAAAATGCAACCTCTAATATTGCGTCCCAAACCAAATGCAGAGACAAACTGAAATGAAAGCTGTGCATTCCATTCATCTCTCTTTTGGGACATATTCTATGACACTGATACCAAATTCTGTTTTTAAAGGTATTGGTAGCTGAAGTCACAGAATGGTGTTTAAGAAGCTTACAAAAAACATGTGAATACCTTTGCAAATTCTGCCCTAAGAAAGGATGGTAATTAGTACCATAAATTAAGTTCTTACATATGCAAATGGAATTGCTTGCTGTTGCAACTAATTACAGATGTAACTCTGTGCTGTGTTGATTGTGAATGAGGAATAAACATACAAATTTAAAACACTGGTGTTTAAAAGTCCCCTCTTGTAATTGTGTTGATCTGAGCCTCCTAAAACTGGCAAATATACACATGAGGGACTGTGTGTACAAGTGTAGGAGAACAGTAAGTGGGAGAAAGAAATCAAAATTTTTCCATCTGTACAAAATGTCAACATGCTGTCAATAAAATCCTTACAAGCACAATTCAGTCTGGTCAAGTTCTAATCTGTATCTTCACTGACACTGAGAGTTAATCAAAGCTCCAATATAATGTTTCCTTAAGCTGATAAATTGGAAGGAAATGATGCAGCACTTTCAAAAATGCTATAAAACTTCGTTAATGCTAGAGTAGCATACATACAATCAGAAGTTTAAACAGAAGGTTAATAATCCAGGAGAAAACTGATCATGAAAAGTAACACTTCAGGCAGATGTGGTTGAAGTGCCTTGTCAGATCCCACTGCCAACATGTACCTCTGAGAAATTTAAGTGACAGGTAGGGAAGTGGATGACTGTCAGGTCCTTAAATGCAGTGTTCCATTATTTTTTATATTTCACCTCTCTAGCTTGCTTTTTAATCTCATAATGCAAATTTATTGCTTTGCTTTTCTAAAACTGAAGAAGTCTGCCTTGTGTTAGGAGTGATCACAAAGTATATCTGAAAAATACAAGGAACAGTTTTTGTTCAAAATGCATTAATTCAAATAACATATGGAATCCAAACAGCATTTTGGATCATGCAATCCAGAAGAGGTTTGGAAATTCAAAATGTGAGAAGTGTTTCTCCCTAGACTGCAAGGGTCATTTTGACATTGAGAGCCAAGGTAAAAGGAAAATTTTTCCCTAACCAGAGCTAACAGTGCCTTCTCGTCAGGGGTAGCAGCAGAGAAACAGTTTACAGTATCAGGTGGTCAGAAACTATCAGGTCTTTGCAAATCGTTTGTTGCAAAGTGCTGTCAAAAAACACTCAACCCAAAAAAAAGTAAAGGGAGGCTATAAGACAGGAAAATTATAGGGAAAAAAGTAGATGAAGATACATAGTATCTTCAGTAGGGGCAAATGGGGGTATCAAAATATAACAAAGGTTATAATGAGAAGCCTAAGATATTGTAATTGCAGACTCTGAGCAGTAGTAGATTCCTGTTGGTACCTAAAATGGGCCATAATGCTTTGTATTCTACTTCAGAAATTGCATCTCACACAGCTGGGAGATGAAACAGTCATTTGATCTCCAAGAGCTATGTTAGAAGCCAGAAAGAGCAAGAAAAAGCAGCAAGTTGGCTAGTGTGATAAACAAATTTTTTTTTTTCACAGTGAAAACATATTATTACCTTCATGCTTTAAAATAATGATCATAGAGAAGAAAAATGTATTGAAAAGAGTACAAGAGCTGTTTAGCTTCGCTGACACCAGAATGGAAATTTAGACAGTTTTTTGTAATTTATTTGGAAAAAAAAAAGGAAAGCCATTACTAACGAAAATCTGTAGGTTCCTTAAGTAGAAAAATATATTGCATGAATAGTTTACATTTTCAGTAGGGAGCATCCTTTGGTGCATCAAGCTGTCATGCAGTTTAGCAGCGTGACACATCTTAGTGATTAAATGCCAGCTCCCTGGCAAAACCGAAAAACCAAACCAAATGAATTTTTCAGTGGAGAAAGCCACTGTTCTCTTATCTTGTATAGTGGCTCTCACAGCTGAAAAGACACAGCAGCAGGATAGTAGAAATTAAAGTCTATCAGCAGGTGAACTGCAGTTTGAACATACCACTTCACAGAATATCTCGATCTACCTTCAGTCTCACTCATCTGTTTGGGCAAAATACACCGTTTCTTAAAAATTTTACTTCGGTTGTTGACTATGTGACATGCTGGGCTTTGGAAAGCAATTATTGTGGAAGTCCACATATTTTGAACGCCAAAGCAAGCAGAGTTAACTCAGTTACTCAGGTAGATAAAATCAGTAGTGACAAACTGTCAAAGAGCAGCAAGGGCCACCTGTGTGTGGAAGGGAAGATGAGCTGGGTGGTGAGCACGACAAGGAGACCAGTGGAAGCAGTGACCCCACCAAGGAGCTGGGATGTCAAGCAGCAAGTCAGGGTCAGCATCGGGGCTGGGGACAGTGGTCAGGGTCAGACCAAGCCCAGGGATTGCCCAGTGAGTCCCCAGTGACAAGGCAGCTCTAAGCCAGGAAGCCCAGCCAGTGGATCTGGCTTCAGGTGCAAGGTCAGAGCCTGGCACAGACAGAGCTGCAACGTGGCTGCAAAGTAACTCGGGGAAAGCCATAGTTAATCCTCAGCTTAAAAGTAACTCCCAAAGGAAAGGAGGGGCAGGGCCTCACTTCTAGTTTTCTTTGCAGTAGCTCTTGTCAGCGAAGGAGCTGATGTTGGGCTCAGCCCAGTAAACCCCTTAACTTAGCCAGCTGAACTCCAGGAGGGCACATATTCAAGGCCCTGGCACAAACTCAGGCTTTGCACTTTGACCAATGCAAAAGCAGTTGTAGCGTGCAGTACAGTTCCACTTCATCATGCAGGTGCCTTGTATGTGACTCATCAGCAAGTCTGAAAAGCAGAATTAGCTGTATTTCTTGAGAAATTCACACTTTCTTATGCCTCAACTTGTTCACTACCACCAGTCCCACCAGTATGTTGCCATCTGAAAAGTCAGCTTACGTTTACTTCAAATGGTACAAAAAAGTATTATTTTCATGGGTGACTTATTAGTCTTTATACACCTTTGTTTTCTTCACGCTGTTTGCAGTTCCAAAGGAGTCACATTCAGCAGCTGACCATGAAAAATATCCCTCTCAGGATCAAAGCTACTGGGAGTTCAGTGCAGGAGCTGCAGTCACATTGGGGCTGATGAAATGCACACACTAACACTTTGACAGGATAATGATTATCTTGTAGTTTAATAATAATATGTTAATCATCTTAGAGTCATTATTCACTCCCAGGCACACACTGTATTCCCATATTGACATTAAAAAAAAGAACAACAAACACACCAGAGGACATTTCTACAGGACAAAGCACACTTGAAAACTAAAAAGATCCTGTCAGGGAAAATGGTCTCTTCATCTGTCTTAGAACACAAAAGCCACAGAAAAGTGGTGTACTTCTGTGCTACTCCATGCTAGTCACCCCAAACAATGGGACATAACTGCATAGAATTTTATTTAGTAAATTTAATAATAATGTGAATGTAAAGGTATAACTTAATCCTGGCATTATATGAATATCCTGTGGTAGCATCAGCAAAGACTTCTCCCACACCAGTATCTTACTGGGTTGCAAGGGTTCCTATGGGAAATCTGTCTTTGACTCATCTTTAGGTGACACACTTAACCATGACTTCCAACAGAGTTGTCTTTGCCAGGTGCAGCAGTAGCTTTTAGTGTTTTTTATCTGGATCACCTGTGATTTGAGGTTGCAGCTACTTTCACAAATGCTTCCAAAAAGTCCAGAGGCTTTCAATTTCATCTGAACCTGTCTGAACTACAGGTGGAATATGTGGGAGGTTACAATAGGTGTCTGTTTGATTTGGCCATTCTCAATCTGCAATTATTTTTTAAAAGTGTGTCTGAGTTTGATAGACCCATCTAGCCCTTGGGGAAACTGCTTCTTCCCATGGAAGCAACTGACCCTGTTTTGTGAAGATGGTCTCACTGGCACAATATGGCAAAAGGAGAATGAGAAAATCACAGTAAGAACTTTGCCTGTAGGCCCAGCAAAGACAGTGAGACATTTAGTGCTCCTATGAAGAAAATTCCTAAGGACGAGAACAGAAAGTCATTGAGTTATCAAAAAGTAAATCTGGAAGGAAAGACAATCTGCAAATTCACAAACAGCAAAGACAGACAGTATTTTTAAAATTCGCGTTCACTTTAGAGTTGATTATAGATAAAGAAGTTAATTGCTGTAGTTTATATTCTAATACAACCTAATTTATGAGTTTAAAAGTCTTTTGGGAGTCCTCACTCAACACAGATCTATACAGACTCATCTTGGAGGTTGGACTGGTCCCAGGTTCTGTCATGGGTCTGAACTGCCTTTGTTTGGAGTTCGCTGTACCCCAGCCAAGCGCTAACAGCCAGCCCAGTCCCTGCTGCTGCTTCATATGGCACATACAAAATGCACTGAAGTTAATGGGAGTTTGTGAGAAGGTCACGTCCCTGATGCTAACAGAAATAAATTATTCGCTGAAATATATTTAGTCAAGACTTTGTCCAAGTCGTCAAGCAGTGAGGTTTAAGTAGTTCCTGGGAGAGTTTTACACCATACAGTTCATTTCTGTACCAGAGTTTTTATCTTAGTATCCAGCCTAATTTTTAATTTCTTCATTCCTTCTGCCTCAGAACATCCTAAATAATTCCTCTTCTTTCTTGCTGCTTATCCCATTTGTAGATTTTTGGCAAGTTCTTTGATTGTCAATCACTTAACCTTCCTTTCACCAACCTATAAATATTGATCCATTCAAATTTACCCTCTTCTGTCTATTCAAAAATCCCTCAGTAGTTATTTCTGCTGTACACCAAATGACCTTCTATTTGTTTGTTGTAATAAGATACCTAGAAATGCATGTATTCTAACAGAGTTGTATGGCGATGAACTACCTCCTTATACATATTGCACGAGCACAGGCACTCCAACAATTTCTCAGTCCTTCACATTACTGCTTTCCAGATTTGTCCTTCACAGTAAGTATGTACAACTTGAATTATTTTTCTTGAGATAGATTAGCTGGAATTTTTCCAGGTTGAATCCAATTTTTGTTGCATTTCATCAAGTTTTTAAGACTTCCAAGAAACAGATTATTTCCCGGTTGCTATCATTTTTTTTCATAACTCATCCAGAGCACATCCAAAGCACAGTGGGGAGGTTTCATTAACATGTGGGTTACATCTTTGTCTAGGTTATTAGTGCTTATATTTTCCCAGGAGTTATCAGTGATCTCTACTGTACAATTAGTCACCTCATTCTAACCCAGCATTCACCCATTTATCAAACGATCCTGATGTTGCTCTTGACTCACCATGAGCTTTAAGAAATAAACAACTGTTTGGCTTATATTAAAAGGTATCATATCAATTGAATCATATTCCAGGAATGGAGATAACTGCAATTATGGTGTATATATGCACAGATTATATGTATGAAAATTAGTATGATTCGTTTCACAGATTATAATTTTATATTTCATACTCAAAATTATTTCAATCAGTTTCAAGTAATATAGTAGATACTGCAGCAACTGCTGCCTGCAGCAATAGCTCATGCAAGCTTACAGCTGTAGACTTTATTAGAATACACTATGTAACCATAGTATAAAGTGCCCTGGTGAACTGAAATCATCAAGAACTTTCTGCAAATTCCTAATAACAAAATTTGTCTCAGTAGTCAAAGAATTATTTCTGTTTAATATCTATGTACAAGAGAATGCTGAAAGTCTGCTTGAGGGAGTTATTCTTAGATAAGTTGTCTGTTGACAAGATATTTTCCTTCTGCATTCCAGCCAGAGCAAATGAGATGCCGTTGAGCTTTTGGAAACAGAGCCCGTAGCCACCTGCATCTTTCTGGCCTTAGACTAGGTCCTTTTTTGGATTTAGACAAATAAGACATCATGTAGCAAAATCCCACTGTTCAGGGCTTACAGCACCTGCTAAAAACATCTGGTTATTGCTATTTAGCTAGAGCTCAGAATCTGTTCTTTTGTGTCTCTTGTGTTTTCTCAAGCTTGTCCTCACAAAAGGTCACAGAATAGAAGAAAGTCCTCCCTTTTTATGACCCTTGTATAATCCTGTTGATTACTCTGTATTCAACCCAGTTAATTTCGATTTACCCTTTTATGATTTGTTTTCCTCAAAGTTAATAAACCTATGCTAACCATTTTAGTTCCAGCTGTTATTCGTTTGTGCCAAACCACAGGGGAGAAAAACGAACGGTGATCTCCTGTGCTGTGCCTCTAAGCGTTGCAGCACTGAAAACCCAGTCCATGGCATGGCAAGCCCTGATGGCTTACACAGAGCTGGAGGCAGTTGCAATGATGCTAGTGGACTGTGCAGCTGCTCCCAGTTCACACTGGGTGGTACCTGTGGTTGGTCCATGTCACCCAGTTCCCTCGGGAACACCTGCCTTATGGCTTGATAGGGGATTCATCTTAAGTTTGATGAGCTCTCTGGGCTGTGACATAAGTCAGGATCTATACATCAATATACAGTCTGATCAACAATGTATCTTTCACCTTTGTTATGCCTTTTACACAAAAATCCTTCAGGCAACTTGCTATGGCAATAGGCGTGCTGTGGGGAGAGCCCGTCACTGCTGCTGACCAGCATTAGCACGTTCAGACAGTGCACACACCACTGAGGTCTTGACAGCAATGTAGCTGCTTTGGTGTGGTGCCAAAGCTGAGGTAATATCACCAGCTTCACCGGCAGACTCATTAGTTCAGGAACATTGCATTAAAGAATATATGGTGCTCTCAAATTCATTGTGTGCTGTAGATGTGCCCTTCACAACACCTGAGCATGGGAAGTTCTCTCCTAGCTGGCACCTTTTCTGCTGTTGTACCTTTTTTGGTCAGATGCAACAAGAGAACCTACAGATTGCACCACAGAGAAGCAAAAGAAACCAGAAGAGGTCAGAATATATGACAATATAACTTAAAAGCCTCTGGACCAAGCATATGTTTAAGTGGTAGGTTGAACAGGGATGTATTGTTAAGCAATGGCATCTGCATTCTCTTGTGACCATCCTCTGAATGTATTTTGCAGTGTTCTGGGACCTCCTCAAAACATGCTGAAATCCCCATGAATTCGGAAAGCTACGTCACTCTTCACAAGGTTTCTGATAATATTGATATAGGAAGGTCAGAATTTCACGATAACAAACACTAGAGAATTCACAACACTTAGGGCATCAGGGAATTTAGCCCAAATACATTAGTCCACAATTATATTTTTCAAAACATTTACAGAAAACTGTACCCATGCCTAATGACATATAATTTGGTGTTCCTTTCCATATAACCTTAATGTTATCTCTAAAATCCAGTTCCAGTGGATATCTGTATCATCTATAACTTTTTCAGCCAGCAGTTATTTCTGCTCATCTCTGAATTTGAGGCGTGTGGCTTAGAGCAAAAGAAACATTTGGGAAGAGATAATCTGAGAAATGAGGTATTAGATGGCAAAGTAGGACTGAAATGTATCACACTGTGGCCTCAATGTTACCCCTATTTCAGCCAAGGCAAACAGTTTTCCAAGAAAAACAAATATGTAACTATAAATCCTGTACCAGTATTATTTTAATTAGATTTCTAGCAAAGAAAAAGCACAATATATAATTATTGACTGACTCAAAAATAGCTTCAACTACAAATAATATGAAACAGGTTAGAGCAGGGCCTGAGATTTTGCCAGACAGCAGATCAAACAGCTGAACTCCTGACAGACTCTGTGGCTTTCCTTTGTCTGCTGTTTCCTGAATAGTGAATTTGGGAGCCATTTGTGAGTCACTGACCAGTTCATCTTCACAGAAATTTAATGTCACATCTGAACTTCCAAATGTCACAATGGAAACAGGTACCATTTAATAATAAAAAAAAAAAAAAAAGAAAAAGAAGAAAATCCATCCAACTCAGAACTTTCGTGTTTCTCAAATAATAGTTTTGTTGTACTTTTTGGAATGTGTGTTTGAGGTGATTGACTGGCCTATGTTTGCCATAAGTTTGGGTGGGAAAAAATCTATATAAAAGCCCTTCAAATGTTCTTTTACAGTTATTCTTCCACTGAATAAATATTTTTATCATGATCAAACATCAAATGCAAAGTGCCATTTCCTGAGTGCTTGCTGAGGGCTTTTAAATTTTCTCTTATTGAGAAAATTAGGACAGCAGTTGCAATTTCCCACAGTTCCCCAGGGAACTAATGCATTTTACTCCAGCGAGAAGCACAAGAAGCTCTATAGACATGTGTTTTTAAAACAATTTTACTCATTGATTTTGTGCCTGAAGGAGTCCGGAGTTCAGAGCAGCCTTTTGTGTGCCACAACAATGAAGATACCAGCCAGTGACATTTATAAATCTAGTATTAATTGCACATGCTTCTGTGCCTGGACTCTAATGCATAATGCTTTGAATCACATATCTAACATATTCCAAACTAAAACATGCCAAAGATGATGATGTGGAAAAATCATCATATAGGGATAAAGAGCCAGACGCTCTCCTGGCTGCCGGCTCTCCAAGGCTCTGCTGATTGATCAGCAAAACCTAAGGCTGAGAAGGGTAACCTGCAACACTACTGCTGCTATTCTTGTTCCGTCTCATGTCACCAGAGCACTATTTATCTCCAGAACAGTCTTGTTAATGCTGGCTCCCCGGCTGTGGAAAGCAGGCAAAGATGCAAACAAGAGATCCCCTCTCTGTTGCTCATGAGCAAACTCTTAACAGGAGCCCAGCTCCTCAGATCTAATTATACTCAAAAATTCCCTCTCCACTGACTGTGAAGAGAGATGGAGAAAATCTTACCTGACTCAGAGCTATAATTTGACTGAGATTATTGCCTGCTAGAGACACAGAATATAATTTCTCTTTAGGTATTTTAATCTCTGGGTTTTTGGATAGTCTGCATCTTTAAAAACATTAAAACTATTATCAGTGTTCTGAAATTATTAAAAACAGGCTTCTAAGAATATCATTAGGTTCTTCTCAGGGCAGCACACAGTCTGACCTGTTGCACAGAGTAATAATTTACAGTTAAGGGAGGTAAGAACTCTGAACGTTCCATGAAAACTTTGTATACAGTAAATCCCAAAAGAAATGTATACATTCATATGGAAAAGATGTATATATGAAAAAAATTAATCTTGTATATCCACAAACTGTCCTGTTTCATTTAAGTCACTTCCTACCTCTTTGAATTAAAACCAAACTGTTCTGATTATCAAGATGGAGGCACTGCATATAACAAATTCTTATAAAAATAGTACTGGTCTTATACAGCACTTGCAATAGTAGGTCTCAAAGTAATGGATAGAAATATGATTATCCTCCATTTCTAGATGGGAAAATTGAGGTACATAGAGGTAAAATCACTTGGCTAAAATCCTTCAGTGGGTCAGAAATCTCAATGAAAAGAGCATATTTCAAAGCCTTTACAGCAGCTTGATGTGTCAAGGAATTCCAAAGAGAAATTACTGATATTCAGGTCCATTCATAACCTGAAAATCAAAATCATGTTCTTGAAGTACCCAAATAATCAAAAAGAGCATTTGGTATTGCCACTGAAAAATTATCCTCCTTAACTAAGTAGAGGAACCTAATGTGATAAGTATGTTAGATAAAATTAGTAAATATTAGTGTTTGCCTTGAAAAGATAAAATTAGTCCTTTTTGTTATAAAAAATTCTTTCTTACATCTTAAGGGTTTCAGAATTTTGGCTCCCTTGCTATTAATTACATATCTATTTCTTAAAGTTTTCAAGTAACAGCTGCCTCAGAGATCAAAGTCAATCAAAATAACAGGGGTGCAGGGAAGTTGTGTTCTCTTTAGTACATTCCTGTGGTTTTGATTGAAGTATGCAGAGAATCACATTAAGCTGAGACTGAAATTCATGGGATGCAGCTATATTCAGCTGACAAATAGAAAAATAATCTCCTCTAGTTTACTGGATACATAAGTCTGTGTTTATCCTCTTTGTGCCTCTCATCTCCATTTTTTCCTACAAAGTGCTCATTAGTTAAGTGCAAACTGTATGGGTTCAGGGGTGTTCAATACTAGAATCTAGCCCGTAAACTGATTAGGGTCACAACTGCTTTCACTTTACCTTCTCCATTATGTTCTCAATTGCTGAACTCTGTAACCACCAAAGCATGGCTGTAACAGCACAATGATGAGTTGCATCAAAAGTCCTTAACAAATATTGGAGAGTAATTGTTAATAGAGATTGACGCAGGCTTTGCTTTTGTGAACAGAAGTATTACCTCTGTGCATAAATCCATGCTTTGAGGGCAGAATACAATGCTTAGATATGTCTTGTATTTCTTAGGAAAGGGTCCAGAAGGCTGTCGCTGTGTATGTTTGAAACAGAAAAAACAGCCTTTATATGACTACTTGGATTCACCTAAACAGAAGATTGACTGCCAAGCAGATAAAATAACCTTTCTAAGGCTATATTATTTTCCAGTGCCAAATGTTTGCAAATAGATCCATCAACAGAAATAAGGAAATCTGTAGGTTTCTTTAAAGTTTTTGGTGTACATAGGATGACTGTATGAGAAAGTAGCATTCATATAATGTAAACCAGATTTTCTACCAGTGTAATTACATCAATGCAAAAGATTTTGCATAACCTATTATTTTAGTAAGAAGAGTAGCTTGTTGCCAACTACATTAAAATGTTTCTAACAATGTAACACAAACTGAAAAAAATAAACCACTAAAATTGAACTAAAAGAAACCTGGTTTTCTGCATTTAATCATATTAGATTAAACTCATACTGCAATTATGCGGTAAAACATGTAAAAACATGGAAAAATGAATGGAATACCAATGAAATGAAACGTGGTCAAGGGCAAAGAATATGCATCCATCAGGCTTCATAAAACCCCTAACCTATTCCTAAAGTTAAAGAAAACAAACATATGATCAAAGTCCCTGACATTTTTGTAAAAACTGAAAGTCTGAAGACTTCACTATTAGAAAAATAGAGAGAAGTCCAATTTTGTGGTATTAGACCGAAGCAATAATTCTTGCAGAAATGTTATTTCTTTGGGGAAAAAAAAAAAAAATCCAATTTCAGAATGAAAATAGAAATGTCAGCATTTCCTGTGAAGACTGATTTTATTTTTTTAAATTTTAGACAAATGGGGGGAAATTTCCTTCAACTTTTTATTAACTGTGAAGCAGCTGTCTGGCCCATCTCTATGAGACTCTGCAGGCCAACAGTTCTTCAGGAGTTGCTCAGTATCAGGCCAATTCAGTTCACTCCCAAGAATACAAAAGTCCTTTGAGCATATGGGACAAGGTGGGGAACCGTGTGGGATGTGCCCAGCATCACAGCATGGGCCACAGGAGATGTCCCACCTGCTTAGGGCTACGTGACAGAGGCGCGCTCAATGCTTTGGTATGTGGTGATGATGTGGAGATGGGGGCTAGAGTCCTGCCACATTGCTGCAAATACCTAAATTGTTTTTTTTCCCAGTGGCTTGAAAAGGCAAGGCATGCAGAACAGTTATTTATTTTGTGCCTAAAACTCAGGGAAAAAAACAACTGGGTGGAGGGTGAGCTCTGGCCTGGGCACTGCAGGACGTGGAATCCAGCAGCTGCACTGGGGCAGGGTGCCCAAGACCAGAGAGGTTCCCCAGCTTGGCTGATTTCTGGGGAGGGTGCTACCATAGTACACAGTCTGGCCAAACGTTCATATTTTGACATTATCAGCATTTTTCAGACGAAACATATTCCTCTAGAAAATTTCCAATGAGCTCTTATTATGTGCCCATATTGAAATGCCAGCTCAGCCAAACTGCATTTTTCTAATTTCATTTTATCTATGCACCTAAATTCTCCCTTTTCCATTTGGGATCTCCTCTTCTTCTTCTACTGAACTTGGCTGTGACAGTCGTTATACAACACTGCAGTGCTTTTTTGTGGTCTCAAAGGCTTTTGTTAAGTGGTGGATTAACTGGTTGGATAGCTACTCACTTATAAAGGGCCTAATTCTGCTTTTACAGTCCCCTTAATTGTGAGACACTGCAGAGAAAATACGTAAGTGATGAACAAATGGGGAAGAAGATAAGGTCAAGCCCAAACTGATGAGGTTCTCTAGAATAAAAGGGAGTTATATAAATAGAAGATTATATTTTCTCATTAACAAGAAATTTTCTTAATTTTCTTTGTGAGGCCTTGAATCTGCTATTCTTTTCAGTGCCTAACTTTGGTGTTTCTCAAAAACTTTTAATAAACAGTTTAGCTTGCAATTTACTTGCTGGCAGATGGAGAGCACTGGGATTAATGTTAGTGGGCAAGAGATGAAAACATTTCTCAGGCTGAAGAGCTCTCTAAAGATGAGTATTTCTGTCTTAATGCCTAATGGCCAAATTCTGCTTGCAGATTCCTCAGCATAAATCTAAAGCAACATTATCACAATCATGGGTATTAGAAAGGTAAAATCCTAATAAATGAGAGGAAAACAAAGCCTCAGGGGGTTTTAAGAAAGTGGATTAGTTTAGGTACTTTTGAGCAACTATTTTCAAGAAAGCACTTGGGGACAGTTAAGTTTAATTAGGCTACAGCTCGTCCTAGCTGTGGGTGGTTTTGTTTCTGCCACAAACCTCTTTTCTTCTCCTCTCGTGTACCAGTGAGTAGCACTGATAAACCACTGAAACTGCTCGTTTGATGAAGAAGGGAGAGGTGACCAGGCCCTTCTATAACAAAGGTGCAAGCGGAATCACCCTTGTCACTTTTAAATTAACTAGAGCTAAATCTTATTGCAAGAGGCAGGGTTGGGTGGGAAGAGGTACCTGTATATATGAGCTGGTCTGAAGAACACACTTAGTCTGCCTTAAGTAGCACTGGTAGTGTGAGAAGAGCTGGGATCGTGACTACTCCCTTCATCCGACCATTATTTCTGCCTGGCAATCCCCCGGAGTGTTTTGTGCTCTACCGGGATAAGAGTATATTCTTCACATTTCCGTGCTGGGACCTTTATGAAAATGCCATATTTACCTGCTGGAACCTTCACAGCTATTACCTGTTTGGGGTCAATACAACTACAGGAAGAAAACTTCAGCAAGTTTAGGAAGAGGTTTCAGGTTGCTGGGAGATTTTTTCAATTTTTTTTAGTTTATTTGGGTTAAATTTTAATCAGGCAGAAAAATGTGAGTCTAGCAGCAGTCAGAGTTAATTACATTTTGTTTTTCGTAATCACCCTCAATTTTTTTTAATGTGGTGTCCTTGACATGTTACATTTGTGACAACAATGTGGCAGAATGACTCAATTTCATACATAATTTATTGAAATTTTTTTAAGCGTACATTCCTTGAGTCATTTTCATGTATAATTGAGCTTAGCTTGCATTTGACTTATTCTGAATTAGGAAATCTTGTAATGGATCAGGTCAGATTTACACATGCTTGGCATCTCAATAAGAAGCCAATTCTAGGTCCTTACTAATTTTTAAAATATCATTGAATCTTATTCAAATGAAATTGAATTACTGTGATTTTAAAATCTAAACTTGAGGTTTGAATATATGAAGATAAGGGTTTTTTTACTTTCTGAGTATCTTCTTACTTTCTCTTGAATTATGAAGTTCTCCCAGAAATCTTTCTGATTATATTGTCTGGTTTGAAAGTATTTATACTAGTTTTGAAGAAATATCAGAAAATCAGTAACTTTCTAGTAAAACAAAAAAAAAGTATATTCCATGCCTAACTGTAACTCTAATACTATTAGGCACTCAAGTTTTTGCTGAGGAAATCCATTTAGATGCTTAGAGATTCTACAATACGTAACACTGCATACATACAGATAGCACCTCCTTTTATACCCTTGGAAAGGGCAGCTGGTCTTGCACAAAATGGGACAAACCCAGAAAAATGGGTGCATAGAGGATGCTAATTTGGGAAGATGTGAATTTGCCTTCCCAGTCTTACTTATCACACAAACTCTCACAGTAGTCACTGGAGTATACAAAAATAGGAGCTTGCAGCCCTAGCTATAGCCTGGTAAAACAACTAGAAACTCGTAACATCTCTCCTATTAGAAGGACTTGCAGTTTAGAAAGCTGATAATTTAGCACAGCACATTTCATCCACTTTTAGTAAATTGGCAGAATATTTCAAAGCACAGCAGAGCAGAGTTCAGAAATACAGTTCTATCGCTTTAATTATAACTCATCTCAGGTTTTATCACCTCAAATCCTTTTGGCCTAATTTGGATTCATATTGACATGCTAATGGGAAGCAGGGACGATAAGGAGAGAGAAGGGAGGAGAGAAGGAAGTCCACAAGATATTAATATTCATGTCAGCAAACAATTCCAAAAGTCACACTACTATACGGCATGACCTTGTATCATCAAAGTGTAAATACAAGGAAAAGTAAAACCATTAATAACAAAGGCAGCACTTAGAAATGTCACTATGTTTATACTAGTGTCAGCATTTCCATGGGACACCATTTGCTTTCTTTTTTTCATTATAATTGGATCTTAAACTCTTCCTCAGTTCTGCAACTTGGAATTTCGGTGCCAGCTCAGCAGAAACTTCCATTAGAAAAGCATCTGGAAAGTCAAATCTGTTTTGAATATTGAATAAAGCGCAGTCTTGTTCTGATAAGCAATCGTGGCACCTTCTTGTTCAACAAGGCTGCTCTCTGATATGGCTGCTCACGTAAATGCTAAAAGTAAACTTTGGCTCTCCCATACCTCCTGGAATTGATGCGTCTAAGAGGATGAAAATTTGTTTCTATTACTACTTTGTACAACAGCAGAATTACTACATTTTCATTACCTTCCTTTGCAGGGTCTCCCTGAAGGCACCAGGGTTGCGCAGGTCTAGAAGTCTAAAGAGTCTAGCCTTCAGAAATTTTGTTCTTGGCAAGAACATATGAAAACTTACTTGACTTTTTTTTCCTGACCTTTCACTTCATAAAAGGTATTTTAAAATGTAAAGTGAGTGTATTTGTTTTAGAAAATTAGGGTAAACATGCAAAGCACCAACAATATTTATTTAAAGCAGAATTAAACATCAACATTTTCTGTTCCACAACACTGTAACTATAAAAAAATATTTAACTGTGAATATTAGTGTTAAAATGTTTACATTCTGGTATTGCAGATTTCTCTGCAATATGGCTTATTTTTTTCAGATTATAAATTCAAAGTTCCTGGAAAAGTATATAGCAAAAAATGATAGTGAATTTTCAGAATTTGCAAGAGTTCTGGATGCTGAGAAAAGAGCATTTTTGAAATCTGCCCATTGATGTCACAATGAGATCTGAGATTTTGAAAATTAGGCCCTGAATTTTTTCTTTCAGCTTTACAAAGCATCTATGTGCCTAAAGATGAAGAGAAACAGCTATGGAGATGTACAGAAGCACCTAAACATTGGTTGTTAGTCAATAAAAATAAAGCATATAAGCCAGTCAGATGCTTCTGTAAATCATACTAGTTGTCCAGCTGCATAATGAAAAATAGAAAACATTTATAAATCAATTCCTTTGAAGCTACAACCTCTCATAAACCATATCAACTATCTGGCATCTCAGTATCCAGGGATGGATTGCTACCAGTCAGGATCCTTATTTTAAAGATGCTCTTTACCTGAATGATGGACCAATGAAACAGATGGACAAATCACAGCTGAAGCATCAATTGTGATGCCACTGGTTACTAAATTTCTATAACTTTTTGATTGATTTTCCCCCCAGGAAAAATTACTTGTAGTTTACCATCACATGCTGGAAAACATATGAAAATATCTTTCTCCTTAGGGATAGTACGTGAGCGACAGTAACCTTTAATATGTCACAGAAATATAGTGAAGCATTTTGAGAAGTTTTCTCCACTGAGATTTTACATTCATGTAAAGCCAGGTAACAATGACAGTGATTCGTGATTAAATTCCCCATAATATAGAAAGGACTTTTCCTGTTTCAACTTACTCATGTGTTGTCTAATACAGACTTGCTAGGAATGTACAGGGAGATGGCACATGTTTTGCTTGGAACAGATGCAAACTTGGATCTAAAATGAGAGGTGTGTTTTGTAAGTTGTTACTGATGACATATGGGCATGACAAATTCAGGACAGATTCTCATTTAGCACCACCAAGAACCTTACCCTTCAAATGAGGCTGGAAATGACCCTAAGTGATTACATCACTGCCTGCACTCATGTCTTTGTTTCCAGGAGGAATTGTTTCAACTCCCTTGGCATTGTGACAAATTCACAAGATCACATATGTATTTTAAAAGAATTACTTTGATGGCCTCTATACTACCGCAAGAGTGCCCTTGCTTTTTTGATGTTACGTATTTCTATATGCTCAGTTTCATCTACGTGTACAGCATGGACACAGAGACAGTGACGAGGAAGAATAGAGCACAAGATCCTCTGCCCTCTGTTATACTGAGGCTTACACAAGTAATTCTAACATGGAGCACCCTCATTGTGACATCTGATTCCCCAATATTTCATTTCCAGTTTTATGTGGTATAAAACAAGTGAAAGCCACTCTGCCTCGACACTGCCAAATGATGAAAGAAAACCTTACACAGGCAGTGTTATGATCATACTTATTGGCAGCTTAGAAATGCTGATTAGAAGGAAGGTATTAGGCTTTAGCTGCAAATCTGAAACTTTCTGCTTGATAGACAGTCACCTATAGGTGACTGGATTAATGATGGGAGAGATGGCTGCTTTCCACGTAGCTGCTTTCTGGCTTGTAATCAGCTCCTTTTACCTTACCAGCCTAAGCAAATTTCCAAAGAGAACTGTGCTGACCTTTACTCTAGAGTGACATGAGGAAGAGCTATCAAAAGAAACGGAAAAAAAAGAGATCAGTAATAACTCATTTACCATTCTGCTCTTCAGACAAAGAAGCTTAGAGAGAGATGAGCAGAGTTGCATGAGTCGTCCAACTGCCCAAGGAGACAGAGCAATCATCTGAGTGTCTGAGCATGCATAGGATACCTGGCTCCATGCAACAGCACGTTTTGCTTCCATGTGACACTAGTCCTAAGTGATATTCTCAATTTCCATATTAATTCAAGAACTGCAGCCAAAGGCAAAACACCAAAGTCTCCAGGGAAGGGAAACAAATCGCTTTGACTTCTGAAGGAAATCAATATTAGATGGTGCACTGGTTAAAGTGTAGAAAGCTATGGATCAGTTCCAGATTCTGTGTGAAGAGTCCTTAGGAACTCTTAGAATAGATCTTCATTATATTCGGCTTAGAAACACTTCAAGCAGTAGACAAAGTTAAGCTGGACAATTCTGTAAGTACCTTGTATTTTGGCTTAGAAATGAAAATATTTTTTAGTGTAATTTAAAACAGTCTGCTGACCTGTGAACTCTGCCAGCAAAACCACTGGTCTCCCTACACAATCTCCTACCTGGGTAAATAATAAGCAAAAGAACAAATTTTAGAAGTTAAAAAGTCCCCTTTCCCAGTGAAAGATTACAAGGCACTTGGATATGAGGTGATAGGAGAATTTACATAAAATGAGATACAATAAGACCATCTTCAAATACATTCTAGATTAAAAAGCTGGATCCTAGAAGACCAATCTGTGGCTTTATGAAATAATGTGAAATTAGAAGGAAACTCACAGGTGAGCTACAGGAATTTGAACTTTAAGGAGACAAAAGACACTGTATTGGCTTAACCACTCTTAGTAAAAGGACATTATGTTCTGGCTCCAGCTATGCCAATGCAATATGCTGCCATTCTCAGTCTAATCCTTGTTGCAAATCATCAAATTTCCCATAGTAGAAATTATGCTGCCTCAGATCTGTTGATGCTCAGGTTATTCATGTGAATTTTCCTTAACCTGCATCAGTCTAAATGAGGCACATTAGTTGAAATGGCTCAACAGTACATTTTTTCATGAATCCATCTAATTTTGAATAAAATGGGTTAGGGATCACATGCACAGGCAGTCCTGCTGGCAGGTTTGAGGGGGCTGTTACCTTCAGCACAGGAATGGTAAGTAGGTGCTGGGGACTGTTGAATTTTCAACAGCTTGACAGAACTGTTTGCAAAGTGAACTTCACATCTTACCCTTCTTTACTTACCCCTTGGCTCTTTTGTCTTTCAGTTTCATGGAAATCTTAATGCTGTGGACAGTCAGGAAAGTTAATCCTAATGGTGGAGAAACCAAACCAGTAAACAACAAAAGAATTAAGGACACTAATAAAATTTTGCTTTGTCCAGTCTGACACTCAAGGATTGCAGCTGCTCCCATTTAATTAAAAATCAACACCAAAATACCCGTTTTACAAAGATAGTGTTGGTTTCAGAAATCAGTGGACAAACTAAATTTTCAAGAACTTCTGAAATCTTTAAAGAGCCAGTAAATTCCATATCATCATCATGACACATGGTTTCGTAATTAAAAGGTTATTAAAACCTAAAAGCACACATATACACTCTGAGTCAAAAAGCATACAGAGATCCATGCCACACTCCATCTACACAAAAGCCTGGTTAAAAAAGGAGCAAGTCACCATCTGCTGAACCATCTGCTTCATCCAAGTCCTGTTCTTCATTTACGGTCACTGGGATAGGAGCTTCCACAGGAAAAAATGTTCAGCATCATCAGAATCTCCAAATAAATATTTAGTGCCTTCTAATACCACCCTCATCTTAGTCACAATAGTGGTCTCAGGAAAAAAATTTTGGCTCAGGACACAGATTTTACTTACCTGGCTATATACTTGAGGACAGGTTTTTAAACAGCACTTCAAGTGCTCGCAAGCTGATCTGAGGGGTTCTGCTATTTCTGCTTTAATGCCTGTTATGGGATGAGTAGACCATAACCTTGGCAGAGAGCCGTTATATGAAAGACTGTACTGTTTGAGCCCATGGGATTGTAGCCATTTGCAAAAATGATGAGTTTTGCCTATTGATCCTGGTGTGCTTTCAGTTTAAAAAGGAAGAGAAGTAAGACTTGCAAGCCATATATTTCTTTCCATATAACCTGGCAAAGACATAATTTTTTGCTACATAATAACTATTTTAATCTAAGTCTACCTTAATGTTTAGCCTACCAAAGTATTTGGGCAGTCAGAAATAAATTACTTTCCTGCTTTTCTCCTAAAACAAGCCTTCTGTGGAAGAACTGTCTCTCTGAATGTGATGTGAGCACAGACAGAAGGGTAGAAGTTTTCTTTGACAGGAAAATATTTCTTTATCGGTTCACTCTTGTCTGTGTCTTAGAAGCCTGCCCAGGCAGGAAGAAATCCAGGCTTTATACTTTTATGCATTGAGAACACCTGCATACCTATGGGATAACTGTATGCCTGTATTATTTACTGTGCAAACAGCAGAATATAGAGCGGACAGCTATTCTGGTACCTTTGTCTGTAAGCAGTTCGGTAAACTTTTAATCCAAAGCAGGCCTGTTTGATCCTGAACGAAACGGTGCATTCCCCAATTCCCAGATGCAGATGCTACTACAGTGGTCAGAATTTGGTGGAAATGGCAATAAGCATTGTAAAGGGCTTGTGACTATGATGGGAAAGAGATGTATTTTTGTTAGTGTCTCTGAAGCTGTTACCACCCCTAGCTTTGTGCTTCACCCTCCACTGGACTTTACTACAGTAAAGTAGCAAAATGGATCAAATGAGCATTCCTTATGTGCTCCAATGCAAACCAGATGAGTTAGTTTAAAAATCTCAGTCCCAGCCTCTCTGCTCTGACACTCCATGTTACCTGAGCTGTCAGGGGGCACCTAGGCACATCAAAGTGGCTTCCCGCTGCTCATCGTTAAGATGTTCTGTACAGCCTTTCTTTTCCTGTCCAAATCATGTTTTCTTCACTTTACAGTTTTCCCATTTACTTAACTTCCCATTTACTAAACTTATCTTGCCTTCAAACACTTAAGAAAACATCTCTTAAAAAATCTAAATATAAAAATATCTCCTCCCGGAAATGCTTATTCTTCCTTTTGACCCTTCCTTTTCTGAATCCATTTCAGTGGATTCTCCCAACACTGGCTGTCAGCCCAGTTACCATTTTTGCATGTTAATTAGAGTATTTATTGTGGGATTGAAGATGATACTTGAACAAAAGGGAACCTTGGGTCCTTTCACTGGGTTCCTATAGCAACTCTGCACTCCAAACCGCACTCAAGAAGGTACAACTTACGGTAAAGTGGCCATAAATCTCTTGCAGTCTGACTTTTGTCTTCAGCTAGAGATTGGCCCGGTTTCATGGCACAAAGCCATCTAATAGAGGTTGCTCTGGTACATCATGGGCTGGCACAGCCCTGAAGGGATATTCTTGCAGAAAAAGATATGCTGTGGCTGACAGGCATTTCCCTGATCGTGCTTCAAGGACAGGAGCTACAAGGCAGCAAATAATGTGCTGCCATTTTGTCACTCTCCCACCTCAAAGGCCTGCTTACTAAGAAGAAATTCCCAGACATATCAGTATTTTGGTAAGTTTAGTCCCTAGAATGACAGAAAGGAGCTAGAAAAGGTCATTATTTAGCTCAGTGGGCTTTTCCATCATTTTTTTACGCTGATCCCTAGAGCTGTACAAGGCAAATGTAATGTGGTGGGAAGCCTCTTACAGTCATATTTCATAAACATAAATGATAATACAAAGTGTAAATCATAAACCAACAGATTTTAAGTTCATGCTAATAATCTAATCTTCTGTACAAAATGAAATAATTTGCATAAGTGCATTAGCCACTGTTTATATAAATATTGTACAAATTTTTCATAAACTCCCAGTCTTGAGGAGTGATGAACTATGATAGCAATTATTGCTGAGCAATTCTCGAGGTACCTGTTTACTAGAAACACAATCAAAACTTAAAATGAGCAAAATGTTGTATTTAGAGGGGGAGACCAGAGCACTGTGCTCATTTAAAACAGGACAGGTGAATGCTAATTGCAGATAATAGCCAAAGCAAGCTCACTTTCCACAGTAAAATGATTTAGTGCTTCCATTATAATTTCCACAAAGATTGAAAACAGGACTGAGAAAACTGGCATGGAGCTGTGCACTGGTGTAGGAAACACAGCTCTGCTTTGAACATAGGAACCTACAGAGGTAATGATAAATGGGTAATGGACAGGATTAGCACAAAAACTCACTGCCCTACTGATACAGTTTGGAGCCATGGTTTATTCCTCTCTTGAAGGAGGGAGAAGGCATCCAGGACCATATACCTGAGCTGGAGAAAGTACATCCAAAAAGAGATTATGGGGTTTACACTGATGACTGCCCTTTCTTAAGGGTGAAATTCTGTAGCAGCAAAAATGTGGTAACTTACTGTTCAGTCCTGTAGTGACTGGCACATTTGGGATCCTTTTGTGCTGAAACACGAATTTGACTGGAAATGGAATATTTACCATTCTGAAACAACTTTCATATAGTTTTTGCTTTACAGTGCATAGGCTTGCCTGATTCAGCACCATTTTCACGAAAAAGAGGTAGGACTCTGTCATAATGAGGAATATTCAGGCCATAAAAATGGATCAGACTCCTCTCTGGCTCTTTAAATCCCCAACAGAAAAAGCAAAGATGATCCATATTTCCTGATTGTTTGACAACTCACTTTCTCAGTCTTGGATTCTTGTGAAAGCGCTGCCTGGCCAAGAAGGCTCCACATATTCTGGCTTCTGTACTTCATTTATGTGGAGGATAAGGATAATAAGGATATTTGGAGACAGTAGTTCATGGGAGCAACTCTTCTGAAAGCTATACATTTCGCAACATTTTCAGAAGAGCATGACTGTGAAACTATTTTATCCTTCCTTGCGCATATTTCCAAAGACAAGGCGGTATACAAGACCTTAGGTAACTAGCCTTTTCATCACTAACCTAGTTCATCACTGCTTGCTTGAGATATCACTAAGTACTTTCATATTCAAATGCCACCAAAATAGATTAATGCCATTCTACTGTAAAATTAGATAATTAAGAATGTTAACTTTGCACACCAAAGATTTGTTAAAACTGTTCTTCCAGATTACGCCTTGTTTCTGCTAGTCACAAAACCAAGGCTTGACTGAAGAGTTGCAGCTGAAGGACAGGGAGCTGACTGCTGTTCCAACTTTTACTTTTCCACCAGATTTGCTTCCTGAATTTAAGCCATTTGTTTTGCATTGGCAATAAAGAAATCCCAAAGGTATCAGAAGTGGCACTGTCTGGCCTGTAGCATTGCCATTACCTACAATAATGATGAAGAAATCTGAGTCAGGTTCACTGGCAACACCTAAACACTGCAGTGTAGTTACATTTGGCTGGGCTGAATGGAAGAAAAAATACATTTAGATGAAGTTCAAACTATTCCTTTTTCAAAGTAAGAGTAGATGAAACCTGTATCTCTAAAGCTTCATCACTTTGTTAGGAACGTAATAAATAATGTCTTATCTTTTATCCAATCCCTTTTTAGAGCTGGTTTCTCCATAAGAAGTCTAAATTTTGGAAAGCAACGTCCCTTGTGAAGATTAAAATAAACATTTTAACTAAGTCATTAGGAAATAATTTCTGCTTCCTTTTCACACTTATTAAACTGCTACATTCATTAATTTTTGAAAATTCTGGTTGTAAAGATTGGAAGTCCTGGTGGAAAAGCTAAAGAACTTTGTGGTGTGCTGCACTCCATCATAAATCATGACAGGCTACATGGCCAACCTCATTTTCCATCATTAGCAAAAGTGATATTGCTTCCTATATGATGAAACTCTAACAAAATTAAAAATCCTATGCCACCAATCCTGCAAATTTGTCATCATTTGAACCAGGAGGATCATTAAGTATAAGGTGTGTTTCTTTTACTTTTCAAATATAACCTAGCAGAGGGCTTGAACCAGATGACTCAGTAAGTTCTTACCATTTCTAACTGCTGTGATTCTACTTAGCAGCTGCCTTACAACAGAAGTATAAATGCAGCCTGGAGAAAGATTTCAAACTTGCAGTGGAAAAAGGAGTAAAACTGTCATTTTTTAAATTTGAAAATTAAAATTTATTGGGTTGATTCTGTCAGATTTTCTGAAGAACAAATGACTGAATGATATAACATGTAAGGAATCGATTTTAGTTTTCCTTCTTTCTGTAGAAAACATGTGAATAGTCCTAACTGACACCTGCCTTCTGCACTGAAAAATCAGGACTAGCTCAGCATTAGAGGTAGAGATGATAAAAAATGTTTTAACAACTTTTTTGTTGGAAAATACCTGTTTATTTAAACAGAGGTCATATCAACAGAGACCTGCTGGAAGCTGCTGGGCTTCCCAAATTTTTTTCTGGATGGTTTCTTGCAAAAGTCCAGCTTCCCAGATGGTGCTGGTGTGAAGGCTGATTCCAGGCTATCTTTGCATTATAGATAACCTGGGGACTAGGCACATTTCAGTGTTTCTCTGGAGTCCCTTCGTTCTGAAGTCCTAAGTCAGAAGGTGAGGCTTGGTGATGCTGCTGTTGTGAGATTTCCATTTTCCATCGGAATCCACCCATTTCCAGGATGGCAGCTGCTTGTTACAGATTTCTGTTACAGAATGTATCTGTATAGGACCTGGAGCTCAGGCAAGATCCACAGATACTACTGGAATAAGGGACTGCAGTTACTTCATTTATCAGTGAAATACATACAGCTGTGGGTGAGATCTTCTAGCAGCACACAACACTGCATAGCAGATAAAGGAACGGTTCATCCAAGCAAAACTGCCACGAGAATTTATGAAACAATCCTATCGCACAAGGGATCAGCTTTGTCTATCCTTGCAAGAAATTTTATAGAATCCTTATTGACTTTAAAATAAACTGTGCTGTCATGTACACTGGGCATATTAGCTTTACTAAGATATTACAATTCTATACCTGTATCTTTACAAAAAGTTTCTTGGTGTCTTTGCTGATGGTAAATTGTCCAGATCTAGTCTGAGAAAGAAAAATTCTTCCTGTTTTGTCTCAGGATGTATCTTTATTAGTTAACTCCAAAGCTTCAACTGACCATGGCCTAGAATCACTGGTCTGTAAAAGTTGAAATGTAGTTTTTGCCACCTGCTGTCTTGCCTTTTTCACATTGCAGTCAACTGTATGGCAGTGGTGCTTAAAGAAATCCTTGCAGAAGCCACCGATAAAATATTTTAGTCATGTCAAATATTTTAGTCATGTCAAATGCCATGCTTTTAAAACACTCAAACTCTGTCCTTACCATTGATTACACAACTGCTAGCAAGAGCTGGATATTATGGATATGAAGTTCCTAAGTCTCAGTGCAGGCTTTTGTAAAACTTGTTCAAGTTTTCTTGGAGTTCTCAAACCAAATACTAGCCATGCATGGCACTTTCATTTTGAGAAAGCTCAAAGATTTCACAAATGACAGCAGCACGATTCAGATACTTTCTTCAAACCTTTCTCCATATTAACATTACAGTAAATGCCAAGTGTCAGAGGAACTGCGTTTTTCAGTCCTGACTTATTGCTACTGTTATCTGTCACTATTACTGAACTATAGTGGTGCCTAGATACCAACTTTAGTTCGGGGTTTATAGAGCACAGAGCAAAGACACAGAAAACCAGAGAAAAATTCTTTACCCTCATAAACAGTTTAAGTAGACAAAACCAAAATGGCATAAAAATAAAATATAGATACCCAGAAATTTGGGGCAACTTGCCCAGGATTATAAAGCAAGAATGGCAAAGCAGAAAATACAGCCAATGCTTCTGAGCAGCAACATTATGCTTCAATAATAAATTTATCACTTTCTTGTTATAATATACTGATATTCCCTGTTTAACAGACACCCGATAGAGACTGCTTAATAGAGACTCCCAATACAGTCGAGGAGTATTTCATAATAACTATCTCTAACTGGCAAAAGGTGTTTTAATGTCCTAATAATTAAATGTACAGAGAAGTTTGTATGTAGGAAGTAAAACAGAAAGAAAATGGAAGGGAAGGCACAAATCTGTTTGCAGAGTTACAGTATATTACAAAGATCATATATGAACTACCTGCATAAAAATATAATAAAACACACAGCATCTGCCTGCAACTGCTCCATGCTGCTGAACTGCAGTGATGGAAGGGGTTTATCTTCTCTATCTTTCATTTCCAGTGATGCTGATCTCCTCCTCTCTTCCTTCCTCCCTGGTGATTCTTTCAATTAATAGCTTTTAAATGTTCCTTTCCTGCAGAGACTTCATCATCTTTCCATGAATTTTCCTGTATTATTTACATCATATGTGATACTAGCAGAGATTACAAGTGAAGCCTGCAGTTCCAAGTACTGAACTCTCCTTATGCTAATGTCTCTTAATAGTATTCTGGCGACAAAAGGGTCATAAAGAAGGGGAGATTAATTTGCTGAAGTGTCAACACAGGGACTCCTATTTTGCGTGCAGAGAACTGGAATGGACTGTTTGCAGTGACATAGGCTATGCCCAACCTCCACCGTGCTGCATCTCCTGAGACCCAAAAGGATCCTGGGGTAAAGAACTAAATTGCCGCACCTCCAAATCAGATCAATACATGCCAGAGACCAAGCAGATTCCCTATTCTTTTCAGAGCAAGGGCATGTAAAGGATGCTTGCATAAGATCTCAGGGGTGAGATCAATTTTGTAACTGTGTAATTCCACTGATTTCTATGGACTCATTTCTGCTTTCAAATTAAAATTGGGTCTAAGAACTCAGATTTGATAGAAAAGTGTCCTAAAATATTCTACTAGGCCAACCCTGCCGTCCCTGGCACTGCTTTTGATGGAAATTTGCATGTACATACAAAAGCGGATTTAGAAGTTATTAGTTTGATTTGAGCCTAAATGTAAAACATCTGATTTAACATTACACATTCTCATGAGTTTTGTTTGTTTATATGCATAAGCAAAATTCAATGATTGCCTGTTAACATATTATTCAAAACATAAAAATCAATTAAAATCATTTTCTACAATTCACTCATAGCCAAATGCTGACACAGTTTAAACTGGCTTCCTACCTTCCTCACAAAAGCAATGGGAAAACCAAGCTAATGATGAATACGGATTTAACCACTTTACAAAAAAACCTTCAAGTGTTTTTCCTCCCACATTACAAAGTAACTGAAGAACAATGAATAATTTAAAAGATTGGTCAGCTTTTAAATACGCTTTGCTTATACTTGCTCTAGATTAAATAAAGCTATTGTGATAATTTAAATAAAATCAATTCTATTTTTAGAGGATTTAGTCTAAGAGAATGTAGCTGGTAATTAAGGAAATAGCTGTTCTAGCACTTGCTCTTTCTCGTATTTTCTTTCAGGCAAAGAATACACAATTTCTTACAGACAAGGCCCTGCAGACCTTCCTGGTATGAAAAAATATCTGTGGCTTGCAAAACCCTGTCACTACAGTGACAAAGGAACCTGCTGGCTGCATAAACCACAGGGGACATAAGAGTCCGTACAGGCTTCAACTTTTCATGGAGATAACTCTGCATTTCCCAAGGATTCTTGTAATTTTTATAGAATGTGACACTGCATGGAGTTTGTAGGTTGTGTTTCCCCCTTCTTCATGGATTAAGAGCATCCTCTCTAATTCACCTATTCGCTGATGGACAAGAGATCTATCTACTCCAGTCACAGCAGAATTTAGGCCTGTGAAGTAGTTGTGATGTGGTAAAGACTGAGCCAGGACTTAGATTTCCAGATTAAGACTTATTTGTTATTGTTCTGATAGGACATGCTTTGTTCCTCTTTTTGTTAGGGAGATAGATCTTAAAAAGCACTGATCTCTCCACTGATCCTACATTCAAAAGCCAATGAGAGCCTATGATTAAGTAGGAATTAAAATTCAGTAAGGAAATAATTTTCCTTTTCATGACTTGACAAGTTATTTTAAGTACGGAGTAACTTATTTCAATAATCAAGAGAGATTAAATGGTTAGAACACAACAGCTGATTTTCAAAGACATTTTGTTAACAACAGCAGTTGAGCACGTCTGTGTCTTTATAAATCTGCCCCACAGCATACTTCCTGCTAATAAATGAACTAAAATAATAGAATCTGTGTTGGAACTGGGGAGCGGTGCCATGTTTCCACGATCAGCAGGTCCCAGGTGGGGAGTCAGGCTGCAACCGAGACAACTTGTTTGTACAGAGGAGAGCTGCTTCTTGCTTCCACCTTCTGCTCTGTAGACCCATCCTCATCTCAGGGCCATTTCACCATTTTCCCGCCTACTTGAAGGACTCATTAATTTCCACTTTTTTTCCCTCTCAGGCTAATGTTTGAGAGGTTTTTATTCAGACATCCGTTGTTTACTGTCCTCTATGCCCTAGAGGAAGTCTGACACAGTGCACACTTCTCTTCTACCCCGACATATGTCCCAGACATTTCCATCTTTCCTGATCTTTTGAAAGATGAAGTACTACTGAACAGTGGCAGAGCTTTGTATGCCTAATAAACTCATTTAATAGCTCAGATTTTTCCAGGTCATTAACGCTTTGCTTGTTCATTTACTTAAAAATACCCAGTCAAAGAAATTCCCCAGCATGATGAAGTTGATTCCCAAAGCAGCTTCACATCAGCAGAGACACTGTTAGAAAATCCAACATTATGTAGCTAATATTCAACCCTGTAGAATATAATTAAAAAGCCATAAATATTCCAGGAAATTTTGTAACTCAAACTCTACTGAAATTTTACATCAGATCAACTTCTTATACACTGAGATTGTGTATTAGGTAAACTTGAATACATTTAAAATGGTCTTTATGTTTTCTGTTGTCTGCCTGCCTATGAGTCTTCCTGTCCCTGGACTATGATATGCATTTATATATGCAAGCTAGAAAGGTATATTAGCCTTGACTGAAGGCTTTATTGATACATCTGTAGTACTTCTGAAGTCTGAAGCTATCATTTCACATTAATCAGCAGAATTGCTTAAGGCTGCTTGAGCAGGGTTTACCCCATCTTTAACCCCCACCTGCATCTGCTTGTGCCAGCACAGGTATTTTTGCAGTTGTACAATAATCCACAGGGAACGTGTGCGTAGGGAGGTGTTTTTTCATTTCCCTGCCATTTTTCACCATGTTGCCAAACATGTAGAGAGACTGATGCTGGTGCAGGTACAAATGGCCAAGGGCAAATCATATCCACTGAAGTCTATGATATTCTGAACTTTCCTACTTGTTTTCTTTTTAGCCTGGTTGTTATAGCTAAATGTGATTGTATAGATTTCTGGAGATCCTTGGCAGGTTTTTGATTCTGGCTAAAAACATCATGCTTTTCCCTACGAATTATATTTATCCAGATCCCTACTTGTTATAAAGCCTTGTCACTCACTGCATATCAATGAAGCAATAACAAAATGCAACAAGTTAATAAATGTCCCCCTTAATGTCAAAAGGAAGCAGAGATTTAAGCAACAGTTTATCTTCAGTGGCATGCTTATTCACGAAAGGCAGCAGGACTACAGAACATGTGTAGGTGTTTTGCAGAAGCATGTCTCAATGGAAAGTCAGAGCTGAGCTTCCTCTGTCAAAAACTATCTGAAATTATACAAATTAAAATGCCGTACAAGAGCTTAGGGAGAACCTGTAAAGAAAAGGAGGCAGCTAAATATCACGTTACGGGTTTTCACCTTTTTTGTAGAGTGGAATTAGCTTAACCAATTTCCATGCTTTTGGTAGAATACTCACTGAACAATCCTATTAGAGAAACAGAAATTGAATGGGCAGCCAATTGTAAAAATAATTGCTCAACCTTTATCCTTTCCAGATGATTTTTGAGAATCTGAACTTAAGAGCCCTCCTTATGCTAGGCATGAATTGATTTGTCTGAAATTGAATTAATTTAATTTGGGAACAGTCACGTTTGAAGGCAAAATGTTGCTTGATCAAAATTTATTATTTTGATCTCTGATTTCTGTGTAAGTGCAATCAAAAAATGAAATACCTATATTTTGAAGATGATTATGTCTACACATGAGACTGCTACTTTTTTATATCACCAGCAACAGGAGCAGACTGTTTGCTACAAAGACCTTTAGACTAGCAGCTTTAATATGAAAGCAAGACACAGAAGTCCCAGAGCTCCATTTTCTCCTTAGGTACTGGATAAGATGCAGAGCCTTTCTATATTTGATTTTGACGTAACAGAAAGAAATATACTTACAAGACCAGCTGACAGCCATGCTTTCACATACATTATTAGTTTAGAAGTTTGTAAAAAAGAATTTTACTAAGGCCAAAAGCTATAATTTGAAAGGCTCCAAAATATAAAACACATGCAGATACATTAATAGTATAGAGACTATCTGTAAACTGGCCCTACACATTAGAAAATGTCACAAGATTATCTAGGTCTTTTTTAAGAAACAGCAGTACGAGGGTTAAAAGGAGGCAGTGTATTCCAGAAGCTGATATGAATTTATCTACAAGATCACAGATGTGCAAGTTAATGTTTTGATATTAGGTAAGATTGCTAAACTCTGCAAGATAACAGTGAAACACTGTCATTCTAAAGCCACCATTCAGGCAACTTTTATAGTTAAACAAATAGACCCCAGTTTGTAGATGGGCTAAGAACTTGCTGTCTCCACCATGTGCCCTAGCAAACCGAGGATGCCTACCTAATTCATGTTTGAGTCTGGCCAGAGAAGGATTGCAGAGCTACACCATATATTAACATGTAGCTGTAGCATGTAATTTCTTTTTCAATCCTAGGCAAATAGTAATAGGCAAAGACCTAGATTTCTTCTATCTTTCCACCTGTTAGTCAATCATGATGGTTTCCACTGATTTGCACTACAGCAACAAGCAGGATCCCAGTATTGAAGCCCCACTGCCTTATGGTTTGTACATACACACTGACTTCTGTCACGCCTGCATGTTCTGTGCTTGTTCATATACAGAGTTAAGTGCATGCAAATTTGTGTATTATTTGTTAGCATTGTGAACGCACCTTTCATGTGAAACTACAGCACAGAAAATAATTTCTCTCACTGTAGATCACAAAATCTTTGGATGTCCAGAAAAATGTCAAGGTATTGACACTATCCAAATAACAATTAACTCCCTTTAATTGCTGGCAGCGTGTTTTAACTCACTGTTGGTACAGTTACTCAGTGCTAAAGGCAATTAAAACTGGTCAGCTAGTCAGTGAATAGTACCAAAAAGACACTTCACGAGCTAAACATTCTTCTTGCAAATCTTCGAGCCATCCTTGTGTAAGCTTTCTCAGCACTAGACAGAATGAAGTTTTCAAAGTGAGAAATTCACAAAATACTTGTTGTATACATCCTGTATACATAAATCTTGCCTCTGTAATAGATGTTTGAGCTCCCTGGGTCCATTCTGTCTTTTTATTCATGGTTTGGGTAGCATTTTGCAAAAGAGGGTTGTTCTATTTGAAACAGTATCTGGAATATCCATTTATTTTTTCTTAAGTCATTGTATGCCTGGAAGCCTTAAACAACTTTTTTAGATATTCTTTGTTACTGTGCAAAGGAAGGCCTTCTTCAAGAATGACATATATCCCTAAGTAGGAACATAAAGTGGATAAAAATTAACAGACAGTTTCATAATTCTTAATGAAATGATCAGACACAACTGTTACTAGAACCAGCAATAAATAATTATCTAAATCCATGGAACCTAAGCACACAGTGTGAATACTTTACTGACAGAGGCTAAACTAAGAACCTGGAAAAATATACTAGTTTAGGGCCTTGCTGGATACTAAATGAAAGCCCTTACTACTTGTCTCAGTTGTTCAGAATTAGATACGATTTTAGAGTCAGCAAATTCCCTGAGACACAAGAACACTTCTTTTTTCAAGTCTAGTTAAAATATATGTGTACCTCAAGCTTTCTCCTATCTCCTGCTAGATTTTAGTCTTTTTTAATGAACTCTTCACTAATTGGGGATTTCCAATTTGTGACATGTTTTTGGACTGCACAACAGATCTAATTAGCATTAAGTCAGTTTATCTCTGAATCAAGCATTTCTCTTCTCTTGCTATCTTCCAGCATTTAATGAATTAGTGCTTATTAATGCCTCCAGGCCATTATTAATGTTTGTTCTTTAATCTCGAAGTTTGAATTGATGGTCCCTTGACTCTAAAAAACTCATTGTCTGTGAACTCAGGGGAACAAATGGGAGAGAAGGAAGGATGGTGGGCATGGAAAGATAGTAAAAATGCACAGAAAGGAAGCAAGTCACTGAACAGCAGTCCCATCACTAAGCCGAACTGAAGACTTACGTAGTGTTTGAGGGGAAGGTGACTTTCACACCTCCTATTCAAGACTGCAGCAGGTATATCAGACTCCAGAACAGAAGTCCTGCCCTTCTCAGCATCATTGGCAGACCCTAGCCAAAACCACTGAGCCTCCAGTGCTATGTGATCCTGGAAGGAGACTCTGAATCAGCTTTTAAGAATACATGTAAGTAGCCACAGAAGGGAAATCTGCTGTGCAGAACAAGTTATATAAAAATCAGGAACTACCATCTATCTGTGCAAATGGATAACTTCTTTATTAGTTGCCTGGCTCACTCTTAGCTAATTGTTTATAGACAAAACAACCTGTGGCACACACAAGAGGCAGTCTGACATGGAGGGGAAGATAAATAATATGTAGAGCATTCAATATCTGAAGACACGTTCAGTGAATGCTCCTTGGCTGGCCAAGAATGAATGAAGAACAAATAATTCAACTCAATGACCCTCACCAAACAACACATGGTGGATTTTATTTGCAAGACCTGAAAACCATCCTAATCTATTTCAGTTCACTGGATCGAGTTTTCCTTTTTCCCTTAGCACAGAAAACATTATGCTTTTGTCTGAAAAGACTATAAAGCAAAACCAGGAAAAGAAAATAATAGTGAATGAGAAGAAGTGTTTTTTAGAGACCATTTTTTCACCACTTTTTTTTGGTTTTGCTTTTAGTCATAGTCTGCGTCTCAGTGGATAATAATGCTAAAATCTGGATGGCACTCAGACACAGCATCCCAAGTCTGACATACTAAAGATAACTCAAGGAGCAGAGACTCCCTTCTGAGTTCTGTTCAGCAACATCTGTCTTAGTCTTTTGGGCTTTTTCCTTCTCACTCAGCATTTATTTCCTCTCTTTGTATCTGTCAGTTTGCATGAGCACAGAAACCCCTTCTCTTCCACAAAACTGCTCAGACAGCTGCCTGGCTAGAGATGAAAGAAACCTGCATTACAGGAACTGGAGCATTGCCAGAGCTTGCATCGAGAGAAAAATGTGCTATCCAAGTATAGTCACGGCTGCTGGCCCGGGCCAGCCTTGGCCAGGGTACTGTGGCCTATTTGAATCTCAAGTGTATGTGTCAAAATTAAGCTGGCCAATATCTTACCTCACCACATACTTCAGCAGCTGAATTTGTCTGTTGAAATTGGGAATTTTGCCATCCACTTCAGTTAAAAGACTGTGCCCACACTGCCTCAAGGGGCAAGCAAACTACTTGCCAATCTGCCCTACTTGTTCGAAGCATTTATATTAAACGGTAAAATCTTGCTGACTGACAAATTACTTGATATGTCTTTTATTAAACATCAGCTACTTCCTAGCTTCTTCTTTTGTTCAAATTTGGCTAAAACTCCATCCACAAAGAAAATTTGAACATGTACTTGGAAAAACACCTCTCCTCCCAGCACTATGCCCACTGCTGCCAGATTTTATGATTTGACTGAACAACCACCTGAAGCTTAAAAAAAAAAAGGCCAAACCCTCAAAGCTGTTATTTTTATATTTCATAATTCTTATGCCACTTTCGGGGTTCCCAAATGGCTGGCAGACATTTTCAGCATCTGATGTTGGCAACACTGCATATTTCTATATCTGAGCTCACATGAGCTGGATCCTTCTCAATTTAAAGGAAGCTGGTTTCAAAGCGTATCCAGTAAAGCATTCATCTAGAGACCAACTTTCATGACTTCCCTGATAAAAACCAGTGTTCACAATCAGGCCAAACCTAAACACTTTATTTGAATTGGTTTTGAAAGTGAGAGCAACTTATCAAGACTTAATATTCAGAAGGAAGGGAATTCAATGGGAGAACAGCTGGGGAAAAGTGTGCCAATGGATGAATGACTAGTTTTGTTTGACTATTTCTTCTTGTGGCAAAGGAACATTAAGCAAGAGAATAGATCATTTACACACATTACAAAATATAAAAAATGGGCAGTTAAAATTTAATAATCTCTTCATTAGTTCCTATCATTGATTTTAAACTTTTCTGCCTAAAGAAAACCTTTATGAGCTCCCAAGACCAGAAATTTGTTCATCCCTGTAGGCTGATGTCTTTCCCTATACATCAAGATCCTTGAATTTAAAATGCTGTTTTACTTAGCACTTAAAATCTTGGCTGTATATTCATTCTAATTACTTTCAAAACTAGCTTTTGACTGTGCAGCAAATGTGATAGCTGGCATGTTAGAATACCACTGCAGTGTTCCATTACTGCCTTTTTGTGCTAAAAGAGGAGTCAGTCATGGCATGATGCAATATTCCCACTATTTTTAAAATGAACAAAAATATATTTCTACAGTTTTTATAACTGACTGAAAGACTCTTTCCAGATCTGCTCAATATGATTTTGGATAGTTCATCTGGCTCTTAACAGGAGCTTTTATAAGGAAACAACAGATAATTTACAGCAAAAGATTTCTTTCTTTGTCTATACTATTGCTTGGTTTGGTTGATGCACAAGGCAAAATGCAAGTTTTAGACACATTGCAATGTCTTAATGTCACACAATAAAATATTGGTTAGTCAGTGTCAAAGAGCTGTAGAGCTGAAACCAGCAGAAAAAGAATGAAACTAGGTATACTTCTGTAAATTTTCACAACTTCTTCACACAGATGATATTTTCAGATTATGCATACAGTGCAGACTGCACGTCTCCCTGGTTTTGGATACTTTGCACTGTTCTGGGCGTGTAAAGGTGCCCTGTAGCCAGGTTAGCCATCTGCAGCAGAGTCATTTATCAGGTGGAGTGAACCCATAGTAACTCAATAGCCAACAAAAATTTTTGCAGCTGGTCAAAGGACCTAGCCAAAAAAAAGGGGCCATGGGGGAAAATACCACTGCTTTCATGTCTCTGTGTTTCACGTCTCTACAGTTGTTGTACCAGCATCTTACAGTCTCTTACACTTTCAAAATTGACTGCAGCCACTGTACTATGATAACCTGTCTACAAGCTCAGCCCCCCGTGGATAAGCATACAAGTGACTATTTTCAACTAATTTTTGCAAATGTGCATACACGTTTTCCATAATTTATAATGACTATTTCAGAAATGGATTCATAGATAGAGTCTACAACAAAAACAGAAAGTTACAAATAATTTACTGTGGTGGTTTAAGTGATGTATTATGCTTCTTTATAATTGCAAATTATTTTAGAAAAGATGGTTAGTTTCTTGAACAACTTTCATAAATAATTCTTGATTTGCAACTGAACTTTCTTGGGAGATGTTCAATATTCAAAGTCTGGTGTGAACTGATTGGAAATTCCAGTCATAGAAAATAGATCTTTGTATTCTATTTAATGAGTTCTAAACTAGGGGTTTGGTGCCATATTTTATCAATTTATAACTTACATTCTGCAGAGTCTCTTTCAATATTTGTTTTATACTTGCTGCTTCTGTCAGGGAAATAATATCTTAGAACATCTATGAAAATGGAGCATAAGAAATTGTCTTGGTTTTGGCTGGGATAGAGTTCGTTTTCTTCCTAGTAGCTGGTACAGTGCTGTGTTTTGGATTTAGTGTGAGAATAATGTTGATAACACACTGATGTTTTAGTTGTTGCTAAGTAGCTTAAGTAGGGCTTATCCCAAGTTAAGGATTTTTCAGTTCCCGTGCTCTGCCAGCGAACGGGTGCACAAGGATCTGGGAGGGAGCATGGCCAGGACAGCTGACCCCAACTAGCCACAGGGATATTCCATACCATAGAATGTCATGCCCAGTATATAAACTGGGGGGAGTTGGTTAAACCAGGAAAGAAATAGAAGCATTGTTGAAGAAAGTGGATTAACAATTCAAGTTCATATTTATGGTTGCAGTTTCATGATGTTCATTTAATTTAGGATGAATTTTACTAATATGGCACAAATATGAGAGTTCTCCTAAGTTATTTCTTTATGCAGAACCTAGAGTATTATCAGTGTAGTTATTGATTGTACAGCAATGTTCAAAGGTTCTCAGAAAGCAAAGACTTTAAGAAGAGAAGATACAAGAGGACAGACATACAATATGAAGCAGATAAAAATCAGTGTTTGCAGTGCTAGGAGGCACAGAAAGATTGCCCTGCCCTTGGATGAAGTCATCTTTTTGTATAGACACTGTCAGACGTGACTTTTATCATTCCTCAGAAATCATTCTAAAGCACAAAACTATGGTTTGCCTGAAAGGGCATCACATGGCATTTGCAGTATTTCTCCAGGGCAGAGCACAGCAAGGGCTTGCGTTGCAGAACTATTTGAAGAGCCAACAATTCATTGATTGCTCAGTGCTGTGAAGACACAAGTGTTATGTTTGTGCTTAACATTTCTCACAATTCTTTTAATGATTATTTGTGCCACCTCCACCTCTGCAGCACCTCAGGTCTAGCAGAGGAATGCACCTTGTGGAGATGTCCAGGGCACAGAGTTATTAAGAGCAGGACACCATTTTCAGCTTTCAGGGCACGTGATGCAACTGCCATTTGCGGCTACATTTGAACAGATTGCCTCTCATCTATACATTCTTGCTGCAGCTTGATTGTATCGGTGTGTATGCCTTTTGATTTTTTAAAAAATATAATTTATTTGTGCTCATATAAACCAAACACAATAAGCATAGAGAGAATATGCATCTGGCTGTGAAGTCCTTTATCAGCAAACCCCTTTCTCATGTCAAGGAGCCAGGCTGGAGCTCTTTCTTATTTTCAGGAAAGCCCTGATGTGCTCCTAGAGGATGTCTGTTGAAGAACAAGGCTCAGTAAATGGGCTATCTTGTCTCCCATGATGATACAAGGGAGTAGGATGTGTACAAATCAAGTCCCGTGAGAAAAACCTGTCCTTCTGGATTCATCTTCCCAGTCCAACATATACTCCAAGAGCACAAGTATGTCTTCTGTCCACATAAAAAGCTTTTACCACCTAATGATAAAAGGTAAAGCTAACCCTGACACTCCTCCACTGAGATCTGCCGTGGCTCTGATAAGTAGTATTGCAGGAGCATGTCTGCCTTGGGGACATACTACTCAGAATGCCAGGAAAGAAGAGATAACCTAGAAGTGCATTCTTTTTCCAGGGTACCCTTAGCATTACTAAAATACAGCGTCTCCTTACCTGCTTCTGCTCCCAAAGTTCCTCATTTGATTCCTATCTAATCTTAAATATCCAAATAGTAAAACAGAGACATATAAACTATATTTAATTTAAATCCTATTCTCTTCTATGCTGACTAGGTGTTCTGCTCCTCACATCCCTATAGGCAGACAGGCTCTGGATGTGGATCCTAGGAAAGGCTTACACAGTTTCAAGATTTTCAGTGCAGGGAACTTTTCTGCATTCTGCGTGGTGCAAGAGGGGCCTTACGTGGCCAGTCACCTCTGTACCTGGAGACCTGGATATAGAAATGCATCCAAGAAAAAAAAAAAAAAAAGCTTTGGCTAAGGATTTTAGCCATTAGCTTTCAAGTAGCAACTGAATAAGCTGTACAATGGGTTCTTTTAATCATCTTGAAAAGGTTTTCAAGCATTTTGAATCAACTAATAAATGCACTTGCTGGATTTTCATACAGCTCCCATTTTTCACTGTCAGTGCATCCTAAGTTGGCAAAACTTTGAATATTTGGTAGCTTTTTTGCATATAGTGCATTTATCAGTCATTTTGAGTTTCAATATGATTAGCTGGTACCTGAACAAATTCCTTAGGCAAACTTACAACTAGGTTATATGATGATTAAAAAAAAAAAATAAATTTACAAGATAACTGAAAAGGACAACCTTCAAGATACAGCAATAACCTTCATCAGAAGTATAAATGGAGAAGTCATGGAGACTGAATATGAAGTCCAGATGTAGTACAAGACCATTATTCTGACCGATTTCAATGAAAGCATCAAGCAGAGAGACTTGGGAGAGAGATAATGAGATCATAGGGTGGGGGTGAGACAAATCATTCTAATTCGGGAAGCATCAGAGGAGAGAGGTAGGGCTGATGGAGGGACTGTGCACACCCCTACCATTCCCTATCACAACTCAAAGCAGACTTCACTAGGTGGTAGAATGACAGAGCTACAGCACTCTCAGCCTTTTAGGTATTTCTATAACTTGAGTTGGATAGAAAGAAATGCTGCTCTGAGGAGGCATAGCTATACCATGCCTCCGATGGATCATGTTTTCAAAGCAACTGACTGATACTACCTCCTCAGTCTAGGCTCTGTACCAGTAGCATGTCTTTCCATCCATTGCCTTGCTCCTTCAGAGCCACTAATTCCCTTTCCTTTCCCATTTTCAGCACATGGGTCCTTGTCCTTTTCCTCTTTCTCCCTTTCCTGTGTCCAGATAGGATCTCTGCTTCCTCCACCTACTTCAAAATGTTCTTAAAGTGCTTGCTTGTGCTTCAGTTATTTCAGACTATATTTTTAAGCATCAAAACCTATCAATCACAGACATTCCAGTTCCTGAATAGATATGCCCTAGGGTCTGTAAAATATATATACAGAAATGCCCTGTATATTCACCAAGCATATGCACCCATGGGCAGGCCAACACTGTGTGAGTGTGATTTGGAAGTTTGATCAGGAGCTGTTTTGTGAAAGAAACCTTTCCACAGCATGGATTCGTACATAGCCTTCACGCAGACCACCTGCTTTTTCGTGCTGAAGGTATCAGAAATATCATCCAAGCCATTTAACTTCCAAACCACTGGACTATCATAGAGGGTGAAGGACACATTGGCATAAGCCATAGCTGGCCACAGCCTTTCTAATGCCAGTACCCACCAATCAGATGACAAAGACCAAAGCACTTGTCAGTCAATGAGGGAGATACAGGAGATGACGACCACAAAGTGGAGAGCAGAGGGACAAGGGATAATCCTCTGCAGTGTGAGACTCAAAAAGTGTTATTTCTTCTTTATGCAAATTCCAAATCATAACACCATGCTATTCTACACCCTTGGTTACAAGAAAAAAATACTGTTCTATGGTATAATTACACAATTTTCAGTTAGAAATGGTTTATAGAAATGATTACCAATGATTGAGACCAATTTCTGCTTCAACCCCTCTGACATTTATTGGCAAAGGCCTCTGGCACTCAGAGAGTTTTGCAAATGCAGCATTAAAGCTTTTATACTTCCTGTCTCTAGTTATCATTATAGGTGAGGAAATGGTAAGAGAGAAGGGAAATAGAAAGGAAAGAAGACAGAAGAGTTTGGGGAATGCAGCTACTGCTGTGTTAGCCAGCACAGAACAAGTGTTTCATCTATCTTACAGAATAGATGAAGGCAACAGAGACAGTAGGGAGCAAGGAGATGAAAGAGGCAGACTTAGCAGGGAGATGTCTGTACATGGAGGTATGGAACTGGCTGAGAAAAGCTAAGCCTGGACTCCTCTGGGCTCAGAGTCATCGCTCTCTGCTCTCCCTTGCACGCTGTTCTTGTACTGTGGCAGGGTTGAGTGTATAAAGGATTAAGACTGGGTTGCATCATTTTAGAGCCCCTGCATATGGAAGTGCTTCTGGGCTCTGTAAGCAGTCTTGTCTGTAAAAGAAAAGCAAGCTAAGCTTCAAATCAAAAGACTTGAAAGAAGTTGAAATCTTATATTTTGAAAATAGCAGAACAAAACATTTTAATTTTTCTCCAGAAAACAATCCCCTCCTGTTATCAGGAATTACATTAAATCATAACTTTAATTATAATAAAAATATATTTGTTGGTGATCGAACTAATTGCTTAATGTCATCCAGCTTCATCTGGTACCTATTACTGTAGTGCTCAACAAATGAGATGTCAGCAAATACTGAACAGGGAATATTCATTAGATGAAACTCAAAGATTTGTAACACAGTTCTTCAGATTTGTAGGAATTAATAAAAACTGTAACCTTAAATTGTTGTCGTGCATAGAAGACAAAGCTAGAAGAGACTCCCTATTACTTTCTGCACTGAATTTCTGAGAAGAGCCTGAGAAAATACACACACTTCCACCAAAGTGAGGGTTAAAACTCCCTCTGATTACAGAGGTTTATTAATGGGCCCAGACAGGAGAACACATGAGAGGAAAGGAAGATAAGCTAATAGTGAATGGACAGC
The DNA here is from genome assembly GCF_018691265.1 of Tyto alba. Classification (NCBI taxonomy): domain Eukaryota; kingdom Metazoa; phylum Chordata; class Aves; order Strigiformes; family Tytonidae; genus Tyto; species Tyto alba. The sequence continues at coordinate 9,467,751 of NW_024881262.1, read as the reverse complement.
CCTATTAGCAGACCCCAAGAGAAATCTTCCAAAGCTGAAAGGAGGAGAAACAAAGAGGAGCTGTGTACACATTGAGTGTGCAGTGGCCATGGCATGTCTGAACACCTTTCTTTGAAAACTAGTTTCCACCATGGGATTAAACTTGGTATAGGGTTCAGTAGCGCCCCAAATGTTTCCTCAGAGTAATACTGTTCAGGACAGTTGCTGCATATCTACCAAACAGATTAGAGTGCGTGTTCAGATTTAACAGCCAGCCTTCAAAGGCAGGTAAACAAACCAATGAGAACATGATCAAGAAAACTGTAAGCCAAAATATGAAGATAGAAACCTGACACATGTAGCAGAACAGTGTCGGGTATCATAGTAGTCAACACCTGGTATGTATAGTTGTTTTAGGGTAAGTAAAAATCCATTCTATGCAGCAGTGATTCATTAAAAGAATACATGTACACAGTATCTTCTCCTAACTACTTGTGATTAATATTTATTTATAGTGATGTATCAATATAGGTTTATATTTTATATTCCTCTGATAAAACTCTGAAGAAACATTATGTTCATAAAGAGCTTAACAGAGTTGCAATTTCAAACTAACTTTTTAGGCATTCTTTTCACGGTATGAGTTGTAAAGGCTGCTGGTTAAAAAAAATATAGATAGTTTAGATACAGCAAGTAAATAATAGATGCTCAGCAGAGAAGATGACTGCTTTTCCTCTCTCAAACATGCTAGCCAAATGTGGAAAAGTAAACCCAAAGGAGACTGGGTCATAGTTAATTTGACTGTCAAGGGAGAATATTAAGTGATAAAATCACATTTTCACCTCCATAAAAAATGCAGGAAGGATATTTACTTTACATGTATAAATAACACATTTTATTGTTCTATTTTAATATTTCTTTTCCTCAGACCACCTCCAAGAAGGTTTCCATAGAAACCTAAGAAGAAAAGCAGAAAGGAACATAATTTTGCTCAGTTTATATTGATTTCAAATACCAATGTGTCTTCTGCACACATTTTTATCAGCTGAAAATCTAAGTGTTACAGTTGATTAAAATAGCAATTTAGTTTTATCACAGTTATCAAAAACACTGTTTGCAGTTCAGTCTATCACCTACCCAAGTTATGGCATTGTAGAACATCAAAGATGAGCAATTTTTTAAGCAACTGTAATGAGCTCTATCAAGATGAAAACTGCTTTGCAACATTCTCTCTGTTCATCCTTGGTGCTGATTTAAGGTACTACAGACAATATACTAAGTCTTTAAATAGGTTTCAGATATGAATCTCTTCAATTTCTTAAACTGCCTGGTATTGGTGATTAACATAATGATTTCTCCAGATAGCCTGACCTCTGTTCCTTCTAAGGGATGTGGCTCGGATACTTACTTTGGATGATTCAAAGTCCCTGATAGCACTGGGCCACACGCTTTTTGCAACTTTAGTGGCTTGATTTTTTTCCTTGGGTTTTTATTTATTGCACATTGCTTTGCTTTTTGCCTGTCACATTTTAAAATCTTTTCAACAAAGCCAGAAAACAAGGAAAAGTAAAGAAATCAACATGTTTTAAACGATTCTCATAGGCTTCAAGGATGCAGCCTCTTTCCTGCATGCAGTTACTTATTACTGCTGTTCACTTCTGACTCATTTGTATATGCCTGAAACCGTTTTAGGAGAACCAGTCCAACAACAACTGAATATTGTATTCTGAGAAGAAGCCTCATGCTGAGATGCCTGGAAGATTGTATGCCTGGAAGATTGTATGTCTGAGCTTACAGGAACACATAGGTAGCCTCACTCAGAGACCCCATTCTCTTTTCTCATGGAAGCTGCAAATTAGCAAACCCTTTTAGGATTCCACTTTCAATACCATTTCTTCCTGCTTACAGAGAACTGAAACTTGATGACCCCTCACACTGTTTATGCTAAATGCCAGTTGTTGGAAGTCAAAGCTGTCTCCGTGGCATGAATCCAGCTTTTATTTTTATGCAGTTCTAGCCTTGCTATTCACAAAAACAGAATGCTAATAAACCTGTTGCAATACTAGGCTAAAAGAATAAATTATTGCAGGGTTTTTTTGTCTAGGATCCATTATTTCCACTGCCTTACCAGTTCTGGATGAGAGAGTACTACTTATGCAAGTACAGCTACACACACTTTTACAGACAGATCGGGTGAAGATGAAATTATATGTTTCCTTTTTATTTCAGGGTGATCTGTAAAGATGATCTGTGAATTGAGGCCTTTGCACTTAATTTGTGTTTTATAGTAGCCACTTAAGGGATAGAAGATGGTTTTAATTCTGCTTTAACCAAAAGCTATTTTTTCAGGACATGCAGAGGATGACAGAACCCTCCCTGAAAAGCAAACACAGGGGACTAAAGCTTCTTGCCTTTCTCTACTCACAAACACCAAGATACAGGTAACAATACAGAACAAACAGCAACATAATAAGCCACAGCACCATTTATTGAAGACTTTCAAGCTTGATTTCCAAATTATAACCCCATTCTAAGATCATATACTGCATCACTTCTGTAGTGGAGTGGTTTCAGATTTCCTGTGCATGTTTATTTTTAGGTCAGGTCTGCTAATGAGCTCAAAATAAGTGAAAAAAATCCCTCTGATGAAATGATGTAACTACGAGCTCTGAATTTGTGCCCAACAATGGTTAACAATGTTGGCACTTGAATGATGGCCAGAACAGACCGAATTTCTGTTCCTGCCATTTTAAAAAAAGAAACACATTGGCCTATCTTTCCTCATTCTCCGATAGTGAAATGTAAAAATAGAACTATGCACTCCAGAGGGCTCCAAGGGCTCCTTTCATTAATGTGAAAAATCCATCATTTATAGCTCTGCAGCATGAATAGGTTTGGAAGGACATTTAATCACTAGTAAAAATGTCACAACCCCAACCTACTCCTGCAGAAGTATACATAGCTCACAGCTATTCATCCGGGCTTGTTGGCAACTGCGCAAGTGCTCCATATATTCTCCATAGTGGATGAGAGCAAAGGAACATGTAAATGAGAACTGCTAGTCCAAAATATAACTTACACTGAAAATACATAAATAATAATTTCAAGGGGTAGGTAAATTGTATCGGTTGCTTTCTAAATATAATATATTTTTCCTAAGTAGTTTCCAATGAGGATCAAATAACACTTCTGATCACACTTGGCATGATATGTGGCAAATGGGAAAGCATCTATGAGAAAAACTGTCTTGGTATTAAGGACTGGAAGGCTCGTGTCCCAAGGACTAATTTGTATTAAACTTCAGACCCTTCCACAAACAGACTTGAAGGTTTTATGTAGTTTTCTGCTTACCAGTTACATGCCGAGGAAGATAGAAAAGGTTTTGGTGTGAAAATTGTCTGATTTGAAATGTTCCATATGCTATTAGATGGAGCATAATTAAATTAATCTACCTTCATGTCTGGATACATACATATAGGGATCTACTTCCGTTATAAATCTGTTTAGATTCCTAAAATATTTCCAAGAGTCTACTGTCTCTTTACAGTGCACTTGAAAGTCAGATCTAGATGCTAGTGAGAGCTGTGTGATTCTCCTGATTTTTCACAGTATTTTTCAGTTCAAAGCCACCACTGACTCTCAAAATCTGCTTCCTGTTAACAACATTTTTATTAAAATCAAACTTTTGTTTTAAAGACCTGTATCACTGTAATGCTAGGTACTGATTTAGAAAATTATGTGTGATATGAGAAGTGTGCTTTTTAAAACTGAAAGAGAGCACAGTAGTTTTTGCAAATATTTAATGTAATGGGCAACATCTTCTATTCCATAACTCAACAAGTCTTCAACTGATTGCACAAAGTGAAAGAATGCAGCATAGAGAATGGAAAAAAAAACACCCAAACAAACTAAAATGTGTGGCAGGATTGAAAAGGATATCCTGGATCATTAAATCCAAATCTCATTTAACCACATGCTATTTTAAAGACAGGGACTCATTTTACAGGCTTTCCATTTTGACAACATCAAACAAGGATCACTGTGGTGCCTCATTCAGAACTTTTTCAGATTCGTCAATATATAAATTCACCTTTTAGACCCCCTAACACTAAATCAGAACACCATCAGCACATGAAAGCAGCTAATATAGTATAACCTCTTACTGCTTTTTAAAATTAGTTGAAAAAAATTCTCTAGCTACTGTTGCATTGGCAGACTCTCTGTGGGAGCTGGTATCACTTGTCTGTGGCACTCCAACTTCATGTGGGTCAGGCACCACCTGCCTTTCAGCAGGCAGCATGAAAGCAGAAAGCCCACAGTAGCTCAATGCTAGTATTCATTTGGTAGAAAAATGCCTATATATGATTTCTACCCAGTTTGCCCTGTTTCACTGTTGCTTGTATTAATAATTGCCACCTTGATTTCAGATGCAGAAAACAGGCATAGGTACTGGCCAATATACTTTGTGTCCATCCTCTCTTCCCATGTTTATGCAATGCAGGAAATGAAACGGAAGGTGCCCTTTGCTGGCAGCACCAAGCTTGCAAGGTGGAACAACACAACAACCTCAGCTGGGCCTTTATGTACAACTGCTTAAAGAAGCACAAATACATCATCTACAATATATATTTCAGACCATTTGCAGCTGAGTTTTCACTGACTTCATCAGGGCAGGAAGACAGCGTGTTCCACAGGGTATATTAGAAATCTGAAAAAATCTAAAGGTAAGCACATTGAAGAATGAATCTTACTGAAACTGACAGTCATTCATCCCTTTGCTGGCCCTTTGCTATCTCCCAGATATGACAAGGACACTCGGGAAAATAAGCTGAATTCATAGAATCGCAGAATGGTTTAGGTTGGAAGGGACCTTAAAGATCACCTGGTTCCAACTACCCTGCCCCGGGCAGGGCCCCCTTCCACCAGCCCAGGTTGCTCCCAGCCCCGTCCAACCTGGCCTTGAACCCGTCCAGGGAGGGGGCACCCACAGCTGCTCTGGGCACCCTGGGCCAGCACCTCACCCCCTGCACAGGGAAGAATTTCTGCCTTAGATCTCATCTAAATCTGCCCTCTTTCAGTTTAAAACCATTCCCCCTCATCCTATCCCTTCACCCCCTGATAAAGAGTCCCTCCCCACCTTTCCTGTACCCCCTTTAAGCACTGGGAGGCCGCTCTGAGGTCTCCCCGAAGCCTTCTCTTCTCCAGGCTGAACGCCCCCAACTCTCTCAGCCTGGCCTCACAGGGGAGCTGCTCCAGTCCCCCCAGCATCTTCGTGGCCTCCTCTGGATCTGCTTGAGCAGGTCCAGGTTCTTCTGATGTTGGGGGCCCCAGAGCTGGACCCAGCACTGCAGGGGGGTCTCACAAGACCTGAGCAGAGGGGGAGAATCCCCTCCCTCAACCTGCTGCCCACACTGCTCGATGCAGACCAGGGTACAGTTGGCTTTCTGAGCTATGAGTGCACTTTGCTGGGTCATGCTGAGTTTCCCATAAACCAACACCCCCAAATCCTTTCTCCTCACAGCTGCTCTCAATTATCCAAAAGGTGTCAATTTAAGACAAATTATGTAGATCAGCTCTACTAAATAGATGGACTCAGAAATAAAAGTGGCATAACTTGATTTCATTGATTTCAGTGAGGTAAACTAAAGCAAATTGAGGCCATTTAAATTCTGACTGCATGTACATAAAACGATTTAATATGATTTTACTAATACATTTCAAATCCAAATTCATTTTGGTTAATGTTATTGAACATCCCTGAGTAGACAAGACAAGATATAATTCAGCTTTAAACATCTGTTCCAGGATTGTTGGATTTGTGCATTCTCTTCTAGTTCATCTTTTCTTTTACATATCTGCCATTGCTATTTGAATTTCAAGATAAGTGTCCCACAGGGTACTGTGAGTTTTTTTCCTTTCAAAAAGAACCATCTGGAGAAAACCAGCAATATTGCCAACACTAGCATTAAAATTGTGAGTCAGGCCTTAAAAAATCATGAGATTTATTTAAAAGTGTGAATCTTTCCCCCACAAATAATGAATTTGCATTTTTAGTGCATCTCTGATATTTTAGATGTACATCAGCCACATTTTCAAACTGCAATACAGGAAAAGCTGGCTTGCCTACATAACCACTGGACTGCAAAAGCCACAATTTTAATAAAACTACCAAATATCAGGAGAGAGACAGAGTCCTGAGAACTTAAACTCAACAAGTCAGGAGCCATGACAGTACTATAACTGTTTATGTTATAGATCAATTAAAATGAATCTGACCAGTAGGAGACAGACAAGATAGACACTTCCGAGTTTGAACCTGGAATTTGTTTAGTTCAGATCCCAGTACAGAAATGGTCTGTTTTCTCATTTTTGCTTCCATAAAGATCAAGTCCTGTTTGCTAAAGAGGATGTAAATGAAAAGTAATGTTTGGGTTTTTTACTGAATTCTGATCAAGTAAGCTTGACCTACGACTTGCATATATGAAACTTGTCTGTCCGGTATCTAGATTTTCTCAAAAATACCTATAATAAAGAGGTGCTTTGATCAAGTTTTGACTTTCAAGCTTTTATTTCTTAAATCCAGTTCAGAAATACATGTTCCTCTTAAGTTACAGACAATATTAGTGGTGGTGAGCTTATCTTCTTTTACTAATAGAAACTTTACAGTATCAGCTGTTCTGCAGCTGGGTCAAACAGGCCAGAGATTCCCTAAAGGGACTTGTGAAATAAGTAACTGCTGCTTAAAGCTTTGGTATTTTAATCAAAACAAAACTTTAAAGCAAGTTAATGCAAAGAGAAAATATTTCTAACTTGTAATCTGCTTCATTCAACAGATGTTAGTTTACTTTGTGCATCCACAGATGATGTAGCTAAAGCTTGAGTAGCATGGTAGAAATGTCTCTTCACAGGACCCCAGCTCAGAGCTACACACCACCTGTAGGGTTTGGATAAAGAAGGGGTCCTAGGGATCAGGAATCAAACTGTTGATGTGTGGTCCAAAGTGCCTGGAAGCGAAGCAGCTCCTACAGGTTTACTCATACAAATGATGATGACTGATGCAAACTTTCAGAGGAACCTTCCCACAGGGACCTCTCCCATCCCTCCAGCACAGGACCTGATCTTCTCCTCAGGCAATGCAGGGGTAGAAAGATGGAGAGAAATGCTCCTTGCTGTTACATCTACACTTTCTGCAAGTATGACAGCATCAAACCTCAAGCCCACTTACCAGTACAGATGGGTTGAAGAGTCAAAGGGATTTTTTTCCTCTTTAGCCCCACACAAAAGAATTATTTTTTTCTACCTTGTGCTTGCTGAATGTATTAGCAGTCCTTCAGTGTTTGACACTGCATGGGAGCTTTATACTACATACAATACAACTTACATAAGAATAATTACTGGCCAGCATGCTGGGATACTTGTCGAAGGACATGTGTACTTCTATTTATTTTTTTTTTGCAGGCATAAATATACCATAAACAAAGAGCATTAATTATAAAGTAGCTCCCTGGAGAAATCAAAATTACTTGAGGAGTAAGAATGATTGCTCTGTCCAGGCCATGTCCCACTGAGATGCAATTTGTTTTCTTTTACATCACTCACATCTTTTTTCCTACATCATCGTCTCTGTATTTTACTGACTTTTGATAATAACCCTCAGTACATAAGGCTCAATGAACTCCACATCCGTTCTTCACAAGATGTGTACAAAATGCAGTAAAAATGTTTGTGTGGTGTATTTAAAGATATTATCACAGCTGAGGGTTATAAACATGCATTTTTTACTATAAACCAGGTCAGAATTTTAAGCCAGACATATAATCCTACTTTTCCCCTGAATGATTGAGTATACTGTAGACACAGTAACATCTTTTGTGTTTCCATCAGATTCTATTTGCAGGAAAGCTTTGATTTCAATGTGAACATTTCTAATAAATTACATGAGGGCAAATGAAGGGGAAGCATTTTAAATATAACTACTAAACAACAGCTTTACTGAGGAGATTCCCCTATCTACAAGACAGCTTCATGACTTATATGTTGGAGAGATAGGGAAACCATTTGTTCTCCAGGCCAGCAGTATTATATGCATTTTATTTCTATAATCCAGAATGGCCTGCCTTTAGGTAAGCAGTGGGGTGTATTAGAAAAAACCTGAGGTTTCTTCAAATTCATGGTTCCCGTGACCTCCATGACCAAAATGCAGTGTAAACCTCATGCTAAATCAGTATTTACTCAGGGCATTTCAAAAAAAAGACTAGGTATTGTAAGCACAAGTGCTGGGCTCTAGCAGATAGCTATTCACGCTTCTTTTTCAGACATTCCCAGAATGCATCCCAAGTCCAGGCATTCTCTATCCATATGAAAATATAGCCATCTGGGAAAGTATCAAAAAATGCCCCAGTCAAACAAAAAAGACAAAATGGCTATTTACATATAGGACTATATAGTCCTAAGATCTCAAAAGACAAAGTAACTATGTCCTGACCAAAGCAACATATACTACCTCTACAGCTTTTCCCTCTAGTTTTTAACATAGAGTTGAGTTGTTTCCTGTCCTAAACTGTCGTGTGGTATCACAGTGCACACTTCAGCAATTGTTGTGTTCTGCTGCAGCAGAGAATGAAGTCAGCCCAGATGGTATGCAAGGATATACTTGTTAATAATGTGACTCATATTTTGGAGCCACATAAATATGATTTTTTTAATAGGCATATCACATAATCATATATTTTTTTATATTTTGATGTAGTACATTTAACAATTGTGGAGCAAGTTCTGCACTCTCTCTTATATGTATTGTAGAAGTAGCACCAGATTGAGGGTTCTACCACTGACACATCTTGTACTTCTAAATCCTGCTCTATGGGCAGGAGTAACCTGAGCAGCCAGCTGCTCTCAGTAGCCTTGCTCCATGTTACTCACTGAGAAGTGCATGCCATAAACATTGTGCCAAAGCAGAGAACAAATTATTTGATTCAAGATTTGGTTTATACCCAACTTAGAACTCAGCCCCAAATTGGTCTAGTCTTTTAGGATCCCTGAAGAGGAAAGGTAAATTATATGAGATGCAATTAAAGTGAATCTAGTCTAGTATTTAAGATCAAATATTCAGGAATAGGTATTAACATGTGTGAGGGAACTGAAGGTGAGTTATTCTCCAGAGCTAATTGAAGAGCTTCCTCTAAAGGAAAGAAAACCTCTTTTGATACTTTACTTTGCTAATGAGATGCAACATAAAATGTCTTCCTAGTTATTATGCTGAAATTTATCATGCATATTCAAAAACTATCTCTGAGGAACTGAAACAATTTAGACAAGATGAGCTACTGAATACATGAAAGGAATTGACTTCACGATCCAGCTAATGATTAGATAGGTTCAACTGTTAAAAATAATGACTGAACCAAAAAAACCCCTGCATTCATATTAACTGTAACCACTAAAAGTTACTGTGAGCTTGCAGACTGAATGGCAATTTAATTTTATTTCAACTACTTGCTTTTCATTTGTCTTAAAAAAAACCCCAACACCCAAGAATCAACTTATGTTCTTTGCACATGCAGAAACTCAGCATCAGGTTTCTTGGAGTTGTCTGATGACAAAAGTATTGTTAAACATTCTCTCAGGTAGTGCAAAACTGCTTTAACTGTCCAAGGGTTCTGACACTCTAAGGGTGTATATTCACCCAATAAATTTAAGCCAAACATCAGAAGAAAATACTATTCACATGACATCTGCTTAACACAAACACACAGTACCTTCCTGTCATTACTGCAGATCTTAAGTAGCTCAAAGTAGAGCTGCCCAGTACTATGTTAGGGAACACAGTAGAACAAGCTTCCAGACTAAAATCAGTGAATTCTCAACAAAGTTACAACTGTAAACCAGTGATGCCTGTTAACGGTATCTTCATGACTCTTAATGTTTTTTAGCATCCTCCATGAGCAAAAGGTAAATTAATGTACCAAGGAAAATCTCCAGAATCAGTGCCCAGATATGAACGTTTGATCTCTTACCATTTTCTTTGAAGTCGGCTAAAATTTGGTTGAGTCAAAAGAATTTACAATATATAAAACACATAATGGAAGTAATAACCAGGCCTTGAAGGCTGGAATCATTGTTCTGTAAAAGCAAAGCACTGCTGGATCCAAACAGGTTATGAGATCCCACACCTAACCTAGGAGCAAGCTGTACTTATTCCCTCTTTTTCAGTGGCATGGTAAGATCAGCGCTTGAAAATGACATCCTTTTCCCTCACTGGCTCCAGGGAACTCTTTTGACAAAGGGCATAATTGCATAATCTCTTTTTTTGAAGTTTAACCAAAAATTCACAGCACCCACACCATCAAGAAGGTGCAGCTGAGTGTGTACCTTGTCTGTGCTGTTGCCTGGGCCAGGCTGAACTGGCTGGTGACAGACTAAGTCATCCACCCTCCAAACACAGCCGATTACAGTAAATCCCACACACCCTGGAACCAGCGGAGGAAGGGTCTGTCCACAATGTACCCCCAAAGTGGTGGAGAGAAAGAATTATGTACTCTGAGACGCTCACAGACTGTCCAACACAGGAGTTTTAGCTTCTGCTGCTGACAGGTTTTGACCTTCAGAGCAAGACTGCAAGAACAGGGGGTCAGGGAGTCTGATTCATTTTCAAGATCTATATTAAATCTGTCTCACCCACGATATCTAATCTCTCCCTGTTTACAGAGTTAATATCTGGCTTATTATCTTCTAATATAATATTTAAGTAATTGTGAGTCTGTGTATTTATTTGTATGATCTCAAGACTGTGACTTTCTCAAGGCCCTGTCATCCACTCTTCCCCTGACACCCCATCCCTTGGAGTCACTGGGGCTTTAAATGGGCACAGGTTTACTCCTACACAGAATCAGCTGCGGTATTAGGACCTTGAATTCTAGATATCATGCCAAAAATATGCAAAACCCCCCAACAAATGGGGAAGCAAGAAAAGCCTTCATGAGAGAATTTTAAAAAAAAATTTGTCATACTCAGTACACTTCATATGTACCTACCGTGAGGAGGCAGAAGGGAGAGGGTAGCAGTGCTTGAATGGGACAGGGAGAAAAAGGCAGGTTGAAGTGAAAGTTGTTTTAAGCAGAATTTAGAAAGGACATTTAGAAGCACCTAGCCCCCAGGTAAAGAAAGGCAAAATGCCTTCACTCCAGCTTTCCTAATCAGGTTAGACAGATTTGCTGGGTATATAGTATTTCTTGCTTGGGGAAACTGATAATTGCCCAGTTCTCAATTGCAGTAACCTGCTACTTTGCTGACGAGGGCAATTTAAACATAGAAGTCACCCACAGTAGCCTCAAGCTCCCAGAAAAGTAGAGAAATTCATTTAGACTCCAATTTGCTTTTGTAAGGAAAGCTTAAAAAAATCTCTATATTTAAAATTAAGTTACTAAGCCAACACTCCATCTCTAAACTGACACTTCACCTTGCTTGGGAGTCCGGTGAATTGCAGTAGCTGGAGCTGAGGCAGCTAAAAGGACACACAAAATGACAAAACCAGTCATTTGACAACCTATAGAAACATACGGGCCATCCACAACTTCTCTGGGCAACCTAGCCACAGTGGATGATATAATGTTTCATAAATCTAATACAGGCTTGTGCTGCTCATTACTCTGATGAATGCAAACAACAAAATCAAAATATACGAGAATCCTGTTCATTTGTGAAAGATGGCACGCTGAAAGGTGCCCAAACTCAACCCACAAACAGAAAGTCTGTGACAGGAACTCTTGTGCTAGGGTGGTGCAAGCCAGAACAAGTCTGCTGGCAATACAGCTGCTTTAGCTGACAAACTTGGTCACCTTCATGTGACAGCCCTCCAAGTATGAAATGTGTCACACTGAACTGCAGTGTTCAGTTTTATTACCTGAAATTCACACTAAATTCACACTTAGAAAAGATCTTTGCTATACAATAGACCACTGTCATCCTTAATATGTAGCATATTTATGGTATCTCAGAGGCTAAAAGAATTTTCTATTAACATGCAAACTAAAATCTAACCCCCTACATTGTAAACTCAAATGATGCATTAATATTCCAGGTAGATTATTTCATGATTGATGCTAGGGATTCAGAAGAGCCCAACTTGTTCACCTGCAGCTTCATCATCATTACCCTCATACCATACACACAAATCAAAATGGGAATGTGTCATCTGGTCAATAAAGTAAATACATCTGATTTACAGCAACAAATAGCTGACCTATTGACTAAAACATTGCCATTATCTTCCTACAGTCAGCTTCTTTTCTCTTTCCTTTTATTTCACTACTGTCTTTTACACTGAAAGTATCTCTTGCTGACAGAAAGCTCCATTTTTTTTCGAAGTCAAGAAGAGCCTTTGTAACCATAAAAAAACAAGTAAACACTCAAGAAAAGGTATGAGAATTTTAAAATATTAAACACGTATTTCTCATGTCTATATCTTTTGAAAACTAGCTGGTTGTGCATCCTGAAGTTTAAATATTTTAATTGAAAATTGCCTGAGGTTTATAAACAGCTTGTTCATTCAATCCACATATCTGTTATTACCAGCATTTATTAATATAGGATACAATAGAATAAAACAAGTTTGGAAGTAATGGCCTTGCTAAAGCTGAATTGGGCAGAACACTGATATTCTCTCAGCTGGTAAAGAATGTGCAATAAAGATATAAAACTAGAGGGAATTCATTTTGACAGTGGAAGGAAAGTATCTTTATTAAAATACAGTGCTATCAGGATCTCCTTTTTTCTTGAGAGGTGCTCTTAACTCAGACTAGTTCATATTACACCATTAGTGCGTAAAAGCCTGTTTGCTTTTGGTAGTAAAAATTGGAAATATTTTTCAAGCACAATTGCTCTAAGTCAATCTCTGCACTTCCAATGCAGCTGGCTGTGCGGACTGTAAACTGAAACTGCATCCATAAAGTTACTCTGATTAGCACATCATCCTTTTTACTAACGGGCAAATATTATAAATAAATATTAATAGGTTAGTGTAATACAGCACGAGCAAATAAAGAATCTAAGTATGATCTCATGATCTCTCTCAGTTATTCCCTACTTTTAGTGGAAAACAGTTTTGGCTTTTTCCCTAGCAGCTTGCTTTCCTTTTTATGCTGTGGTTCAGTCCAACAAATACAAAAACTTTGGCAAATAAATCTACATAGAAGGATGAAAACTAACATCAAGACTGAGTGTTTTTCACATGCTTGCTTGCCCACGTCTTGCCCTCCTGCATAGCAGGAGAATAGCAATCTGGCATTGGCCCCTTTCACATTTATGAAAATAAAGTAGCCCACATAGAGGGAAGTAATGGGGCTCCCTACTGTTCCTTAGTCACTTACATGGAAGAGAAGTGTAAAGGCTCATGGCTGAGTACAGCTCTTACATGACAAAGCACTTTCTCTGTTCATTTGAGCCATTCCTTTCTACTCTTCTCATAACCCCGCTTGTTTCTCAGCGATCTCAATAAATAAAATCTGTATCAGTGAGCACCAAGCTCCAGAATACCACCCAGGGAATACCTTTGCTGGTGACACAGAGCTTCACTAACACAAAGCTTCAAAGATCAGCAGAGATGAACCTGAAGCTAAACTTCAGGCAGAAACATTGTAGTTTTCTATTTGGGAATGTGGTCCCGAGTCCCCAGCTGCTTTTAAAAAAGGAGAAAAAAACCAAACCAAAACAAAACAAAAACAAACAAAAAAAAAAAACATCAAAAACCGGGAGTATTTTATACCACAAACAGTTTATATACTGACTTACTAGCACTGATGTCAAGGTTTCAGCCCTGATAGACCTGAAGGTGGTAGGAACCAGAAAGTATACAATGAGTTTCAACTTCAGATGCTGAAAACAGAGGTGGATATTCAGCTCTCAGTTCTATGGTTTTATGTTTAAGTCAACTAAAATAAATAGGTGCCATGTAGGATGATCTAAACAACATCACTAGCAGATACAATACCTGAGAAGAACAATTATCAGCTTCAAGTCATTCACAAGTAGTATGAAAATCCAGTTAGAGAATTGGATTTAGGACTGTAACTTAAATTCAGCATTTCTATAAACAGACACATGCTCATCAGGCTAACTATTTGGCTGATGTCAGAAAGTGGTATTCTCCAATTTCAGAAAATCTAGGTAATTTATTATGCAATTAACAGTGGTCACCAGTACATTTGAACACCTGAAATCCAAAAAGTTTATCTGAATTCAATTCAGAAAAGAAGTCAAGGAAGACAAAATTATAAAATAACAGGTATGTTATTAGTTACCCCCTCAGACTTGAGAAGATAGTTACATTCAAAAAGAACTTCTGGAAAATACATTTTGTGGAAAGCATACTGCGGACTATTTTAAAGCAATTTACCAGGATGACATAAATGTGTGATACAGTTTTGGTTTACATGTTCTGGACGTCCTCTCTACTTTCATGTGGATTGAACCTTCTGAACACGAAAGGCTTAACTGACTGATTTATAGAAAATAAAACATGGCAGTTGTTGTAAGTCAAAGATTTTGCAAATTTACCAATACAAACTTCTTCATTCTTCATCAAAAAGGTGCAGATGGAATTGGCTACCAAAGTTAAGACAATTTAATGATACTTCAGAAAAATGTAAAAAAAAAGGCTTTGACAACATATCAGAATGTATTTGAAATATATAGCAGGTATTTGACTGAACTCCATTCAGTCCTTAGAACTGTGACAACTTCTACTTCTGACAACTGGAATCTTAAAGGAACGCTGGGGGATTTGGAAGCCTCCACAGGACTGGGGTGGGGGAGGCCTCCAGGCTCAGCTGTCCCACTCAATACCAGACCATAACCAGTTATTTGTCCACTCCCACCTTTATTTTTTATCACACAGTTTTATCTATACATTTGTATATCTTGAGGCTCCAGTCTCAGCTATAACTTTCAAATTTATTCTAACAAATATATACAATAAAAATAATGCAATAGCAATAAAGCAAAAGAATCAAATGTAGCCAAAAGTATATATAAAACTAAGGAAAATATCTATCAGAAACAGACTAATACACCCATGGAAATATATGATGATCACCAGGAAGCAGGTATTTTATGTGGTCAGTTTGAGGCATTTCAAAAGCAGAAACAGGTTTTGTGGCAATTCATGAAAATTTATATAGAAATACCTGTCAATCCCTTCCTTCCTATTGGATCCATCTATCCTCTAACTGTTTATACCCCAGTATTTTCTCTCTACAGGTTATGAATAGCTACTACTCTCTGCTGCAATACTATGTAGAATCTTACTATAAACATATAAATGGAAACTCAAACAGGGAGTACACAGTCAGACTTCTCATATGTAATTCACGTAGCAATTTTAGGAAATAAAGACAGGATATTCTTGACTGAAATTCATTATCCCAAAAGGCTGGTTTCAAATTTTAGCTTATCAAGGGTCATGAGTTTCTACACTACAACACCAAGAGCCTTGGTCAGAATCCTCCACATTATCACTCCACCAACATCAGCGTAGGGATGATAGTGCTGTATTTGGCTCTGCACACTGTCACCACCAGAATGACTGAAACAATACACATTGCCAGAAGGGCAGTACTTTCTAAGTTTTCAGGACAAACCTATCAGGATCCTGAAAAAATGATTACATCTTTACATTAAAAAAGAATGATAAGATACATTCCCCCCCTGAAATTTCTCTACAGCCCCCTAAAATTAATTGGTTTAAAATTTAGATAAATATATTAATGATAAATAAGGTAATTAACTTTGAAAACAGAACCCTATGGAAGCAGATGAGATACTGAACACAGTGGCTTGGTTGAGATTTTCACAAGTCAAAAATGAGATGTACAATTTGAGAGAAAGATTTTGTCTCCTCCAGATGGTAAGCTGCCTAGACAGTCGTTCATTTTAATCACAGATTCCTGACAATACTCTTTGCCTAGGAAGGGCTGAGTAGCTACTGATATCTGAAGCTGAAAGAATATAGTGTCTATTTTCAGTCGTTTTATGGTCCAGTACCCAACAATCACAGTGAACTTTCAGTAGCATAGTTTACAACATTATTATCCTCTCTTTTTCCATACTTTACTGCTTGGTTTCAGTTGTAGGTGCACTTTAAACCAACCTTCCTAAAACGCCACCTATCTTATTCAAGCCACCAATTGAGCCATCAGTTTATAGATATATATAACCTAATACACTTGGTTTAGCAGGTTATAGTATCATATTTTCTATTCACTCATGTGTGAGATGTAACCAAAGCTCCTTGACTTCAATTTTTATACATTGGCTTCAGTATTCCTGCCAGTAACTGTCACCAAAGTTCAACCCAGTCCATTTAATTCCATTATCACTTTAAAGTGAGCATAGTTAAATGCATTTCTCCCTACATTCCCATCTTTCCCAGTTGGCCCCTGGGAGCACCACTTCCAGTAAATTTTAACAACAGCAGAACATCTATTTTTCATCTTCACTTAAGTATTCCCAGTAATCCCACAAAGTATGTGAAACAGCCACTCACTGACCATATAATGAATAAAGGATTCTTCATATTTTCTTTTCTGCTTTCTATGCTTCTTTTAACTTGTTACTGCATCCCATAAAAGTTGATGTGTATTCCTTCAATACAGTAATAGGCTGTTCCTAAATTCTGTTTGCTTCTCCTGTATTGCCTCTGAAAACAGTCACAGAAGTCCAAGGACTTTAGACAATGCAAGTGCTTGAGTCACCTGTGTTTCAGATTACTTCCCCAAACATGAAATACTGAAGAGCATTCTCTGATGATACCCTTCAGAAATTACTAGATATGAGTCCTAACAATGCCCCTTTTAACAAACTGCTGTAAGGGATTAAATAATCACAATCAACTGATGATACTCTCCCCTGTTGTATTTCTTACCAGACAAAAGAGATAAAATTTCTCACACTACCTCAGCATCTCAAGTAAGATCATCTGTACTTCAGAAAGAAGAGATCTAAAATAGATTCACTACTGGGTGTTTGTGGAGGACTTGAACCATCTCAAACTCAAATAATTTTATTTTTAAAATAGATTCAAATATTCTCAAGGAGGAAATGCTCAGATGTACACAGGTAACAAAAATACACAAGCTCTCTAACCTTCACAGAATAATGTCTCTTTTTTGGGCTTTACAGATACTACAGCAAAAAAAGAAGAGTTAAGTACATCATGTACTTGAAACAATCACATACTTTTTCTTTATTATATTTAACACTAAAAAAAATATAACTGCACCACAGGCATCTCTCAAATTAAATACCATATACAGTCCCTTCACTAAGTTGATACACTAATGGCATATTGTGTGTAGCCACAGATGTTCTTTACTGTGCTGAACCAATCTAATTTTGTGAGATAAATGAGGTGTTCTGATTTAAGGACTTGATTTCCCAGTGTAACAAAAACATCAGAAGAAGTGAAGCCTCTTACCGCTCGGCGTTCAGATAGATAAGCTGATTTCTCTGTCATGGCTTCTGCCTTTTAAACCTGAATTTCAGAAGGGTATATGTGAAGGCAACATCCCTCGGCTATTTGGGAGATGTCTGGAAAACAGAAAAAGATGACATAAACCTATAAGCAACATTAATTTAAATAGTAATTAAGTAAGAAAAACAGTGCTTTAATATCAGTGACAAGATGATTAGTCAGAGGATCAGCATCAAAGAGTGAACAAGGACAGTTACCCACAGAAGTTTTTAAACTGAGTCTAAGTAGCACAGGGACTTGATACTGTGATATGGCATAGAGTACAAGATCAGCTATGTCCTGACTTGACAAGGTGCCAAATTTCAAAGCCATTTGATGGTGCATTTGACATAAGCTGGTGGCTTCTGTCCAGTTCTCAGTCAACTGATGTCCTTGTCTTGACACTACCCAGCAGCCGCCTCAGCTGAGGAATGAATAATTAGAGGAAACCACAACATCCTGTCCTTATACAAAAGTGTCAGAAAATTTTTCTGCAGTTGAAAAAAAATTTTGCAACTTTTGGAGACCATATCTGGCACCCTTAAATAGCAAGAACACTTGATAAATGACATGGAAAGATTCTGTGCTGGTTTTCCAAAGACATGCCCACACTCTGTGATGCAATACAGGTCTGATCAAATTTGTTCTAGCACTGGAAGCAGTATAGCTCTGTTCACAGAGTGATCCCTTAGCTAGTTATTCCTATTCAGGAGGAGATTAGATAAATTCAAATGGTGTGCCGCTCCCATGCGCCTACTATTGTCAAGACTATCTCTGCAAGCACTTTATGTTGAAAAATAAGAGTCAACCAGTCTTACAAGCCAAATAAATGAGGGTGGAGAGAAGTTAGGACAAAGACACGGCAGACAGAAGAAACAAACTACACGATGACACACGCAGAGGCTGGAACTGCCCTGCCCGGGACATGCTAACATCGAGGGGAAAAGTAATCTGTTCCCTTTACCTGAGTGTAGGGCCCTGCTCCTGTACAGCCCTCTCCCCTATGCTAACTTTCAAACACTTCCCTGCAGTTGTAAATAATATGTATTGTCTTCAGTTCTCTCTTCAGTGCTCTCTTATTTGTTACTTTTACTCAGGTTACTATATAAATACTGTATATTATAAGCAATATACAAGAAATACATGAATACATTAAGTGATACGTAAGCCATACGTAATATATTAATGTAATATATAAGTAACATGTAATCTCTTCGGTGCCCACCTATGTGCCCACTTGAGTACCCACTTGAGTGCCCACTTCAGTGTCCACTTGAGTGCCCACTAGTATAGCACTTTTACTTAGGGTACTATATAAGTACTATATATTATAAGCAATATATATTATAAGCGATATACATTATATGCAGTATATATATTTTAAGTAATACATTAAGCGATACATAAGTCATATGTAATATAGTAACTAATATATAATTAATACGTAATCTCTTCAGTCCTCTCTTCAGCCCTCTCTTCAGTCCTCTCTTATATGTTACTTTTACTCAGGGTACTGTATAAGTACTATATATTATAAGCAATATACAAGAACTACATGAATGTATTAAGTGATACGTAAGTCATACGTAATATAGTAGGTAATGCAATATATAAGTATTACATAATCACTTAAGTGCCCACTTCTATATCACTTTACTTAGTGTACAATATAAGTACTATATATTATAAGCAATATACATTATAAGCAATATATATATTTTAAGTAATACATAAAGCGATACGTAAGTCATACGTAATATAGTAACTAATGTAATATATAAGTAATATGTAATCTCTTCAGTGCTCTCTTCAATCCTGTCTTCAGTCGTCTCTACAGTCCTCTCTTCAGTCCTCTCATATATGTTACTTTTCCTTAGGGTACTTTATAAATTCTCTATATTATCAGCTATATGTATTATAAGCAATATACATTATAAGCAATATATATAAGTAATACATTAAGCGACACGTAAATCATATGTATTATATTAGGTAATGTAATATATAAGTAATAAGTAATCTCTTCAGTGCTCTCTTCAGTGCTCTCTTATATGTTACTTTTACATAGGGTACTATATAAGTACTATAGATTATAAGCAATAAAGACTAGAAGCAAGTTATAGATTATAAGCAATACGTTAAGTGATCCGTAAGTCATTCTTACTATATTAATTAATGTAATATGTAAGTCATATATAATCTCTTCAGCCCTCTCTTCTGCCCTCTTTTATATATCACTTCTACTTAGGGTACTATATAAGTACTATATATTATAAGCAATATACATTATAAGCAGTAAATATAATTAATACATTCATACATTAAGCAATACCTAAGTCATAGTTAATATATATATGTAATCTCTTTGGTGCCCACTTAAGTAAGTGCCCACTTAAGTAGGTGCCCACTTAAGTGCCCCTTTTACTTGGGGTATTATATAAGTACTATATATTATAAGCAATATCTATAATACATTAAGTGATACAATAACTGATACAAAATAATATACTAGTAATATATATTACATTACTGAATATAAGTAATATATAGTATAATATGTTCTATCCTAGAGTGCCACCGAGAGTGCCAACTTAAGTGCCACCTTGAGTGCCAACTTGAGTAGTACTTTTACTTGGGGTACTATATAAGTCCTATATAATATAATCAATGTATTATATATATTGCTTCTTATATATATTAAGTGATATAATAAGTGATATGAAATACATTATGTATTGTAATATTGAAGGAATATATTAGTACTATATTAGTAATATTTAGGTAATATATATTATAATATGTAATCACTGCAGTGCCAACTTGAGTGCCAATTTGAGTGCCATCTTGAGTGCCACCTTGAGTAGTATTTTTACTTGGGTACTATATAAGTACTATATAATATAATCCATATATATAAGCAGCAATATATATAATACATTAAGTGATACAATAAGTGATATGAAATACATTACTTAATGGAATATATAAATAATATATTAGTAATATATATTATAATATGTAATAAACAAAGTGCCAACCGAAGTGCCAACCGAAGTAGTACTTTTACTTGGGGTATTATATAAGTACTATATTTTATAAGCAATATGTTTAAGAAGCAATATATATAATACTTTAAGTGATACAATAAGTGATATGAAATACATTACGTAATGTAATATATAAGTATCACCCTGGATTACACTGGATAGGAGCTATTTTTTTCCTAAACTGTCAATATTAGCTATAATGATTATGGTAAGTAAAGAAATTTAACAGTAATGTAAACTAATATTTTTGTTAAATTAGTAAGACAGTGATTAAAAATCTCATGACTACAACAGCAATACAGACTGTGACTCTAATGCATCCCTTATGATGAGTAATAAAGCACAGAAGAGCAGAAAAAGAAGCTTGGATTTTAATGTTCTAGAAAGCACATGAGCTAATAGTCCTTGCAGGCAATTACATCCAATTACAAAGAACTTTCTCAGATGAAATAATGTTTTCTTATTTCAGGAAACTTCTTGGTACAAATTATGAAAAATTGCATTTTAGTACTATTGCTACTTTTTGTTGTTGCTGTTGTAGTGCCTGTAGGCACCACCCAAGCCTGGGACCCTGTTGTGCTCGAAACTGTACAAACACGTGAAAACAGTTACTTCCCCCAAATGCAGAAGAGAGTGAGAAGGTCATACTATTGTTATTTGATAGTAAGCTGAATTACAGGGGATAGAAGTGATTTGCTTAAATCGTACAGTTTATGGCAGAGACAGGAGCCAAGTCCAGCTCTCTCTAGAACCAACTATAGTACCAGGACCAGAAAAAGCACCTGTTCCCTCTAAGGGGCTCATCACACACTATCGTCAGGAGGAAAAAGATACAAGTGATTCTTTGCAAGACTGGAGCTTAATGGCTTGTCACTGTAGTCAAATAATTCAGTGCCAAATTATTTTTTAATGATTCATTGACATACCCAGATCCCATACACATTAGAGGTGCCTGGTTACTGTGCTGTCTCATTGGAAGTTGTACAAAGTAGAACTCAAACATCCTTCACCACTTCATTAATTAAATAAATTTATCTTCTAATAGAAGAAAAGTCCTTCAGTGGTTTAGATCTACATTTTACATTCATATATACTCTGTATCTTGTCTGTTTGCATTAAAAGAAAATCCTTTTGATCAATGCTCTGGCAACGAAATTGTACTCCCCTGAATACAGCTCTTCTCAGCCATCCTGCAGCGTAAATGATACTTAATAGATAAAGAGACATGCTGTCAAGATCAGCTATGCATGTGTTAAAGTTCAACTGTCTCTAAGGTATCAAGGAATAAAAGCCTTTCAGATAAAACATTACTGCCTAGCCTTATATGTGATACATTTCAATATAAGCAACAGGGCTACTTTCCTCCTCTTCACTCTACTTATTTCCCTTGGCATAAAGACTCCATTAGGGTAAATGCAAAAACTTTATAATTTACAAACTGGGAGATTGAGACAAAGGAAACCAAGATATCTGACCAAGATTATGCTTTCTCTTAGTGTCACAGGTGGCATCAGAAATCAGGAGTCTGCAGGTTCCAACTCATTACTTGTTCCTCAAACTACATCGCTTCTACTGTCATCCAAATGGTATGTCAGTGGTTTATTCTACAAAAAGATTTACTGGAAGCCTTAATGGCACTTTACTCTTCCTCATTAGGATTACCCAGTGAGGAATAATCTCCTTAGCCCATGGTACATCAATGACCACAGTCACACAGATCCTCCTCCAGTTATTTGGGTGGCATCCACTTCTGGTCTATTCCCTAGCAAGAAACAGAAAAGATCTACAAAATTAGTAACTTGAGCCCTGGAAGTCCTTTTGCAAACACAGTTTAGTGCTGTGGGGTATGAGGTACTTCCACATCCACCTGACCCAGGTTTGTACTGAGGACTGATTATGTTACTAGCATGTAAACTTATTTGGAATGACAACATTTTGAGATTTAAAATATAAAACTCTACCTTTGCTTTTTCCATATTTCCCAGTCAGCTACAAAGTTTACTTTTTGGACAGTCAGTATTTGCAATTTAAATGAAAAGCAATCAAAATTTGATTTTTTTTTTTTTCCCCCCACCAAAACAAGGCATTATCATGGTGTGTAAAGAAAAAAATATTTTGGTTGACAAAAAGAAAATTTCAGCTCATTTAAAAACATGGGTCTCTATCCCTTGCACTGCAAAGGGAGTAGCTAAGGGTTACTTCTTTATAGTTATCATATGATCAGGACTATGAAGTTCCCTACAGGAAAAAAAAAAAAAAAAAAAAAAAAAAAAGCAGTATCAATTCAAAGAGAGGAATTTTATACTATTAGTTAGAAAAAGAACTTTGAGGACAAGTGGAGAGTCTTTACTTTATCGGACTACTGTGAGAACAACATAATTTTTTTTGACAACAGAAGATGTAGAAGGCAACAACACTACTAACAATTGCATCAGTATCCAGATGTATTGCAAATGTTCCCAAAAGTTAGTGCACAAAGCATGTCAGCTCACGAGAAAATTGAATTTGTTTGGGAAGTTCTTATGCAGCTACCAATTTTGACCATAAAAATTATTTCAAAGTACTGTCTTCATCTCCTGCATTGTTTCCAGCTATGTTTAAACAAATCTGATTTCCTTTGTCATCATCTGCAGCTTTATTTCCCTTCTCTTTTGCTTTCTTTTGAAAGCAGTCCACTGTGATGAATTCAAAGAAAATGCAGCTTCATTCCAAAGGTTTTTCATTTCTTCCCCACTCCGATGGCCGCTGATTACAGACGCATATTATAAAAAAGCAACCAAGACTAAAATTATAATAAAGGCGAATGAGTTTAATATACACAAGGACTCATAGCTTTGCCCTTAGAAGCACAGTATATCAATATCAGGGCACTGATTGATCCTAGTCCTCTCTGCTCATAGGAATGATGTGTTGGTCTAGCGTTGCCTTCTGTAGCATTAATATACAGACTACAAGAAAATCTGTATATCAAAACAAGGAAATTCACACACACACCAAAGGCTCCGCTAAACAGGCAGGATGAGAAAATAAATGTATGTTATCATGTTAACGTTTTAGAAAATGTCCAGAGAAGAGAGGAGAAAGGGGAAGGGAGGGGAAAGAAAAAAGTTATTTAATCACCTGTCATCTCTGTCATGCCCTCTCATTCACTCACATGCATCCACATTCATACACACTAACAGCACTTAGGGAAAAAGGCAGGGCAGAGCAAAGAAAAAAAGGAGGGGCTGCATAGAAAGCTAAGCTAAAAAGAAAAATTCTCTATGACCAGATTACAATGCCTGTTCTTCCAAGATATGTCAAAATCTTACAGATAAAAAGAGAGGTGGTAAATTTACCCCCGGTACATCGTGACTGATAGCAGGAGACTGTAGTGACGCAGACCCCAGCTTCATTCATAGATACCTCCAAAAAACCTGAATTAAGCTGCTTATTGTTCTAGGACATAAATGTGACCAGCTTCACAGACATCAATGTCTTCTCTGTAGATGCCTGCTCACCAGTTGAGAAATCAATCAGCTAAGCCTCAACAACTGCCAGAGGAGCAGCCAAGGGCATGCAGCCCTAACACTAAATTTAAACAGAGATTACAGCACCTATTTACCCAGCAAAGTGTTTCTTCATCAGATTGTAGGAACTCCCATTCAGAGCTGCTGCCACAAATGCCAGAGGAGAAGCAAGATCTCACTTGGTGTGTGTGAATTGTTATATCTAAACAGCACAAGGTTTTTCCCTGTTATGTATCCCTCTTTCTTTTGTGAAATATCCTCATAGCACCTGATCTGGGCACAGAAGAGCTAAGTGCTCTCAACACACAGAATGCCTTAATCTCTTTGGTGAAAACATTTAAAAATCAACTTCCTTATATGCTAGAATACGACTAAATCCACCAGTGTGCAAAGGCTGCAGTTACTGATGAAGTCCTTTGATACATACTCAATAACTAAAGAAAGATAATATTTTTATAATTGCTGATGGGCTTTTAGTGAAAGTCTGAAAGAAAGGCAAAATACCCAGCTATGTGATGCAGAGGTCTGTCTTCCCTCTTTGAAGCTGATTTTTCATTCTGAGAGATGAGGGAGGAGGAAGGAAGAGAGCAAGAGAAATCCCCAAAAATTCAGCTGGGTGAAATTCATTCTTTGACAAATGCAGAAAAACTTGGGTATTGCATAAAGCAACTTTTTGTAAATGCTGTAAAGTCCAGAGCACAGTACTGAGGAGGGATGCCACCCAGTTTGTAGCTCCCTCTTTCAGGGCTTGGGAAGAGCTGCTGTACTCATGGGCTCAACCTTGGCAGCTGCCATGCACTGATTACAGTGACTGGTAAACATGGGTCTTCCTCAGACATTTTGGGTTCTCTGACAGTTGAAGGTTTGAGGTTTAGAGATGACCATCTGCTTGCTGCGCTTCAGGAAGATACATGCAGGGAGGACACCCTTTTTTGTTCTAATATTCTTCAATCTGTTGTGAGAGTTGCTTCTAATTAATTGAGTTAAACAATCTGGTGTGATTTTCTGTTCTTATAAGTTAATGAAGTTTTCACTTATCTTATTCATCAGCATGCAAATCTAACTCCAGCATGATTTAGAGAAGAAAGAAAAATAGACAGTAAAGAGAGTGCTGGCCTCTCTACCTACAGCAGTTCCAAGCTCAGTCAGTTACTGTCTTTGTGTCCTGTCTTTGACAAGTGTGTGTCTGGATGCAGTGCCTGTGGGATCCTGATTGCCAGCCCGGAGCCTGCCACACACCGAAGACACAGTGATGCAGCACTCCACTCATAAAGGCATGCCGTGGCCTGAAGACCACTGCAGCTTACCTCACCTCCAGGAATGACACAACAATTCACCCTCCATACCCACCTTATGTCTCTGCTAAAGTCAATGAGCAGGAGGATTTAGTATCAGTGAACTTCTATGAATGAGGTATTTGTGCCAAACTCGCAAAGTTCATGTTACAAGAGACTCTGTACAGCTTTTCTCCACTAAGTTCCTGGGTAGAATTCAAATGAGTGATGAAATACTTGTATGGTTTTAAATCATTAGAAATTTATAGTCACAGCCTTCAATTTCCTATCAGAAATCTACAAGACATTTTAAAGTTGTACATTTAAGTGTATTTTTCCATAAATCATACACAGAAAATAAACGAACAACAATACATCCTCTTATGATATATTGATCCTTATGTGTCCCTTCCAACTTGGGATATTCTATGATTCTATGATCTATGTAGGTGACACTTGTAAATATCAGAGCACATGAGAAAAACAAGCTCTGCATATTTCTCCATGAACAAATCCAGTAATAGAGCTCTCTCACAGGTACCAGAAAATCACAGCACAGAGAAACCAACACAAATAGGAAAAAAATGGGTACACAGGAAGTGTTGTCTCCCCACACTACATAGATGGCTTTGCATTCAGTCCTCTATAGGCAAGGACAGTGTCCCCTATCTCAGCAGGGGTGTCGAAAGAATAATACTACAGAATGGGATGTTCTTCTGCTCCAAAGTAAAAAGATCAGAGGAACCTCTGAAAAGGGAAAAACAGCTACTGAAAATTATCTACTCCTTTGAAATGTAGGAATTTCAATCCCTCCTGCATAACATCTCAGATTGCAGCAGACAGTATTTGAGGAGGTTGGGTCAGTACACAGTGATGATAAACAGTATTCCCTGCCTTAAGCAGGGATTTTAATAAACAAACAAAATGAGGATAAGAGAACATCCTGGAGACAAAAAATAAAAAACAAAACCCAACCAAAATAAAAACACAAAACCCCCCCAACAAACATAACAGAGAGAGAAATTAGCTAGGGATAGAAAAGAAGGAAGGAATGGCCAGATTACAAATCAAAATTAAACATTTGGGGATTTGGTTGCCTTTTTCTTATTAATTATAAAGAAAAAATATTAGAGGATGAAGGAAAAGACTATTTCACAGTTAAGATTTAGTACTTTTTTCCCTAAATTTTAAACTCTACAGGAAAATAATCTATCAAAACTGATATGAGATAATAAAATCATTCTTCCAAATTCATTCATTAGCTTTTAATCAACAATGTGCACAATAGTTTGAGACAGTTAATGACAGTTTAGCTGACTGCAAATTCAAAGTCAACCATAAAAAAGCTATTGTATTCTATGTACTTTATAATCTTTCACTGAGTTTAATATTTTTATGATGTACATTGTACAGATATGTCTACAAGACAGACTTCATTTAGAAAATGAATTAAATAACTGCACAGTCCTAGCATTCAAGGCATGCTATCAGTAGAAAAGTTTAAAGAGGAGATAATATTTACTGTGAACTATTTCTTCCCCTCTGAATTGGAAAGTGAAGTATTCTGTAGGTAAATGAGAAATGACTCACTTTCAGAACATAAATCAGTGTTTTAACTGAATTGAATTAACTGACATTTGGTATCTTAAGGGGTAGACTGTCTGTAATTTTTCAGAAATACCTAAGTCTGGATATCTTGTTCATAAAATTAAAGTTCATAAAAGGGGGGAAAATAACAAAATTCTCCCTTATTGGTTAATCTTTCTTGCAAAAGTTGCTTCCTGGAAACATATAGTTCCCATGCTAATGAATGCAATCATTCACAGGGATGCTCAAGGGCCTAGAGCAACCCTATATGAACCCAAATTGCAAATAAACCCATCTTACCTATGAAAATAAAATAAAGTTCTCTGTACTAAAATATAGTCATGAATAGGATGGGAAATCAACCTTTTAGTAAAGAGAACACATTTTCTTAGTCCTGATATGGATGTAGTGTTTGGCTTTCAATTGCACACTGTAAAGAAACTTGGATCATCTGGGTATTCCACACAGTTCTGCAGAAGAAACATGGGAAAGGATCCTGATCCAATTAAAAGTATTGGCAAAATTCTCTGTAATTTTAATGGAACAAGGATTTTACTCAGCATATCAACTTTTTTTTTTTTTTTTTTTTTAATGTGTGTGATTATGGATTAAAAACATATTGTTGCAAATATAGGTCTAATTTACTTCTGTGATTCCAGTAGGATCAGTCTGAAACCATAGAAGCAGAACTAAGATAAGGACATGTTCTATTATGTGGATAACAATTTCCAAAGCAGGAGAATAATATCTGCTGGCTGGAGAACGAGCTAAGAAGTCATACAGGAAACATTTTATCTCACACTCTCTCTCGTGATCAGCTCAAACCAAAAGCTTCATTCTATTGTTCTTATAGAGCAGCCACATCCTTTATCTCCCGTGAAAGATCTGCTGGAATACAAATAAAAGGCTCAGGATTAAATTTTGTAATGACAACTGTGGAATACTGCTGTTCTGAAAACCTTTCACCTTCTGTTAGCACAGTCAACTCCACTAAACCACTTTCGCTCTACCAGCTGAAGTTTAAATATTTTGAGGATTATCTCACTGCACTGTATTTCTACAAGACCTGACTCAGGAATATACTTAGCCACATTTCTGATTTTACATGCTGGGGTAATTCCCTTGCAATCAAGTTCCTTAGGTACTTAAAATATGGCATTGGCTCAAGAATAATTTGATTTTCTTAGTTGATTTCTCAACCTAAATGGATTTGCATTTTCATGTGTCCCCTTTCCTAGTCTGATCCTTTTGAATTTGACTAACTGTCTCCATAATTAACTTCCTGTTCATTTTTATAACATCGTTACCAAAGTAATTAGCTCATGGGCTGCTTCAGTCTGAATCTGATATATTTTTAAAGCAACAGTGACTCAAACCGTGACATCCCTTCATCTCTTGTAAATACCATCTTATACATCCATAACTAGTTTTTTAATAAATGCCCGTAGCAAGTAGTATGTCAGAGCCCTGCAGCTAGTGATTAAAATATCCCCTACTGAAAAAATCCCCAGGCCTGGTCTTTCCTGAATCCTTTCTCAGGTTTCAGAAATTGAAACTGTGCAGCTTCTCAGAACTCAACAGGGAGGAAATGAAAGTAGTTTTAGGGCTATTCCTGGGCTGTCCTCTGGCTATTATTATTTGGACATGTCTGAAAGACTGCCTCGAGCTACAGTACACACTTGGTACAGCATAGCTTGAATCACTGCAACACTGTACTCTGCATTACCATGTAGGGATATCCTGTTTTAAATCATCACATAATCTGGCTATTATTGACAAGAGTGTCGTTTCCCCTCTCTGTAACTCTAGACATATAGGACATTGTTCCTTTATATCCAACTCAGGATTTCTTTCGAATCATACTTAAATATTTTGTGTGCAGTCATGGCTTCATCAAATTCAATGTATCTATTTTCCTTTACATATATTCTAGCTCTCTTTCTCTGTGCCTCTAACTAGTCAATCATTTAATTTAATTTGGAAAAACATTTGGGGACAGAATTTGAAAGAAACAAAGGTAGAGTACAAGCAATTACATTGTTTTGGTTTTTATTTTTAGTTTTCACTGTTTTCAAAATTAGTTTCATGTTAATTCACTGTAAATGAAGCTAGTTTAATTTATTCATTGGCAATTCTCAAGAGAAAATTTAGGATTTTTATAGCCAGACCTATTAATATGGAAGCACCTTCTCTATTTTTAATGATCTTCTTTTGTTTTTAGCACACTGCTATCGGGAACTGAAGATGTTATTTAGACAAGTTTGAAAACATGACTTTCTACAGAAAGTTTCATTTTCTCATTTATTATTTGCCTTGAAGCTCTCATCAAAGGTAGGTGACAGAATGTTTTTCCAGATACCTGCCCTAAATCCTTTGAAGAAGCTTCTTTATGTCATCATTACAGTATTAATGACTGTATTGATTGATAAGGTTTTACCATTTGCATCCTTTTCACCTCTTATGACAGGAATTTAAATGCATCCAGCTGTCACTTTTTCTCAGTTCCAAGAACTAAAAGAAGTTTACTTTCAATAATCTTCATAATGGCAATTTCACTGCACTGGAAAGGCAGTGAAAGAATTCTGGTTTGTGAGTCTACAATTGGTGAGGATGTCATTGAAGTACCTAAAAGCTAGTGAAGAATAAAAAGGGCTTCTCAGCTCCACCTGTAGGTATACTTCTACCTGAGGTTCTGGAAGGAGCAAGCTGTAAGCAACTGCTGAAGAAACACAGAAGGTGGCTCTCGCACACCTCCCACAACGAGCAGCCTGAGATCCTCTTCCGCCATTTGTCTCACCGCTACACAACCTTAGATATGCTCCAGCTGCTGACACATTCCTCGGTCCTTTGCACATTGGAAGACAAAGAGTTGCTGTGGTAGAAGGCCCATGTAAAGATACCTCTGCTGTATTCATGCACACTTTTATTGGGCAGCCCAAATAACCACGTTTTTAACTCTTTTCATTTAATCTTCTACCACTGAAACCTGCTGCAAAAGATTAGTGACATACTTTTCATTCCATTCATGTGAAATCCAGGAAAGACAGACAGCTTTGCCCACTTCTAGCAAGAAGGAGAGAGTGCATAGGCAACGCACACAGTCATCTAGCTGATCACAGCACAACTGTCACCATTGTCATCACTGAGACCAGGTGTTAGGAGAAATCAGTTACAACTGAGATCAGTTTTACAAGTGTTCAGCAATATTCCAATATAATATTTTTTACAAAACTATACTAAGAGCTTGGCATACTAAGTACATGAGGTGTTTTAGCCAGCTTTCTTTAACCAGAAATATCTTTTCCGGTATTAATTATGATTTGCTTGTGCTTTAGTATATTAATCCTATCAAGAGCCAAAGATACAATTTAGGGTTTGTTTTCACATTTAGTAGTACCAGATCTGTGCACTGGTGATCCATTTCCCAAGACACAACGTGCTTGAGGTAATTGTTAGTGTGGAAAAGGAACCCACCATTTCTTTGCATAGCAGAAAGAAATGTATCAGACAGGTTTGCGGTCTGCCCAATTTGAGTGGCTTTGTTCCGTGACGTGGAAAAGCTTGAAAATATTATATAGCTTGAGGAAAGCTATCCACCATGTAGTAATTGCAGTTCTACGCTTGCTTTATGTTTACACATTATTATCTGACTGCCCATTTAGAAGAAATAATTAGAACTTAGCTAACTATAAATAAGACAGATTTGTTCTTTCTGGTAAATTCCTTAATGCAACTGATTACCCTTGGCAGAAAAGCTACCATGGCATGGACCTCTTAAATGAAATCTTTTCATCTGTCTAACTACCATATTAAAGACATCAGCAGTGAAGAGAGTGAGCACTTTAGGTTTGGTTCTCAAGTATGGATGGCAACTATCATTAATTTGACAGACAGGCTTATTTCCCTTCATTTCACTGTTTTGATCTTATTTCCTGCTAGTACAAGGAGACCTGTAGGGGACCAGAAAGTCTGATGGATGCATTCTGCTTTCAGCTACACCAGAAGAATGTTGAATGACTTAATTCAGTTGTACCAACATCCAAGAAAAAAGCAAAATTTTACTCACTGGGTACAGACAAATCTAAAGGTTTTTAGTAAGACATATGCCTGTGGGAGACATAAGGGAAATAAACATTCTTTTTATATGATGTAAGATTATAAATGAGTTGTGTTTGTTTTCAGGTCATACTGGACCAATGCAAAGAAACCTGCTGGTTTAGAAACTTAAGGGAAGTGAAATTTCTAGGGCTAGTACCCCCGCTGGGATTTCATTTCATTTCAGGCCTACTGAAATGAAAATTGACCTATGACAATTGACTCCAGCTGCAAATCTACCCACTCATATATTTAATTCAACAGCTTTTCGCCTGGTCATGCTCTTGTTGAAGTTGCAAATCTACTTTCTGGACTGATTGTGTTCATTCACCTTATATGTTCTTTCCTTGCCCTGCCTTCTCTCTCTTATATGCGTCTTGTAACAGATGAAACAAAAAGAAGGAGAAATTGTTCTGCTATTATGACCCATCACACCAGAAAATGTTTGATGTCCTGACTCAAGCAAAAAAGATTCTTCTTCATAACAGAATCTACTGGGCCCTGGCCGAGGTTCAGGTTATACAGATCACCTAGTCTCTATTAGAAGCATAAGTGTAATTGTTTCAGAAAATTCCAGTATCTCTAAGATATTGCAATTTGAAACTAAAATTCTGCAGATAAATAACTTCTTTAGAAATTTTGTCTTTTTTTATTCATACGCAGTCAATATTATAAAGATTTACATCAACAACCTTGTCTCAAAATGCGTTTGATTTGATAACTACAGAGACTAAAATATGAGATCAGATATTAGTTAATAAAATATCTATGAAGCACATATCCTCTGGAAAGAGAAGTAGTCTGAGGGCAGAAGTTCTGTATTCGAGCATCATCTAACTAGGTTAGTAAGGAAGGCTCCTAAGGGAAGGCACTGCCTCTTGTGGTTCGGATCTGACACCGAACAGCCTTTCCCCGTTGGTATGAGTTGGCTTGAAGCAGACTAATGCATGCCAGTTTTGCCTCCCCTCCTGCAGATGCTCTCAGCCCCTGCTGTCGGTTACCACTGCCAACGATGTACCTCCCACAGCCCTGAAGCAGACAAGCACAGTCACTGTAAATGTTATGGGTTGCAAAAGATGGCAGTTCTGATCCTTCCCAAAAACACGCAGCTGAGAACTGGCAAACTGATCTTCAGCCTACAGAAAATCTCATACAGGGAAACCTTTTCTCATTGGGTGTGACCTGTCATTTTCAGAGAGTTTTTAGCCTAAATTACCTCATTACTGCATAAAATGGAAGGGCAGTGAACATTTAGGCATGAAATAAGTGTTTCATTTTTATCTCCTCACTCAAGTAGATAGGTAACACCTGCCTCAGAATGATCTTATAGATAGTGGAGCACGATATTTTTGTGTAACAATAGAGATAAAATTTATCTGTGCAGGTGTTCTCAAGTCTCAAAGTCTTTGTTCTCAATTTTCTTTCTTTGTCAGATGTATGCTATTCCAGTGAATGAAATACAGTTGATCTCAGCCGAAAAGCCAATAATCAATTTGGAAACAATAATAAACAAACCCATTAAGTACAGAATTCACATTTACGTTTCTTTTATATTTTTGTAGGGCTTCAGATTAGATAACACACAAGTCAAACTGCAATAGTTTCCTCATGTCAGACATTAAACACTGGTTTACTGGTTTCCTCCTCTTCACCAAACTGTTACTTATCCTTGTGCAGACCACTGAGCCCCTCATACCTAAAGCAGTTTCATACATATAAATTATACTGTAGCATTTCCATCCTAATTTAGCACTTCAAAACACATAAACTGCAAACCTGAGGAGAATCAGGGAGAAGGGGGAGTATATAGCAGAAGAAAGTTTCTAAGCAGAGAGCAGAAAGATAAAAATAGAACAGGCACATAGCAGAAAACAGAAATCCAATCTTCAGATTCCGTGGGTAAATCCAAAGGAAATTGCTGTGATCCTCCAAACATCTCCATTTGGATAAGTGTCAGAGCTTTCCCACACAAGCCTTGTGCTCCTTTCTCAGTTCTGGTAAAAACGTTCCAAAAACTCCAAGATCATGTATCTCCCTCCTCCTGCAACTTCCTCTGCTCTTTTGCCCAAGCAAAATGGCTGAAGCATATTTACCCTGCCCATCTGAATAAGCTGCTCAGTGGGATAAAGGAGAAGGACAGAGAAGCCAGAGAACTTGATCAGGTTCAGCCTTTGGTTTCCACAGCAGCATCTGGCAGCTAGAGCCGCACCTCCTCCAAGAACCACAGCCAGTTGCTTAGGGACCCCCCCTGCTGCTGCCCCGTGCTCAAAGTGATAAAGTCCAGCAACATCAGCAGAAATCCTTCCTGAAGGCTCCAGCTGCATCATGGTCTCTCCTACTTTCAGTAACATATGCAGAGGAACAACCTGTCTGTAAAACCCTAGCATGTCGTCAGTGTCCAGCTTTTTTCTTCATATACTCTGATCTAGGACTAAACACACTCCCTGTGTGAAGAGGTGTTAAACTTGATTTCTGTGTATGAAATCCAGATGGGTTGGCTTGTCCATCGCTACACTGCCACCTCCTTCCACATACTAACCCACACAGAGTCAGTCCCTGTGTAGCATCGATGCACGCTGCAGAGCCACTTAATGCCACAACACTTCAGAAATCCTTAACCATATAATCGGAGCCACATCCCGAGTACGTCAAGATAAAAAATTACAGTTGTAATTTTAATCAATTAACTAGTGGGTTCTGAGCCTTCGGGTTAGACTGTGTTCACACTCTCAGTGTTTTCAATGATACCAAGAGGGCTTGATCCTTATTCAACTTACTTCTTTTTAAAATGAAAATAGACTGTCTTTGAATCACCTGACATCAGTGTTTGGGGCTTCAACTAAACAAACATTCACCAGGAAGTGGAGACACTTTTGTCAATTTCTAATATCAGAATAAAACCGCGATCCCAGAAATGCCTAGCAGATTTCTCTATGAATAGAAAATAAAGCACTGTGCTGTTAAATACATTATTACAACCAAAAGTGCAGGAGGGTTAACCACATAAGAAAAGAGGCCCACAGATGGTCAGGTAATGTATGTATACTGGAAATTATTGTAACAATGCTTATTTTACAATTGTTAAAGGAAGGAAACTCTTGGGCCATTATTTGAGTTCTCTCCTAAAAACTAATTTTGCTTGTAAACAAGTCTATCACAAATTCTTTTGAAATGGAACTTCATTAACTTCAAAATTAAATGAAAAGGAAAATATGGTATAACCCATATATTTTCTAGGAGCAACAAGAAAGACCAAGACTAATCTGAGCAGAACCATTTTAGAATCTTAATCTCCCAGTTGCCCATTATATTTAAAGCTTAATCATAAAGTATGGCACCAATCTATTTTCACACAAGTGTACAAATACCTTGCACTTTAATAGCCTTCTTAAAAAATCATTACTGTCTTAAGACAGGAATTTCTATGTATGAAACAGAAACACATTTCTAGAAATAAAAAAAAAAAGATGTGATAAGACAGTCCAGTTCACATCTGATGGGAGAGAATCAAATGCTGGAACTTCATCTAGAAAGCAACAGTATTTCACATGTAGCTTAATGTGCTTTAGAACCTGGTTTCAGCATGTTAGATATATTACATCTTTGTTACTCTTTGTTGCAGAGAGAAGGATTCTGGTTTTGCAGATAACAATTTACACATGATATTAAATTCCCTTTTAACATCCAGTGTTATAACATCATGAAGTACATGTATACATTGGTGTCCCGGGCCTCTTCAGGTAAGATGGCAATTTAGAACAAAGGATATTTAGGATACAGTTTCAATACTAGGAAATAGAGAAGTCAGTGTTGATGCATACATTTCCAAAGCTGAAAGGACAAGACTTCAGTATAAAGCTATAAATTATTCATAGCATATTCTGACACATTGGGAAAGAGACCTGAATATTCATATGCCACACAACTGGTAAAGTCCCTATAAATTTGGGAAATGATGAGATTGTGGAAATTTTCCTTATTCTCGTTATACGGGCCTTATGGGACAAGATGTGCCACAGTGGATTTCACTAAGACATGCAATCAGAACAGATGAATCCGTGGAAGACTTGAGCCTTGAATCAGAGTTCCTATTTTTTAAGCAGTTCTTCCCAGAACAACTGGGGATGCCAGCAATTTGAGAACTGTATTCTGAAATCACAGACTCTCACAGAAGATTACAAATCATACTGCACTCATTTGCTAATCAATTTGGAAGTTGTTTTCACAATGCGTCCATATTCAATAATGTGAAAGTCTGATCTGTGATTCTCTGTTGCCATAGATCTTCTTTAGCCATTTACAATTAGATAAAATGAGTGCAAAGCATAATTGTTCAAGTGTGGTGGCAGGTTCCATCTATTGTGCATTAATAAAATTGACAAGTAGTCCTTGATGAGCAAAAAAGAATGTAAGTATCCAACGATTACGTCTCAATAAAACAAAATAACTATTTCTGTAACATCAGTAAAAATTTTTACAGACGAAGTATGTTATAGTACTGGCCAGGCAGTGGGGAATCAAGACTGCAGTGTTCTTTTTCCTTTTGAAAAATCATTTGATTTAACCAATTAGTGTTCTTGTCACAAATGTGTTCTGGACAGATGCTATATATACACTTATGCCCTCATGTTTGATGTCCAAGAATTAAAATGTCCTCTGCCACTTTCCATACCTTTTCCATACCCTTTCCATACAGTCAGCAATTGCTGATGGGCAGCTTTTAATCTGCCTGATACATACTACTATGATCTGAACACGAGTATTCAGGATGCATCCAAAATATAGACACATTGTGCTTTTGTGTTCTTTTTTAGGGGACAGGTTGATCCCAAAACAGTTCTGACATAGCTAGAAGAATGAAAATCAAAATGGATACAGCGTTTAGAGGGCCTAGTTTGCTCTGTAGGTTGTTTAGAAATCCTGTTCTCCCCAGCGTCTGTGAACAGGAGGGGCAGAAAAGCCTCAGGGAATCAAATACACAAGTGAGGATGTGGTGTCCATGTGGTACAATGATAAAGCTCTACATATGTCATATCAAAAAAGAGCAGCCTTCTTTTTAAAGTACGGCTTGGAGCCTAAGCACATGTGAACTCTACTTCTGACTCTCCCACAAAGTTCCTGTGTGATCTTGGGCATCTACTTTAAATTCTGAGCCTCAGTTCCCCTCTAAAATGGAGTCAATACTTCCTTTCCCCATCTGCTGTCTATCTATCTTGAACTCTAAACAATTAAGGTATAGACTGACTTATAACGCCTCATCCAAATATGTCCTGTTCTTGTCTGAAGTATTTAGGAATGACAAAATCTCTACTATTAAATGGTAATTAATAGTATGAAGAGTGCCCTGACTCCTCCTCCACTTCATCTCTGTACTTTAATTGTCTCACTGCAATATTATTACTCTTTTGTTTCTCATAATGAGCAATGAAGCATGTATGAGCTTTGACAGTCCAGTGCCTCTCGGCATACAGTGACAGGAGAGCACTGAGGACTATTGAGCTAAACAGCTGATAGTGAGCAACCCTTTGTAAATTATGTGGGTAAGATTAAATGACATGAAGAATAAAACTAATGTTAACTGATGGCTGTTGCAAAGCATTATTTTCAGAAGACTGTTCCCCACAATAGGTTTCACTAATGCAAAGCAGTAGGAGAGCAAGTTAAAGTGACTAAGTGGATGGATTAGGTTTACAGTTGAGACAATCAAAACTGCCCTAAAAGTCAAGGTACCCTATTTCTGTGAATGTTAATGGAAAACAAGTGTTTAGAGTTTCCAAGCTGCCTTTAAAGCTCTCAGGCTTATAAAAGATATTTTCTTCTAATAAAAAGGTATCTCAGAGCTCCTTTTTTCACTTAAACTCCTGAAAGAAGTTCCTGTTTTTTTTTTCAGAACTGGCTGTGAGTCTGT
The DNA here is from genome assembly GCF_018691265.1 of Tyto alba. Taxonomy (NCBI): domain Eukaryota; kingdom Metazoa; phylum Chordata; class Aves; order Strigiformes; family Tytonidae; genus Tyto; species Tyto alba. The sequence continues at coordinate 9,430,846 of NW_024881262.1, read as the reverse complement.
GGTTATGCTTTGGGCAGAAATACAAACTCAGCAAGTTGAAACAACCACTCCTGCTGTATCTCCATGTGTATTCCTACCTGTGTCATCTCTGCAATTTGCCAGTAATTGCAGAACATCAGACTCTTACTCACATAGCTGCTTATTTGCTTTAGAAGTTGCTGTTCACTCTTTCATATAAAAAAAAAAAAAAAAATTATTTTTAATTATGTCATAAGGTAAATACTGTTCATCACTAAGGCCATCCACATTCTGTTGAGGTAAAAGCATAAGAAACAGCTATGACACACACATACACTCAGTTGTTGAACTAAACTGGAGCCATGAATAACAGTGTATGTGTGAAGTATGGTAATTACTTGCCCTCAGACAACACCTTACAGTCTTTATTTATCACTCCAGCTACTCACTGATACAGAAGTTAAAATCATCTCAATTTAAACATGACAAACTGAGGCACAGAAATCTAAGGCCAGTCTCAATCTAAGAGTCGGGGTTTGATGACACAATGCCTTTGGCAGCAACAGCAGCATAAAGTATTCCTGCCCTGAATCACTCAATGCTGCTTTTTTCTCCCCATTGTAGCCCACCCATCCCCTTATTTGTGCCACTGAATTGATGAGACCAGAGCTAGATGTCTCCTAACAAAATTTATCAGGTTTTCATTAGTATTGTTAATAATTTGCAGCAATTTTGCCACAGGTATTGATGTCTTCAAATGAAGATGGCCAGAGCTACAAATGTCAGATTCGAAATGCGTGAACTATCTAACTCAGCAGATCATCACCTGACATTGATCATACATGTTGTGTGAATGTCATATACTTTGTGTGAGCTGAGAGGTATGACTCTCTCACATAGCTTTAAACAGCTTTAGACTAATGTTAAGCTACCCTTTTATCACTGAGAAATAAATAGGATTCAGGTATCTACTTTAGGGTGAAATTAATTATGCCCTAAACTCCAATGCCTGTACTAGTTCAGTCTTTACTGGGAGTTAGGATCACAATTTCAGGTGAATGCACTCACTTGAAGCTCATGCTGAATGTCTTTTCCAAGATCACACAGCAGTGGCAGAGCTGGGAATGCAACTTCAATTTCCTGACTCTTGGCACGATGCCTTTGGTGCTGGATATTACTTCTCTGCTTTTGAAACTCATGCATAACAAAATTTAACTTTGTCCATGGATATGAAATAAAGTAAAAAACCAAACAAACCAAAACAAAACTCCACACTGAAAAGTCATGTTTTTAACACTGACTTCTCATTACTGGATATCTAATTTCCACTGACATGAACAGTAATGTGGCATGTCAGTCTAGTGTACTGGCTATTACATTGCTTAAGGAGTAGAAGCACATAGTGCCTGTGAACCAGACTCGGATGGATTTAAATTACCCTCTGCTCTTTCAAAGTGACAGTTTCTGATCTCTGATTTCCATTGGTTACTAAGCTACTAGAAACAAGCATATTGTACACGGGTAAATAGTTATTGTATACATCTGGGTCACTAGCCAGATTGTAATGCAACCTGCCATTAGTGATAATGCAGACTGTGTTCCTCTACATACACACCTATTGGCTGCAGCAGTTCAGCCTTATTTAGATATTCTGATATTCAGTTTCAGAATTGCACAATAGGATGTGCATGTTGCTCCAGTGAAAGAAATCAATCCTAAAAATCTGCAGGATATCCCCATATAGAAAAGTTCTTTGAAAGGTTAAAGTTATTCAGCTTTTCTTAAGATTCCCATCCTTTCTTGGACATCTTCTTTGCATAAGGGTATATGGTTAGGTACAAGGAAATGCAGGTGGGACATTCCTCAGGAGGAAGTTACAAATGACAAAAAGCCTCTCTGAAGACAAAGGAAGATGCATAAAATTGAGTAGTTTTTGACTTGCATTTTTATGCATGCAAACTAACCAACTATAACACCCATGCCCATTTCATGGTCCTTAAGTCAAGCAGCGGGAGCAATATTTTTGCCTAGACCCCTGAACTGCAGGATTCACTCATCCACAGAAATCCTGTAATATCTATAAAACAGAGTCAAAGCATGAAAAATCAGTTCATATTCCGATCAGTTCTGTACAGATCCAGTAACAGAGGAAATACAAAGACTAACAGAGAGAAAGCACTAAGCAGTTTCTCCTTATGTAACAGTATCCTTCCTACAAGCCTGTATAGCAATATAACCTTTTAATTGCTAGAAAGGCTGTAATGATACTCACAACTTGTTTACAAAATAGTGATCCCTCTTTAATCATTCCGTATTTCTCTTATGTCGTACTGCATATTAAAATGTTGTAGGCTTTTTAAAATAGATCTTGCTTATGTAACACTAGGCACATGTGAAGTGAACATGAAACAGAAGCCCTGACTCTATCGCAGTTCACACAAAGAAATATCTGTATGACTCCTCCATGGCTGCAAGCAACACTGTCTTCACTGAAAAGTTTTTTCCAATTAATTCTCAAAGTTCAGTATATTCAGTCTTAGTAAACGTGCATAATGCATTGCTCCAAAGGAGTCATCACATACCTTAGCCTAGAATACTGTCAGAAAATAGCTCATTTCTTAAGAAGATCATAACTATACAGATCACTTGAACGGGTTCTTCATTTTGAGATCTAAAAAATAAGCACTTTATGTAAACAATTGCATACATTCATTAGGCTTATGTTACTGGATTAGGCATAGTGTGCTCACTGGAAACCCTTGCAAGGCGGAGGCCTGAGCTGGGGTATGACAGCTCAGCAGGCATCAGGACTGGAGCCTAGGAAATGCTGGAGAGGCTGAGGGTCACAGTCTCTATGGATGTCAGGTTTATAAGGAAGACTAATAGACAGACTCCAGTGACAAAATTTAGGGTATTAGGCAGGAAACTGAAGATAAGGAATCTCTATTGTAGGAGTCCCTGAAATGCTCCCAGTACCTCATGTGGGGACAAACATTGAAGCAAAATCTCTATGATGAGAAAATGGTGTGAAGAGGGGCATTTCAGGTTCAATGAGGGAGATTACACAGGATGAATTTGGCATTACCTAAACAAGATGGGAACAGGCTACCGGTGACAGAAAACTTTTTAAAACAGGGTATTATAGAAAGCTGGAGTAAAAGAACATATGGTTTGGGTTGTTCCATCTTCTGGGATGAAGTCATAGGAACACTGCATCTTTTAAATACAGCATAGAAAACATTCAGCAAAAATCTAACACAAAATTACAAAGACTAAAATGCCTAGTTTTAAATGAAAATAGTTATAGAAAAAGCACATGACAAACTTGTAGAAAAGAATCAGTGGGATACTGTAAATTCAGTAAACTATAAAGGAAAACCAAGTAGAAGAATTGTACTATATGTTAATAAAACCTCAGTTTCAGATGAAAGTGAAAAGTTAACCACATCAAAAAGTAAGACAGAATCCCTGTAGATTGAAATTCCAAGGTCAAATGGGAAAAGTACAACACAGACTGTATTACTATCCACCTGACCACAGTGATGATAGACCATAACATGCTGGAAGGCTATGAGAGCAGGAAACACTATCTAAACATAGAACATGTTGATGATAGATGTGATGTCAAGGCTAAATATCTAGACATTACTGACAACTGCTTCCTTGATTAGCTCCTCAGAATTTGCTGGAAGAAAAGCAATTCTTGGCTTGACTCTGAGCACTGTATAGTACTGCTTGTAATGTCCTTGTAGGATCACAGGAATTAAACAGGCAAACTACTGCACCAAGAAAGAACAGCCATGCACCAATGCCCATGCAACCAAGGAATTGTCAGTCTGTCAAGCCTGTCTGTGTCCAAGCCAGGGGAGCTTTCCCATCAGAGAGGAATTCAAAGAGCCCCCTGAGTACAAATCAATTAGTTTACTGTCATATATATACAACTATATGAAGTTAGTTCATTGAATTTGGTAGCATTTCAGGTGATTTTATCCATGCATAAACAGAGAAGCCACAAGAACAGAATCCAGACACACATCCTCCCCCCATAAATTCAGGAAGTATCACATCAAAAAAATGGCTTCTAAAAATGGTAATTTTGTGTAAAAGAAACAATAAACTGCACTGTGGCACATCTGCCTGCTAAAAAATGACAAAAAGCTATGGGATGCCAACAGAGAGCTTAACTGCCGAACCAGTTCACCTTGCTGTTCAAGATGTGTTACCTTTGCACTAGTACTCATTGAAACCATCATATGATTTTTTTTATAGAATTGAATATTCCTTTATACCTATAGCATGCACAGAAACAAAGAGACAAAGGCAAGTACAGATTTTTATTCCATAGTGTGATGCAGCTAATTTGAACTTGTTCTTGGTAACACTCAAAAAGCTAATACGTTTTCAAATTAGGCTCTTGAGGTTTGATCATGCTCTCATTAGAGGCATTAACAAAACTCTCAGTGATTTTACCAAGAGACAGGATTTGGTCCTTAGGAAGATAAGAAAATTTAATATTAAGTGTTGCAAGCTTCTTAAAAGATATAGTCCCTATTCATTGATTTTCAGAAGTAGCATCTCATATGCAGTTGGATCATTTGTTATGATAAGAAGTTCTGCTGATGCCTCAGGCTTTTCTGAGTTTCTTTCTACTTTATTTTCTTGTCTGGTAGAAAGATAAATGCTCAGTGAACAAGGCAATTTAAAAATAATTTTCTTTCATTTTAATTTACAGGTTTTTGTAAGATTGCATTTGCTGTGTGTAATTTCTAAAAACACAATAATTTGCATACATTAAGAAGATACATGTGCAGTATGTCATTACTTCTGTCTCCTGCATAGCTTTTCTATATGAAAAGAGATTCTGATTCAGAATTACAAAAAATAACACCTATAAATACTGTAGAGAAATTAAATTAATAATACTTGTCAATTATTTCTTCTTTTGAAACATTAATAATTAGGTCTTGTTCAGAATCTGTCTAATTCTGAATATAAGTGAAGACCCACTGGAGCCAGAAAATATGTCATAAATTTTAACTCCATTTAACTGACAAGGTAACTAAGAATTGGAAAGTTTAAGGGACTTGATACAGTTTTTCAAACTTTGTCTGCAGTCAGGAAAACTTAGGCTTTTTAGAAGCCCTTAAACCCACATACCATGTTCTTTTTGTCACAAAAAGGACCTACTGAGTATTGAGCAGTTTTAAAGTCCTGAGTATTGAGCAGTTTTAAAGTCCTGCCAATGCTGTCTCCTGATGCATTGTTATTGCATGTTCTGGACTGTGTGTGAACATATTTTGTGCAATTCACTTGTGTGAAAAAATAATGAAGTAAATTGCATTTATTTAAGGACTGATTACATCAAATAAAGGGTTGAAAGTAAAGCAGAAATTTAGAAGGCAACAGTAATAATTACCAGTGACATACATATCCATTATAAACTTGAAAAGATAATAGCAAAATATATTTGTATGTAGCTCACATCTCTATAGATGGTATTTTATGGCTTAGCTGGCAATGCCACTGAGTTTAGTAAAGGGCAGTTCTTTTACGGTGCTTTAATACTGCAGTTGGAGCAGCTTCAGTTATAACCACGGCAGTAGTTAACTTTATCTTCATTTCACAAGTGCTATTCTTTCAGTCTCCTCTTAAAAACAAAGATGTCTACTGCCTTGAAGTCATCTTTTTTTAACCTGAGTGATGAGAATTATTCACAATTTTCCAAATTAAATCTCCCTAATGCCTTATAAAATGCACTGAAACTTTCTTTCACAGATCCACTGGAAATTTCTTGCCTGACACACCTCACGTTGTTACTCACTTTGTTTCATGACTACATCAGACTGGTAGCTCACAGTTTTCCTGTAAGTCAAAAGTTGTAGTTGGCTTATTCCTCCTCCTGCCATTTTCAAATAATAATTGTCTGGATTTAATCATATATGTTTATATTTAAATAGTTGTAGGCTTTGTGAAGGAATTATTATGCAAGGTCCTCTAACTTGTGTTAAACAGGATGTCTGATTTCTCATGCCTCCTGGCTTGAAAAGCTAATTCTATAAACCAATATAACTCAGGGCCTTAGTCTATCTCTAACAGAGTTGATTAGGAGGGGACTTGCCTTGATCAAGCTATTCCATACTTAGCCCCTGCAATGTTCCTTGGCCCCTCTACTAAAGCATCTACTATAGCATTTTCAGAGTCACAATACTGGTGTAATATTGATAAGAATAACGTTTGCACTTGCTTGAGTGTCTTGCTCATGAAGCAGGATGGTTTGAATTTGTATGCTTCTGCAGAAACAAGTAAACACTGAGGCAGATTAGAAAACAGACTCGCACTTAGGAATTTAATCATTTAAAGTAACATCTTTGTTATTGTGTTAGTCACATTCTTCACATGGCAAAGCACTGTGAAACCTACTGGAATTTTCACACTGATGTGATCCAGACTTAGTTTCTTTCCAGATCTTGTTTCATTCAGAGCCATTATACTATTAGCTATATTTACTTATGATCACTTCTCAGCTGTGCTCTCTTGCGTTCCCTTACATGATCCTGTTTTTCACTCTGGTTCATCTCTAATTCTTTTTCCTAGCTTTCATGGTCGAACTCTTATTTCGCATTGTTCTATTTGCTTGAAATAAAAGGTCTAGCACTTAGATTTGTTTTTGTACTTATCATATCACAAGATCTTCCCATTAATTACATTCATTCTTCTGCAATTTTATCTTTGCTTTGGTTTGAACAATTGTATAACTTTTAGTTATTTGACAAAACCCTTTTTACTTTAAATTCACAAATATCTTCTGGCATTTGCTTTAAGAAAGCATCTCTATCCCATTGTACATGTTAGAGGAGTGTATACCCAGCCTTCAAGGTCTGACATTTCAGAAACCTCAGGGACACATCTCATTCCACTTCCCCTGTTTGCCTTGAAAAGAAACACCCAAAAGAAAGAATTGCTGTACTATGCAATGGAAAATTAAATCAACTGAATCTATTGGCTTTTATGTTTATTAATTTAACATCTACGCCATATCTAATTTCTGTGCCCCTGCACTTTAAGAACAAGAGTAATATAAGGCCTCTAGGAAGCTCCCACATAATTAATTTTTGGTCTTTTGCCTAGAACTGTACAAAAATCACTTACTATTTTGATTTACTCTGCTTTTTTCCCTCTATTTTTTATTACTTCTTTCCTTAGCAGGCCAAGTATCACCCTACCATGGCAAACTGGGGGCTGGGCCACTGAGTTATAGCCATGTGCCTACCAGGACTCCCTTGCAGCACAAAATCAGAGAAACAGATAAACACAGCCCCTCACCTCATCATCAAATTCAAATGTACCTTCTGTCTGGAATATGTAAACAGCTATTTTAGGTATCAGCTCTGGGACTGTGAGGTATAAAGAGCAAGCTTGCCTATGACTGAAATGGCTGTCATAGTGCTTCTTGCTAATTAAGCCTTCTACGATTCACCAGCACATCCAGACAGCTCTCTGCAACTTTCCTACAGTCTAAGGCAGCTTCTATTTAAGCTTCTAGAGTTTCTCCTGCCAGCTTTCCCAACAGTGAGAAGAGCAGTACCCTGGCTCTGTGTTATATGGTTAAGATAAAACAGAAAAACCAGTTGTAGATGAGGACCTGTCTACAAACCAATCACATCACTTTACAGGCCCATTTCACTGTATGACACTGCTCATCTCTAACAGTAGCCATCAGATACTGAAGAAAACTGGACTTAGGCAGGCTCCTGTCAGACGGCAGCAGCTACCGAGGGTCTTGCACATTCAAGGAGCTGAGTGTTCTCAACTTCAGGTGGAAGACAGTGAAATCTCTAAAAGTCTCCCGTAATCAAATATTTCAAAGGCAGTAAGAAGAGAAAAAAAACTTTTGCTCTGGAATATTAAAGATAATCTGATGGAAAAATACCCGACTCCTCTCTAAAATGCTGCTTTGCTAAAAGAATGTGGAACACCATTTCCTAGTTCTCTATAGGTAGATGACCTCATTATTACTTCTTAGGCATTGCTCCATTGTTCAGCTCTGCATTTTCTGATTCTAACCCTCAGTGAAGAGTTCTGCAGACTCCTGCTAATTGTTGCAAAAAATTTTACAGTGTTGAAAATTATTTCTGGATCACTGCAATTGCCTGTCACTATGAGTAAAGTCATTACCTGGAAATACTATTCCTGGAACAAAGCAGTTCTCTAACATTACTATAGTCTTGTATGAGGAAAAAAATACAGTGAATTTGCTAGCAATGTTCTTAAAGCTATTGTTCTAAAACTTGCATAGGGAACTTCTACAGGAAAAAGAGCATCACTCCACTGTTACGTGCCTTCACAAAATCATCAAATGCTACGTAGTATCTGCAGTGTGGATCACTCTGAGCACCAATTATGAGAAATGCTGCTGACATATCCCCTTATCAAGATTTAATTGGGTAGATTTGCCTATAAATAATGTGCTAAAGTTTGTCACAAAAAATATAATTATTTGCAGTGCCAATCACTCTCTCTCTCTTATTTCCTTTATCCCTTCTCTTCTCTTTTTATGTACATATATAGATAGATATACACCCAGAGATGACATCCTGCTATACATGGAATACATGTGTCACCAGCCTTTGAAGATAAATATATGAAGTGCCAGCTGGATGTAGAAGAATAATAAAATGTGCACTGCTGAAAGTTTCTTTCTGGTGCAGAAAATTATAAATAAAAGGATGCATGTGGAGATCACTTGAGATAACTAAAACAGATTAGACATTACTGACAGAGTAGGCAGCCAAATTCATACTGTTAAGAGGTGCTGGTTTATTTTTCTGAAAGACAGAGAAATAAACAATGGAGACACAGGAGTGACACATGAAAGCCTATCACAGCAGTGTCTCTGCAGCTCTGTGCCCCCTGAGGCCACTCATAGGCTGGAACTCAGAGCTGGACTTAGAAGAACGAGCTGGATTTAATATAATGAAGACATTATCTAAGTAATCAATAATATTTTTCTCATGACAGTATTATAATATGATCCTGAAAATATTTATTACCTACAGTATTATAAAGTACCATGGAGAGAACAAAGTGGTTAATGTGACTACCCAAAGGAGTAAGTAGTGCATTTGGTATACATGGGCAGGATCAGGTCCATCCTTAGGTTACATGAATTATTTACAGGATAGGAGTCTCTGAATTTCATTTGGAAGTTGCAGCAAAAGATGCCAGTTCCACAGGGAACTTAGATCTTCGTGAAAAAAAAAAGAGAAAATCCTGAGAACATAAGAATGGCTTTATTTTTGACATAAAAATTTTTAAATTCCTGAATTATGTGACTTCTTTTTGAATAAATCTTTTTAACATATACAAATTTGTCATGATTCTGATTTCACATAATTTTCATTTTCATTAACAACTCAAAACAAGTTTTTACTCCATGGAAAAATGTTTACTAAATGCATTGGATCAGTGAAATGCATTTCATCAAGGAAACAGTAAAAAGAAAAAAAAGTTCTATGACAGTGACACTAGGTACTACACAGAAGATCATCACAGAGCATACGTACTTTCCCATCCCACAGAAATTCATTAATTTTACTGATAGTAAGTAGACAGAACTAAAACTTTATTTTTTTCTTCAAACTGTACTTTGCCAGTTTTTGTATTTTTCTCATTCCCTTCTTTTTGACTGTTTCTAGTTTTTGACAAATCCTACCTAAGTCTTTGTACCACATTTTTATTATTTTTTGAAACTAATCGTGTAGCAGGCCTTCCTTTAAAACTCTGAAATTGAATGATTAATAATGAATTACAGCTCATTAGGTAATCCCGGTCCTAGAGTTGATATGTCACAATGCATTTCCTGTTCTTTTTACAGCACGGTTAGTCATGCTTTATTTTTATTGTTTATTATTTACAAAGTGCCACATGTTCCTCACTCTTCACAAAACAGCAAATATTCCAGGTCCCTGACCAGAAAAGCTTATGATTTAAGACCGAAATGATGTAGACTTTTCTGCTTTGAAACCTTCTTGAATGTTAGTCACATCACAGAATGACCAGGAGAAATACTAACAGACCATTCCAGTCCACTGCTGGACAAATACGCCCAAGACAACACTGAGGCCTCATTTGTTACTGTAAAGCCCTAACCCATTTCCCATCCATTCCATTATTTCAACACAGTGGAGCTGGTGTTTACCTCACAATTTGGTACACATCTATAATGTGTGTTTAGATGCTGATGTGCCCTTATAGCTGTTCAGTGAAATCTGAATAGATAAAGAACTTGAAAAGTGGCTACGACACAAAGCTGTACTGCAGAGCATGATGTCTAATTTCTTTTTCTCTTTTAAAGTGAAATTCACTGACATGCACTGGGTATCTGTTTTAAAGGAACTATTGGTCTATGAATATAATTTATAGATCTATAAATGCAACTTGTTCACTTAATCCATGTCTGAGTGCCAGTGATATCTCATCAAATTCCAGTCAATGGCCTCTTCTGCTATTCTCTGATATGCCAATGAAATGCCTAGAAAAGTCACTAAGATGCATAATTGAACTTTGATTTTTCATCATTATTTTTGCATTGGTTGATGAACAGTTCATCCTGTGACAACAGAAGTTAAAACCATTACCAGGTTTCTAAACTGTCTTGTCCTTCGTGTAAGCATTTCAGGCTTTCAATAACCTTGAATTTTGTAACTTCTCATGTTACACTGCTGAGAAAATACAATGTGATTGAAGTTCTCAACATTAAAACAGACAAACTAGTGATTCTTGTTAAATAGTATTACAGCCATGATCATCTAGGATAATAAGCAGAGCTAGTTTTTCATCACACCAACTAGAATAGCTGTAAAAACTAGAGGGGCTTGAAGGTATGCAAACGTTTCTTCAGGTCTGAAATAGCAGTTAACTTTAAAGCTAAACCCAAGTTATGATCAAGTTTGGGCGCATAATGGGCCTCTGGGAGAGAGAGTTTCTAGTTTATAAAACATGCAAGCGTTACTAGCATGAGCGAAAGGAAAGTTCCTGGTCTCCCTCTATAAAACATTTCTTTCCAGATATCATGCAATGTGCCCTGCTTTCATTCTTAAGAAAGAATTAATCTTTCCAAAACAACCAGTCATGATCCTCATGATCCCTTCATATCAGTTGTTAAGTGCACAGTACTACATGAGGCCACAACACTGATTTACATAACCACATTATTGTATTTCCCTTAGTATTCTCCAACAAAGACCATATGCATCTCGGTGTCAGCTTTGCTTTGTGACTGCAGCAGTACATTGTGGCACCCTATAGCAGAATCACTTGAAGATGTGAATTTTTTGCAGCATGCTAGTACAATAAATAAAGCTGAAATATGGACAAAAAAAAAAAAAAAAAAAAAAAAAAGGAAGATGAGTTCAGCTATGAGAAGAAATTAACTTTGTGATAGTGTTTTGGCCACAGAGGAAGTCCAAGGCCACACAGCAAGGTTGGAGGAAAAGTCCTGTTCTGGAAATACAGAAAGTACAGGATATAGTCTCTTCTCAATTCTATTCTTCCCTTTGCAGCTAAGATTTAAAATGGTGAGGGCAATACAAGCTGGTGGAGGAATAAATGCAATTGACTTGAACTTGAAGCTAAATTTGGCTCTGTTAATTCTCTGTTAGGTTCCTGACTGAACCAAGAAAAGTAACTTCGGTTTGAGGTAGGGTTTATTTTTTCTGCCAGTCCTTAGGCTTTGTATTTGTGGGCATGACAAAACCAGAGACATATCCCTCTAGTTTAGGAGACTTAGTTATAGATTAGCATAATGGGTTTCAGATCTAAGTACAAAAAAAAAAAAAAAAAGGAAAAAATCAGGCCTCAGGAGGTAACAAACCAGATTTACCCTATCTGTGCTCATGTGTTTACAGCAACCAGGAAAAAGGTAATCATCCTTTATTTCTAGTAACAGCTCAGTTTCTACAGGATGGCCGAGAGAGAATTGCTTGTAATTACTGATTGCAGGAAGTGATTACTCACTTCCCTGGACTAAAGAAACTGGGCTTCAGCCATACCTAAGTTGTTTAGGTATTTCTGGGCTAATATAAACACTTCTCTGACTCCCTTTGGAAATTGCAAATCATATTTTGAGAATACTAGTTTACTTAAATGACAAATGATCTTACATTTCAGAGAGAAGACAACTTCAAAGTTGGAGTTGTCAGTACTTCAAAGTTTCTTCTCCAAGTCATTTAACTTTCCTCTGAGATTCAGTACATTCCTCTGTCAAATGAAGATGATAACACATATTGATCTAAGGAAACATTAACCAGATGCCCCCCCCCCCCCCCCCCCCCCCCCGGAAACATTGCACCTGGGGTTGAGACATGCCATTTGTTTGATAAGATTGTTTGTTGAAACATGCCGATTGTTTGCTGGGACATGCCCTTTGTTTGTTAAGACATGCCGTTTATCTGATAACAAGAGAGTTGCCAGGGGAGGGCTAGTGCCAAAGTTGTAGTTGGGGAATCTGGCACTGGGGGCTCAGGGTGGAGGAGACGTTAAGGATTTCTCAGAACTAATTGTGATATTCCCTCCCTATTCCCAGAATTTTGATACATAGGTAACATTCTATGTAATAAAAAAGGAGCCGCTTCTCGCTCCAAGCGCGCATGCTTGTGGAGGAGTTATCCCCCGTGCGCCCAGCGCTGAATAAACATACCTACTTTATAACCTTACTGGTTGTAAAGTTGTGATTCCGCTCGTCAATATCATCATGATATCTCAAGGCTAAATTAATTAAAATTTATAAAATGTTTTGCAGTGCTTAAGAGAAAAATATTACAGAAATTGAAAACATTTTTGATATATTAATTAGCTGAAGAGTGAGACCTTTACAGAACTGTAGTTCACACTTCAGAGGGATTACAGATGGTTTTAAACTGCAAAATTTTTTGAAGTCTGAACACATTTTATTTTTATTTACTGCAACTGAAACACATATAAAAGCATACTGAATGTATGGTGCCAATACAACCCCACAAAATACTGGCTTAGCTGGCCTAAGTTCTTCACATTTACATCTGAAATTACATAGCCGTGCTGGGAAGGAGCAACTCGAATGTTGCCTTTTGTCCTAACAAAGTGCTGTGAAAATTAGCTTGTATATTATACATAGGAATCATGACTAGAGTCTCATAGCTTGACAGCTCACAATAACTGCTCAACAGGTTAGAGGAGAAATAAAGGATAAGTAGGGGAGCCAACGGGAGTGCTGAATGCACGGGAAAGAGCTAGAATTAAGGTGGGAAGAATGGAAATGCTTAAATTGGAATTTAGACAAGGCAGCAGAGCTAACATGCCAGTAATGTAAGAAAACTGAGATGCAGGTACAGTAGATATTTTGACCACTATTAAGTCACTTCACATTTCTTGTAGAGTGAGAACACAGCCTGTTACCATGACAAGAATTGTAAAGTTTTAATTGAACACATTAAAGTCTCTTTACCCATCACTGGAGCAAAGGCTGCAATATTACACAGTCTAAGTGCGTTTTCTGAATCCTTAGCAGAAACACCACTCCGGTTTTGAACCAAAGTTTGCATAAACAGTGCTTAAGCAGCAATTTGGTTGCTTTGATTTATGAAGAGGCACCCAGACTGGAACATCAGCATCCCAGAATCGGCTGCTGGAAGGATTTACAGCACATCAGAAAGAGACACCCTGTGTGTCACAAGGAGCAGAAACACACTTAGCAAGGTTTCTCTAGCAAATGGAAACAGCAGATGAGCAATAATACACATTCAGTTGGAAATCACTCCATACTTCAGAGAAGGACAAGTGTTTTGAGAGCTTCCAAGGTAGAAAGACAGGACCCAAACTTTTCTCCAACGTGTCTCCCCATCTATCTGTTTTGTTAAAGGGCAAAGTAGGATGATACGCAGTAATCCAAATGGAGTAAAGGGCAATGCACTAAAAAATTAGGCTGTTGACTCCTCCTTGAACCTATCAAGTAGGTTTTTTTGCCAAAGTACAAATTTGCTACATGCCCTCCAGCTTCCAAACATCAGCAACATTCTTGCTCTTCATCAGCCAAACACTTTCCAAGTTAATTATTTTGCCATGAACTTCTCTAACCAAATCTCCCAGCATCTTCCTCTTTGTCTCCTGAAATAGGGACCTTACATACTACCTATATTCTCCCTCATATCTAAGCAAATGCATATGTCTACTACACATGATATCTTAATCACTAGCACTTCCTGGAGAAAAGTTTCAATACATGCTGTATCTTAATTATAGCATCTCAAGGGGTGCCAGATGACTTTCACATTAGTTAGCAAAGCCTGACCTATTAGGAATTCTTTGGAGGCCGAATCATTCATCTTAACATTGCCACAATACAGCAGGTGAAATACTCTGGATGCAGCAAAGCAGCACAAGAGCTATTTGCCTTCCAAGCTCTTCATTTAGGATTTACTTACTAAGCCTACAAGAGAAGAGGTAAATACCCCTCTGCAAAAAGATGAATTCCACCTCAAAAGAGGTGGAGTTGTTCAATACAGAGCAGGCCTTGTCAGGTATAAATTACCACAACTCTGTTGTCATGGAGCTATGAGAATTTATCCCTACTGAGGATCTGCTCCAGGATTTTGCAGCTTTTATTGCAGTGTATGTATTGTAGCAGTGAAAGGTTGTCTATCGTGATGAAAGTAAGCATAACACAATGATTTGCTTGTATTTATAACTCTGTGTTTTTATATCTGACTGTTACTCATTGCTTTTTTTTCCTAATCACATCTGCTCTTGCTACATTCTGAACCTGAAATCCCCCATTAAGATGAATCTTTAGGAACAGCCTTTACCACTCTCTACTGGCCCTGGCTCATGTGCACCTAATTACACGCACACACCTCTGCCCCAGTTTACAACTGAGAAAACAGAACTAGGGAGACAGTGACAATTTTTTTAAAGAGAAACAGCACCAGGACAAGATTAGATGATATAATTCCCCAGACTAAGTCCTGTGTTTACATGACCAGGTAACATTCCCTGACAAAATGAGGAAACGTTTCTTTTTGAAAATAATGCAAAGACATCATTACAGAGAATCAAGAATTCACCTTAAAAGTGAACAAAAAGTACATATTGAAAACTTGTAATGTAACAACAGTTAGGAATAAGACTTTTTAAAGTGTTCTCCTTTAAAGCTTTATTTTTATGCTTTACTCAGTTGCACAACTCCACAGAATCACTTTTATATAGTTGTTTGTAATGAGCAGGCTCATTTTTAGGATGATGCAAAAGCACAGAGATCTCTTAGTGCAAATTCCATGTCTTTCTGTGATACTTGTGTTATTGTGTCACTCAGGTTTGCTTTGAAAATCACCTGTTCTGAATCCAGTGGGGGTTTTATTTTGGTTTTGGCAATAAGAACAGAGTTAGTTAAACCAGCCCAAAGTCAAAGTAAAAATATTTTCCTTCCCCCACCCCCCACCCCATTAGAGTCTTATATGGAGATGAAAAGAACCCTAAAATAAACTTGGTTTACCTGACACTGAAGCCAACTTTCAAAGAATCAGTTTATCAAAAGACAGACTTCAGAGCTCAGCCAAGTGCTTTAATCACTTATTTCACATGTGTGAAAAGAGACACAGTGTCATAAGACAAAATCGATTATTCTTGTCCTATCTCAGCCTGTTAAACTGATGATTGCAATTGGTATTCTAGATCACAAGATGGGCATTATTTAAAGAACTTCAAAATCTACAGCAAACTTTTAATTCTATGTCAATCACTTCTGTCTCTGTTACCACGAACACATCCCAAAATTTTAAGATAGCTATTTTGCTACTAACTGAAAAGATAAAATGCATTTCCCCCCTCTGTGCAGTCAAAACTAATACCTCTGTTAATAATATGCTTAAAACCATTAAATCATGAGCTTGAAACACAGGTTATTTATGAATGGCAGAAAAGCCAAAAGGAAAGACTCAGCAGAATTCATTTGTGGCAGACCAGTTTTACATCCTGAGTCTCACATTTAAAAAGTCTCACTATTTAAAAGTTAACTCCTTGCTATTAATCATGTCTAGCCATTTCTATGAGAGCTGGAGAAAAGATGAACCTGCAGCTTTTCCCTTGGCAGATGTCCATCACAGCTTTCCCCACCAGCCTGTGCTGGAATCAAATGGGGATCTGTTCTCTTAGCACCTAGGTGACGTACATACCTCTCTGCATGGTTGCCTTTCTTGCTGTGAAATGCTGTAAAATAGTGATTGTTGTGCTGGCTCTCCACATGACACTACATCAAGTACAAAGAATGCAAAATGACTTAAGCAATGACATTAAACACTTAGGGACTGGTCCAGTTGGACTGAAAAATTTAAGAGCACCTCTCATATTCAGGCATCTGAGCAAGGAACATAAGGATTTGGCCTACTGATCTGGTGGGCCAGACACATGTTCAGGACCCCACAAAGTCAGGTCTCAGAACAGTCTTTCCTTATGTGTTCCCTCTTCAGTGCTATGCCTTTTCTGTGTATCAGCAACCAATTCCTGATCTGTGTGACATGAACTTTTTAACTCACACAGATGTTTCAGACACACACAAAAAAAAGAAAGAAAAAAAAAACCAAACAAACAGAAGTAATCATCATTAATAAAAAAATATTCTTACAGGTTGAAACTGGGAACGCATTATGAAAAATCAACAACTGAAACATGAACTTCCTGCTCAGCAGAAAAAAAATAATGACTTTGGAAGCCAGTGCAGTATAGGAAGGCCAAAAGCTGTAATGAAGAAAGGTTTGATGGCTCTAAGGGCACTGAGGAAAGCACATTCTCCCTTTGATACGGGGTGTACGTGGGAGGTTAGCCCTGGCTTCCCAGAAAAGTCCTCCCAGAGTGACATCAACTGTCTAGAGGAAAGGGACTGAGGTTTGGGTTGGCCACTTACAGGATTTCAATACTGCTGCACTTGCACAACAAGAAGTACAGCTTTATAACAGCTTCTGGGCAAGGTGCACAGATGGGGAAAAAAGCTTCCTCTAATCTCCCACACTGAGCATGAAAGCAGGATTCACACACACGTGCACATGTAAAGAGACATATACATAAGAAATCCCAGCCTTTCTCTTATGTATGTTATAAAGTTTTATGGTATAAAGGATAACAGTGTAGCTAGGGAATCAGTAAAAGCAGGTACTATCCTAACTTCTGCCAATGTCCTACAAAGTAGTCTTGAGAAAAATCAGTTTAGAGATTACAAAACCAGTAATTACAATGATCAAATGTTTGTTCCTGTAGCACAACTCTAAATCAACTCCTACTTGAAGCAGAACACACTTTTCAGAAAAAAAACACAGAATCTTGATTTTAAAAACTCTAGGCAGAGAATCCGCAATGATCCTTTAAAAACAATTTCAATGGTTTATTACCTTTATTATAAAAATGTACACCTAAAGTCTACTATTGCCTAACTTCCAACTTTCATTTTATTTTTTTATAATTGCTATGTTGAAAAATTTTCCAGCATTGCATTCTGTGCTTTATATAGATACAGGCTGGGACAAATTATCTTTGCTTAAACTAAATAGGTTCAAGCCCTTGATTATCCTGGTGCACAAAATGCCCAATCCATTAATCATTCTCTAAGCCTTTACTAACTCTTTATTCCTTTTTGAAACATGAATCTGAATCTTCACACACAATAAGATATTTAGGAAGTTCTCACATCACTCTGACACAGACCTAGCATAACTTCACGATTACTGTTTGAATTTTCTCTTTAGGCCATCGGCCACTGTGTGACAGTGAAATCCTACATTCAAGCAATTATCTATCATGATCTCCCAAACACTTATCAGTCATTGTTTCTCTAGTCATTCATCCTGCAAATGTAAGCTAAATTATTTGTTCATATATGTGAAAACATATATAAAGAAAACAAAAAGATACATATATATGTGGGTTTAACTTTAGTTTTATTGAAGCATATATGATTTATGGATAACATCATAAGCTAACTTTATTTCCAATGTCCCAAACTTCATTTCAACTACAAAAATTTACCATTAATTATTTTTTAGTATTTTTCTGGTCATTAAAAGAAAGGGGAAACAGAGCATGGCCCAACAATCCCTAAGGGATGCCATTAGATAAAGATTCCCACTTTCCATATTAAGACTACCAGATAAGCAGTTTTAGGTCCTTTTAATGTGTTGGCTAGTTGAATTTGCATTATTCTCATCTCTTAATCAAAGGTTGTGTGGTACTATGACAAATGCCCTAAGAAAGTCCATTACATCAGCACTACAACATTCATCGACCAAACCTCATATATCATAAGAAAGCTATTGAGTTAGTCTGACAAGATATATTTTCCATAAACCAATGATAACTGCCATAAATTACATTATTCCTGATTATTACTTTACTAATAATGTCCCATATCAGTCTTTCATTATTTTGCCAGGGATTGGCACCAGGCTGAAAGGCTTGTAATTACTAAGTCATCTCATTTAAAATTCTGGCACAGTATTTGCCTTCCCAGTGCTGTATCAATTAATAAAAAACAACATTAACAGTCCAGAGACATTCTTAAGCGGTTCCTTGAATACTCCCTGATGAATGTTATTGGAACTGCTGAACCTAAAAAGTCTTAACTTGAACAGTAGATGTTTAACGACCTCCACAGTTAGCGATGAAATTAAATTTCCCAATCCCTATCTCTACCTGTACAAAATGCAGATAACAGCACTTACTAACAAAATGCTTTGAGATCGGTAGTTTAAAAACAATTCATAAGAACTAGGTGTTTGAGTTTTTTAATTGCTCTGTATTGCAGCACCTCTCCAGTGACTAAGAATATTCATACTTCAGCAAAAATCCTTTCTTTTGTATTAAATAGGATCTGAGGTACAAAGTATTCTTGTATCTTCTTCATGCTGGCT
Organism: Tyto alba; assembly: GCF_018691265.1. Taxonomy (NCBI): domain Eukaryota; kingdom Metazoa; phylum Chordata; class Aves; order Strigiformes; family Tytonidae; genus Tyto; species Tyto alba. The sequence goes on along the minus strand of NW_024881262.1, from coordinate 9,411,959 downwards.
ACCTAGAATTTATCTGGCAACATTAAACCTTTCACTGCCAGGAAATCCCTTATGTAAGTGTGGAGTCACTCTAAATGGATGCTTCACTGAATTCAGTAATTTCTCAAGGTTTGTCAAGTATAACAAACAGTGAAGCAGTTAATACAATAAGAGGAATATGTGTCATCTATATTATCAGTAATCACAAGTGGATAAAATCTAATTAAAGAGAAAATATTTTCACTTTGAGATCTGTAAAGCATTTCTATACTCAAGAAAAGTGATCAGAAGAAAATCCTTTCAAATCATCCTTTCATTTGAGAACTAGCATGTTTTAGGTACTGGTACTACGTAGATATTTTTAGCAATATTAAACCATTCAAACCAGATTTTCATTAACTCTACAAGCAAGTATTCTATATAAGCAATTTTTCCTAATTTCAAGGTAAACTGATGTGTTTGCATTGCACTCACTGATGTAATGGCAATGTAGTGCAGACATATCAAGGCTAGCTTTAAACCAAAGCCAGCTTGGATACTGGCACCCATCTGGCCACAGATATCAGGAGGTTGGAGCAGGTAAATACATGCATATTTGCACAGCTTCTAAAACATGTTTTGGAACCCCTACTGAGCTACACGCTGTTAAAATATCATTGATATCTGAATAAAACTCTATTTAAATTACCGAAGATGGTCAGCTATGATCAGAACTCTAACAAACGTAACACCAGTGATGGGACAATACTTTAGTTAGGCAAGTCAGTTGTTTTCAGAATAACTACACCTGATCAAATTCATTCTAAGATACTCCAAGCATAGATTGACGCTATCTCAAAGCATTAAATGGAACTTATAAACAGGTACAAACATAGTGCCAAGCATTAAAAATGGGGAAAAGAAAGGCCAGAAAGCTTACTTCTAATTACAGCAGAAATACTGTAACAATTCATCAAACAATGTAAGTATCTAGAAGATAAAGGGATGAGTAATCAACAATGCAGACTGTTTTCTCTGTACAGCAGGACAACAAGCATTACAGACAAGCAAAAAAAGACTAGGTATTTTTAACAAGAACTTTCTGATACTGTCATAAACAGCTGGGGAGAAATGGTCTAGAAAAATAACTGTTAGATGGCTGCTTAACTCTACTCAGAAAGCAGTTATTGATGATTCACTGTCAAACTAGAGGGGTTCCCCAAGTGGCATTCCATAGATCATCATATAATTCAGCTTTCTGATGAATGATTTGGCTAAAGGAATAGAAAGCCTATTTGTTAAAATTGCAGGCAACATAAAGATGAAAAAGCTTGTGAGAACAAAACAAGGATGTGATCAGCATTTAAAAACACCTAGATAAAGTGGAGAAATGGTTTGAACAAGTAAGATACATGTCAGTAAGTACGGTGGCAAAATTCTACAATTAGGTAGGACTAATAAACCACAAAAAACCACAGTGGTAAGTAAATGATTCAGAAATATTATCAAAGGTAACAGTAGCTCACAAGCTGAACACGACTCAACAGCATAATGGTGTTGCAACACCATATGGGTGGATGTGTAAGAAGAAATACTCTGTGTAATACACACAAAAATATTCTTCTGAACTACTCAACAAGAGTAGACGAGAGTACTTACCCGGTTTTGGACATTACTAAAGTAAACCAGTCTCAAGAAGGTAATAAGAAAGATGATGAAGATGCTAGAAAACCCAACCTATGTGACAAGGTTTAAGGAATTGGGATTGCTTACTCTAGAAAACAGAAAATTGATGGAAATGCAATAATTTTCTTAAAATGTGTACAAAGCAGCTACAAAGGGAAAGGGAATACATCCTTCTCCAAATCAATTTTGGCTAAAGCAAAAAGGGCATAAACTTCAGCAATGCATATCTAAGTAAGATCAATAGTAAAAACTTTCAAATAGTAGGATAGTTAAGCACTAGAGCTGATTATCCTGGGGGTTGTGGACTTTCCACATTTTGAGGCTTTCAAAGAGAGGTTGCAGAATCAACCCTAATACATTTATGCTACACTGCAAACGTAGCAACTGCAGTACAGGTGTATGCTTGGAGATTCTAAATCTTCCATAAATCTTTTTTCTACTTCATAAATGAGTAATGGTTGGTTTACAAGTCTGCTATGTTTATGTAGATAAGGCTTTTATCCATGCAATGTTTCAGTAGAATCAGTGAAAAGTTTGTGTTTAGTTCAGCAGAAGTATGCCAAGGTCCAAATTCAGGAAAATTTAAGAGCACTGGCCATTTGGCCACTGAAATGTAGTTTTCTTATCAATTGCAATCAGGTGCATGGGGAAAGTGGAGACATATTTCTCCTCCTTTCTTTGTCTAAATAGACAGAAGATCCTTTTTGTACAAGGCATTTCTGCATGGAGAACAGTGTTAGTACACATCAGAAACAGCTTCTCTGCAAAGAAAATCTCCCCTGCTAGGAAACTGAATATGAGGCTTTACAAACAACAGTAACTATGGAGCTAACAAATACAACCACACAGGATAAAGGCAGGACAGATCTACTAGGTGGCCATTTCCTGTTCTTATGATTTGACATGGTGATATGTTAATGGATAACCATGACTTGTACCCTCTGTCAAACAGGCCCCGTTTTGCAGCACTAGCTGATGCTGAACTCGATACAAGTGTATGTGAAGCCCACTCGGAGCCCACTTTTCCCAAGGAAGTTACAAGTTCTCCACAGCTGGACGGCTCCCCCCTATGCCCACTCACAGCACTTACCCTATACATAAAATTGGGGTAGCAATGGGCATGCTCTACATGAATTAGGGTAACAGCAATGGAAGCTTCAACTGAAATAGGACTGAGGAGTTCGTAATTGTTATGCTGGTTATAATCTGGAATGATGTAGTATTTCTCTTCATTCTGCTGACAAGTTCTAGGCTGGTATTTACTGACAGATGCAGAGTTACAGGTGAACAAAACTGGTGCAACTCCAACATAACAAAGAATTACTTTGTTAGTATTCTACTCAGGCTATTTACAATCTAATTGCTATTTGTTACTGGCAGTTTCTACATTGAGTCTTGTTAATTAAATGTTTTATATGCATCATTAGCAAAACTTTTAGCTTTTTAAAATTAATTTAGAATTGTGTGTTGCTCAAATTTATTATTCATTAAAGTATGTGAAGCACCTCAAACACCTCCTTTACATGCATTCCCTAAACACATATAAATCACGTTAGCATATAAAAGCAATGTGTAAATACACATAATATAATTAGCACTTTCACTGATGCGTGGTTGTACCATTCATACCTTACAACTGAACTAGAAAAAACAAAGTATAAAGTGTAATTAGAATCTGTCAGAACTAACAGTATTATAAATCCTTAATTCTACGTTATTAATAAGATTTAAGACTATTAACATGGTAACAACTGAATTTAATTTTCACAGTTTCTGCACCTCACTTGAGTCTAAGAATAAACTAGGTTATTTTCAGTAGTTAATTTTTAATCAGCTCCATGTTTTCACAAATTAGGTCAATTATTTTCAGTTAGCAGAAAATATTATTCATGAAAATATTTATTGGTATTAATGTTTGTAAAGATCTGTTTCTTAATAAAACACAGGCGTTAGGCCTAAATGAACCCAGAGTTTCCATGTATGCAAATTACTTATTATCTCCATGGTTACATGAGCTAAAAGACTGATGTTTTATATAAGGTATATGCACCAGAACATTAATCTACTATTGAACAAAGCAGCAAATCTGTGTCTTTATGACAAAGCACATGTTATCTTTGGACACAATCTGTTGTCATACATGAGAAACACCAAGAGATTCAGAGACATCTGAGAAGCACAGTAGAGTGACGGATACAACCTGCCGTGGTTGCAGAGGCCCGAGTTCCACAAAGTACTCTTTCTGTCTTGCTTCTGAAGCTGCAGGACTACAACACATCACAGGCAACTGATGCCTCCAATGCCACTACTCATCATCCTCAGTCTGCATCTAAAACTCTTCCCTTGAACACTTCGTTGTGCACAACTTACAGCTATGGAAACTCATCTTCCTTCAAGTTACCTATTGCCCACTTTCAGAAAAGCATCCCTATTAAGAAAGAGCACTTTACACGTTTCACACTGAGTATATATTCACTTTTCTGACTTGAAATCTGCAGGTCTGTTTATAATTGCATGATTTCCCTAATAAACATCATGACCTGTCCTTGCCATGAGGTTTCTTGATGTGGAAACCACAGGCTTTGTCATTCCAATCATGCTGTAAATGAGAAATACTACAGTAACTGCTAACTTGGAGTCTGTATGCGTTGTCTTGTGCAGTTTCAGACTCAGTGATTTAAAACTACTTGTTAAATTTGCAGGATGACATAAATATCAGTAAGGTCTAAAGGAATGAAATATCTACCACCTCTCAGTGCGAGTTAAATGTCAGGTTTTTGACAGTAACTAGGTAGCTGCCAGATTCTCCAAAAAGACCTTATGCACTTTATATTTCTGAAAACGCCCCTGCGCTGCCATTACTGTCTCTAGGGTTCCTAATAGTCCTAAGTGCCCCAGAAATTTATTTGAAAACAAATTCTGAGCATTTATTTGTAAAATAAAGGATTTTTATTTGACATTTTTTCAAAATTTCCCCTGGCAATTTAATATTAATTAAAATCTGTTGAGCCATATGGTGACTCTTCTTTTTCTTAACAAACATTATGACTTTCATATTTTCTATCATGATTTTTCCCATTTTTGCCATAACAAACAACAAAGCTTAGAGAGCTCATAGCATGCAGACATCACTGGTCCAAATACTAATGCAGCCACAGAAGCAGGACAAAAAGGACCACAATAGAAAAATGTTTTTGAAGCACTTTAGGCAAGCGAACCTTGTATGGTTAAACACGCCCTGTAACAAAACAGACCTTTGCATTCACAAATAAAGCAGAGTCACAAACAGCATGGGTCCTGGCATTCACCTTTTTCCAAGCCGTAAAGATTTTGCCTTTATATTTGTATTTAGGTTACAATTACATTAGCATTGCAGATCCATGCTTTGCGCCACCCATGATCACATTTTTGAAATTGTACTGTAACTGAGCAATAAATATAATACATTGATTCCAGATTAGAACTAGATTGAGAGAGAAACAATCTTTCTGAAGCTTCTTCTAGTGAAGCAGTAGGGCAAAGGCAGGTTCACGCTTGTGGAAGCACAGCACTGTGCGTGCGTGTGAGTGTGGCTTGCACTGAAAGATATTTAAAGAACAGCTCCTTAAGAGGAAACGACCGCCATCCATCTATGCATACATCTCCCTCCATCTCTCCGATGCACCACTGCTGCTTTGCCAGCCTTCTTACCCATCCCTGCCAAGTGATTTAGCCCCCTGCTAAGGAAAAAGGTAAAAGCTGGATCTATCTGGCTTTACTGGTTCTGCCAGATCCTGACAAAATGTGGCAACAATATGCCACTGCATCAACAAATTGCAAAATGAATGTACCCGCTTCTGATGCATTAAGAAAAGTGCCCATTCCAACACACACTATACTATAAAATCTAGTATGTAGCATTTGGAACTTGCCAAATGTTTGTCCCTCACCCACAAATAACATGGCACGAATAATCATTCCTAAATTAACAATTCTTCCGCTATAAGTGTACTTTTTCCTACCTTATAGGAAAAATTTAAATTATGATTTATATACTTAGATTTAGAAAAAATAGACATTGCTATATACTGGTGTTGACAAATCTACCACAGCTTCCCCTCTTGAGAAAAACAAAGGAGCCCTGTACTTAAAACAACAACAACAACAAAAAAACTTCATAAGCCTTAAAAACATTCAGCTACAATAGAAAACTTGCACACTAATCCAGGAAAGGAAAATTTGGATCTACTGTAGCCTGAGTGAAAAAGTGCACCTTTGAGATTACTAAAAGATAAGAGTCCAATACATCTCTGTGCAAGAAACAGCAAAGGCACCAAGTCTCTGAGTTTAAATAGGACTTGCTTTTTATTCATCTAAACTTTCTTCTAAATTGAGCGTGAAGGCAGCCAGATATTTGTATCTGAAAAATCTGTACTCCATATTTTAGTTTTTAAGTGAAACCACAATAATTCAAATCTGATATTTTCATCTATATAAGTGCAATCACATTTTATATAACACAGTGAAATTTTACAGTAAGATATGTCTAACATGTATGGACAATCCCCAAAAAGTATTTTAAGCTCATCAGCTCTTGAGGTTTTCAAAGCGGTTTAAGGGATTTAGACAAAAAAATACTCATTTCTTACTTGCTTTTATCACCAATACATGGCTAAACTCCTAGGCTGTTCTGAAAATCTCAGTGAGCTGGATACATATTCATTAGATGTAAGAGAACTGTCACTTTTGCTATCTATCTAAAAGATAAAACTCTCAAGCTTAAGTGAAAAAAAATAATTGGCTAGATTTTGCTTGTGCCATTACTGACGACTTTATGAACTTGTGTTCTGCTAAACCCCAGTTTTTTAGCTGAATAGAAACACTTCAAAAAGGCCTATTCAGTCAGCTGAAATGAGAGCTGTGATGATACAAATGTGCTGGTTTCAGGAATAAGAGATCTATTTTGCATTACTCTAGTACTGGAATACTGTTAAGGTTAGATTGTTCTGGTCCATCAAAAACATCATAAAGTTTTGTGTAGTTTAATAGTAAGATCTGAGAGCCTCAGAGCCAAGAAACTATATGATCTAGCAAATTCCACGCCCTGGATGTTTTCTGTGCTACTGAATACATATACACTGAGTAGGGCAGAACTTTGCAATGAAATTGAAGCAGCTGCTCTTTTTAACGGACTAGAAATTTAAGGTTTGAGGTGGGGAAGAAAAAAGCTGGATCCTAGATGATGCAGGTGTTGCTTGCAGGATTTAGCAGGCCTGTTGTGCCAGTTTACGAGGTCAGAATTGTGCATGTAGAGGCTATTGCCAGATTTTTTTTCTGTATTACAATAGCTTTGCTAAGTGTTGAAAAACACTACCAAGCAGTACCACAGAGCCAGAACGAGAGTCTCCTGATATTTTCTGTGAATAATGATGGATCACGTTTGCTCTTCCTTATGCAGAGGACAAGGTAGGGCCTGGCCCAAGCATATTACTGAAATTCAGTTTGATTACGACCGCAGCCCGTACAGCCCTCTCATTCTGCAGTGCCAAACTTTTCCAGCGCTGCAGGCAGCAGGCAGCAGCCCTCTCCCAGCTGCAGCAGCGGTGGGGAAGGGCTGGGAGTGGGGCACAGCCGCCCCAGGTTTGGAGATAACCATTCCCCGGGACGCGCCCGCGCTCGGGCCCCTTGCCCTGCGCACCACGTCTCCTCCCACGCGAGGAGGCAAAACTCGCGGCCAGCCGGGAGGCTCCGTGTGCCAGATCCAGGTTTTACCGCGTCCTGGCTCCGGGACGCTCCGATTTTTATTTTGGTCGTTATGCTTACTATTTATATATATATATATATATACACACACATATATTATGTATTGCTGCAGTGGAAGCCGTCAACCCCCGATGGGGCTGGGGGGACCGCCGCTCCCCCAGGCCCTCAGCGGGGCTCCGCCCGGTGGCCGCGGCGCTCCGCGGGGTTCCGCGCGTTACCCGGATGGGGGGAGGGAGGAGAGAAGGAAGGAGGGAGGAGGGGAAGGAGGAGGGAAGGAGGCCGGGGCTGGCTGCGGGAGGCGGGGGCGGGCCGCCGGGGCCAGGGCCGCCAGGCCGGGCCGGCTGGCAGCGGGACGAGGCGCGGTGCGGCGGGCGGCCCCGCTCCGCTCCGCTCCGCCCCGCGGCGCTCCCCGCCCGGCCGCCCCGCAGCCGCCCGGCGCCGCCGCCCGGGGCCGGCCCGCCTCCCCCCAGCACCCCGCGGGGAACAGCTCCTGTGCAGTTCGCAGCGCCGCAATAAAAGGGGAGCGAGCGAGAGGGAGGGAGGGAGGCGGAAAGGAAAAGAGGGAGGAAAGCAGCCCGCAGCACTGGGTTGCGGACAGCACTGAAGGAGCTTCCAGGACAAACTGAATCTTCTGCAAAAAATAGCTCTCGCAGGGTTAGGATTTTTTTTTTTTTTTTTTTTTTTTCCTCCTTTCTTTTAGTCGAGTGCACAGGAGAAGTGCCCCCACCCCAGCGTACACCCAAGCTGTCGGCCTGAGGGGCACCCGAACCAGACAAAGCAGAATGTACCAGGGACACATGCAGGTAAGAGGCTGCAAGCAGGCTGGAGAGGAGAAGCCCTCCGAACGCGCGGCACTGAAATGTGGTTCTGGGAAGTTTCTGTGGGTTGAGCGGAGGGGAGATGCCACCCTGGCACTGTGCAACAAGTGAAGTGGTGCAATATGATCGTGGTACTCCAACTCAGGGCTGAAGGGACGAGCCTGCCTGGGGCTAGTGCTGCTCAAGGGGGAGGATGGAGAAGGGGTGCTGTCAACTTTAGGTGAAGTTCTGTGTATATTTTTTCATTTATTATGCCTGCTTGTTTGAACAGATTCAAGGGAGCATTCCAGGGCAAACGTTGTTACGGCATGCTTTAAGTGACACATGTCTCCTGCCATCTCTTGATGCATCTCTTCCTGTATGTCAAGTGAAGGGCAAACAATAAGGGAAAAGACAGAGCACTTACTTTGCAAAATCTGCAAAGATTTCATGCCACACTAAAGCCATCCATTTGCACAGTGTGTTGTGTTTAAGGGTGATGGATTTCTATTCTTCCTTCCCAACGTGGGATGAGGATTGATTTTGCTAAGCCCCGCAATGACTTTGTAGAATGAATTCCAACACATGTCTAAGTGACTTCAACATTTTAGGCAGAAATCCTGCCTCATGATCCTATTGATCCACATCACCAGAGCAGAAAATGCCTCTCCCCAATAAAAACATACTAGTGCCTTGGACGTGATGACTTTAACCTTGACTCCCGCTCTCCTTCCCATGGTTCTTCCTTGGAAAGCCAGGTCTATTTTGATGGAGGTGGAAATGCCAAAGTGGAATATCGGTTTGCACTGATCTCCCAAATTAATTTCTTTGCTTTTGGACCCAATCTGGCTTTGTGTTCACTGCCAGGAACGATCAATCACGTACTGTGGCACCAGCCTTGCATGTAGTGTTGTTAGTACTAAGGCTGTTTACAGAGAAACTGCAGTTTTAGTAAGTATAAGCTGACCACTTCGGTTCAGTGTGATTCTGCACTGCATTTAAATATCTGCTGAATGGTCATCAGGGACATTAAACTTAAGTCAATATCAAACACAGGGTTGTGTACAATATATGTGAGTTAAGTGAGGACTCTGATTCAGCACTCTCTTCTTTCCAGAACTGAATGATAACAGCTACTCTTTCATGTTTGTGTTATCTGATATCGACAACAATAAATAGTGTGTCATAATATTGCCTGTGATAGGAGAGCAAACAGGTTTTAACAAGAAATGTAATCAATGGAAGGAGTATATATATTACTATTTATTTCTGATATTTAGTTAAAGTATGCACTGTTTTACAGTAACCCCAAAGCAGTCCTGTAACTAACGATACTGAATTGGACATTGGAAAGTATATATTTATATCCTTAAGAAAGCAGAAGTTCTTTGCTATGAGTAATATATTGAAAGGTTTCAACAAACACACAACACTTTTTGAAAGGAAATGTAATGGTATATTGAGCTGTCTGGCAGCATTGTAAATTTTCCGAGTCATTGGAAGGTTGAAATCAAATTTACAATAGAAAAATCAAGTTAAGACATACAAGTATGTTGTGACTGATGTCCTTAAAATTTTTTTCTTTCAAAATATTTTTATTTTTTCTAGCCCAAATGTAATGAAATTCTAACTAAATTATCTTTAAAAGTTTGCCGAATTAAAAATACTATTCATATTCAGTACACTTGTCATCATTAAAAATAAAAACCCACCTGAGTTCATCAACCAAACTTTTCAACATATTTCTGTCCTATCAGAAAGCACTAATGTTCTTCAGATAACACCTAAAAAAGCCTAAAGCATTAGGATAGATTTTTACATTTACTATATCCTTAATTAGAGCCTTTAAGTGAGTCAGACAAAGACAATAAAGAGCTAGTTTCTGTGCAACAAAATGATCTAACTGTAATGTTTATTAAACCATGTTGGAACACAATCAAAGTTACCAAACAAGTATTGTGTCAAACCACATGCTAACAAAAACGTTGGCATATTCTAAACATGATGGGTCCTTTCTATCTCCGAGACTTCTGGAAAGACTTCTACTAACTTAGGGAAAACTATTTACAATTACCTGCCAATCTAAAATGATGTGAGCCATAAAACCACCCAAACTTGAGTGGATTAAAGTCAGGCACCGAAGTCAGTACCTGGACTCCTAAACAAAAACAATCTTTTTTTCAAAGACACTGAGCACCCACAGAGCTTCCCCTTTAAGTGAAATTGGAGTGTTTTGCTGGACTCACCTGGGTACATAAGCATCTAACTTTATACATCTAAATGCAAAACAATGTGCCAATATACAATGCCTGATCCTACACTCTTAGGCAAAAGCTATTGTGAATTTATAGTCATATATCAGTTGTCATTTCCATTTTTCCTAGTGTTTTGTTCTCAGATGCAAAAGTAAAATCTGCAGAAATAATTCCTTAGTCCAGTTACTTTAAAAGATGTTTACAGAGCCAATGTTTCACTAATAACCTGCTGTAACTCAGCTAATTCCTGGAAGACTTCTGAAACAACTTTAACAATGTAATAAGCATAATTACAGAGTTTGAGAATTTGCTCATCTTGAATAGGCATTGAGCATTATCATCTTCAGCGGGGAATTTCTGAGTAAGCTCAATGCATTCTTCAAGTGTAGGTGAAATACACTTCGCATTTAAGCACTGCTGAAGTCCAGCAAGCGCCTAAAGTACTTTACTACATCAGGCCACAATATGTGTGTCTCTCTTTAATTTTTATAGTACAGATTAGATTTTGGGGATTTCTTTTCTGAATCCCAGAAAATCACTTAGTTTATTCCAAAGACCTAGGTTTAGATTTCCCTCTTACTGTTTTATAAATAAATCCTCAAAACACAGAAATACTTGAGAGGTCCTAAGCTAAAATTCCAAAGATAGTAAAAAAAAAATCTAAAAAGATGATGTGCTACTGGTTGAAAATGCTGACTTCACATTTCCAGGTACCTTTCTACAGGGCTAGCTTTGGTGTTACTTGTATGCTGCATGCTTTCACATAAAATACTAGGAAAAAGGCAAAGTGGCCTTCCACAGAGTCAGCACAACAAACAGGAATATAATGCAGAGACGTATGGTGCCACGGAAGCTCTTTCAAAGCTATTTCACTGTCATAATAAGCATAAGCATTTGATATAGCTGTATTTACCAACGTGTTCGATTTACACAGTAACTGTCAAAAACTTAACAGGGACTGACACAAGTTCTAAGGCACATAGCTACCTCCTGAAGCCTGAGCCTTTAAGGTGAGGCTTTTGCATGAGAGAAAGAACTTCAGGTGAGATGCACAGACTATTTGCCTATAAACATATAACTTCAGTTATGCAATAAGTCCTGCTTAATTCAGTAAGCTTAGGCTCTGACAGGATAAAACTTAATTGTTACAGGAGCACACCCTGAGATTACACAGATATGGCAAAAGAACTGAGTCTAAATGCTAAATTGTACAGGTGAAAGAGTATTTCTCTCTCGGGACAATGTGTGCAATCCAATGTGTGCTGTTTTCCATCTTCTTCAAGGAAACTGTAGCAGACCAGATGGAAGCAGAACATAAGCTGAGTTCATCCCACAGTCACTGTTCTAAAATGTCTATCATTTTAACAACCAACAATAAGATGTTTTAAAGTTTTTACAGTAAATTATATACCTGGTACAGGTCCCTCCTGTTGACTTTTATGAGAGTTCTATAAATGGATGGAGGGTAAATTACAATAATAGAATGGGATTTTCAGCAGCATTTGGCTTCCCAGGAAATCAAAAATAAATGCTTTCAAAACTGTTTGCCTTGATGCTGTATATAGTCAGCTTTCTCCAGTACAAATGCTTGAACAGAAGTGCTTTGCCAAATGTTGGCATGGGATTTTATGTATGACATTGTTATGTTTTGAAATGGCTTAATTTAGACAAACCAGAAATCTTGACCACTCATGGCTATCACTGTTCCTCTGGCACTTTTTTGCAAGAACAGGCTTGTTAGTCACGATTCCTTGGCCAAGTTCCAGATCAGATAGATAGTCTCCTAAACTTTTAATTCCACAGCCAATTAAATTAATGTCCTAAATTGTTGTGTAGCGTTCTGTATTATTACAGACATTTAACAGTATACCGTTGGCGTTTCATATTTACATAAAATGATTCATATTAATCATTCACATTTCAGTAGGATTTCAGTTGTCAGACACACACCTGTATGATTGTAGTGGGTCTACAGAAAAATAACTATGCACACATGCAAATTCTTGCAAGATGAAACCGCAAGGACTTCACATGTTTTACTGGCCCTGGAAAGTGTTGGTAAATATTTTAGAAGTTATAAAAAACATTTTTGCACCAATTTCCCAACACTTAAGGCACAGCTAACTCACTGAGAGAAGTGAAGCAGAGCCATCTCAAGATTAGCTGCAGTTGCAAGTTCCATCTTGGCTTATTTAGTAACGTATTAAAAATACTGCAATATAATTGGTTACACTACCACATAAATTAAATAAAACCAAAGCTATTAATCAATCATGAATAATAAAAAAGTAATCTCTCAGCTATGTATTTTGTACATGAATACAACAGCCCACAAAGAATACACACAACATAAAATCGAATTCAGTGCTAAACTGAATCTTTGTTCAGCTGTTAAGATCAACATAAACTTAATAACTTTAAGCTACAAAGTTCTGAAAACCTGGGCAGATAGCTGGAATGCTAACTGATCCCTAGTGATGTCAGTAAACTATAACTCCTAGCCTAGCTGAAATTCCATTACGATAAACTCATATTTTTTCATTATTACAAGTCTTTTCTAAAAGTACTCACAATACTAGGGCAGTGTTTATGGTAGTATGCTTACCATTTTGTCTTGATAATTTCCAATTATTTACTAGCAGCTTTTCAAGTTTTGAACAGCAGATTATAATCTGCTTATAAATTAAACAAGATAAAAATAGTGAGCTCACTTTCACTGAAAGAAGTTAATTCAAAGACAGTAGGTGATACACTGCTTTTGGATAAGACACATACTGAAACTGCACAAACTGTGAGTATTTGCAATGCCGGTATAGAGAAGCATTCCTCGAAGCTGTTAGGCAGTTTTACAAGAATCTAGCAGAAGATCTTGCAAAGGCTCAGAAACTCTTGGCACACAGTGTATTTCTGCTGGATGCAAATTAAGAGGAACTCTTACTAACTAAATAAGGATCCATGCCTCTATTCTGGAATTAAATTCATTCAAAACATAGAAAAACAACAGTCCCTAGCACTGTCATCTATTTATATAAACATGTTAGTCTAAATCCAGTATATAGTTTTCACAAAAGAGGCACTGTTTATTCAAGAAATCAGTCTGTATTTTTCAAAAATCTACCACGATTGTCACTGCAGTTTCATTTATGCAGCCAAGCCCACCCATGTCATGACTGCATGCTACATGCAACGGGGTCTGGGTCACCTCTCAGCAGCACTTGGTCACAAGGCAACTATGTTCTACAGTGAAGTTCACTGCCACACATAGAAAAGAAGTGAACTGATGGCTGAGGACTCTTCTGCCAGCAGAGCTCACTGCTCACAAACTAAATCTAAATTAGAAAACAATAGGGCACCACCGAGAAAAGGAAAGCTGGCTTTAAAAGAGCAGCCTGACCTTTTGCCCATAGCCATTGCAACATGTTTGTAGGGTAGATCAATGCCCATGAACTCTGTTTTTTCACATGCTTATCTATTTTGGCAATCTCTAGAGAAAAATAATCACACTATGCTTTTTCTGACTTTCTCTGTAAAACATGGGAACACTTTACTGCTTCATGTTCACTTGTCTTAGATCAGTCTGCTATCTTCTGATAACTTGCCACTGTTCATTTCCTATCAGTTCCTTAAAAACAGTTCCTAATATGAATGTTGAATATAATACAAGTTACATGAATACAAATGTCTTTAGACAGCCTTTTTCAATTAACATACAAAGTAACAGATATGCATTTAGAATCTGTTAGTACAATAACAAAGCATATGTGATAAAGTACTGTGCAATGAATTCAGACAATCTTTCTTGATTACATTAATACTTTGTTTTACGTTATGAGATACATAAATTCAAATACTCTTATCCACTGACAGTCAGAAATGACAACTTTAGAATGGTTTTGACATGCATTTATTTTAGGACCAGTCAATTTTTCCTTTGTATTTTTTTTTTCCCTTATATAAATCATTTAGCTTATAAACTGGTTTTCAAAAGCTGAAGAAACAAAATAAAATTTGCCTTACTAACATTAGACCCATCTGTAACTATCTTTGCACGAATGAATGTAAGTGAAAATGATCCTGATGTAAATAAGAGAATAATTGTCTTCCAAGCCTTTTTCACGTTAATCCCTGTCTTCCTAATGTCACTAGTCAGGTTCAAAGTTTCAGAGTAAGGTAGAGAATACAGCGTGTCCTGAATAGGGTCAGAAAAGCTGGTACAAATTGCATTTTCTAATTCAACATTTTCTTACTGAGATGTGTATCAAGAAAAAGGATCAGGAACTCTTACTCACTGTTCATTAAAAGTCAATTGAGAGATAATACTTGTCTGTTTAAGCCTACCCTGGAGTATAGAGATCTGTTTCTCTATAAATAACACTGAATATTAAAGTTCACAGAATTTACTAACGTCAAGTTTGCTAATATTAATGTAGGAATAAGCAAAGTCTATAATAAATAGAAGCTTTTTGAGTATTATGTAAAACCAAGAGAAAACATCATATTTTGATGTGATAGTAATATGTCAGAGCTTTTTAGAATCCAAGAGAGTATCCCCTAATAGGAAGATCTAAAAAAAAGTTGGTATCCAGTATTTTACAGAAAAGAACAGATTAATATTATTTATGTAAAGTAGAAGGATGGCTTTAGTCTTCACTAAGGCCTTGGACACTATTGTCATAGAAGTAATGACAGAAATGTCATGTAAGTGATAAATGAGATAATAACAAGTGTAGCTTGACATGTGTCTCATCAATGTGATGAGTTATTTCTGCTGTCATTCACTGAAGTTTAACAAGGAAGATAATTTTCCAGTTATAGCCTTCAGATGTAGATAAGATCTTTCATCTTTTACTATTTGTTATCTAACACTCCGTCAAAAACCAGGACAATTTTAAGGCTTTGAAAAACGAATACAAGAAAGAATATTGAATAAAAGAAAGGAGGAAAATGATGATGCACAACAGAGAAAAATAAGGCAAAAGAACAGAAACGAGGAAGGAAGGAAGGAAGGAAGTGCTGTTACTATTTTGAACATATTGTTAATATTGTTAATGTTACCACTGTACTTAATCCAGGTAACTCACACACTGTGGCAAGGTATACAAAACTGGAAGGGATACATAGGCTTGCCCCAACCTTTGCAACAAAACAAAGGAATTTGAATTATTAGAGAACAGCTGGACACTACATGGAGACAGTGAAAGAACACTTACCCCTGGAGCACTCACAATAAAAGATTATGTGCTGATCAGGAAAGACAGAAAACAAAAGGTGTTGGTCACATTAGGAACCTTGATCCCAAGAAACTGGGGGAAAATGTTGTAAGAAGCTTCAGAACTAATATTTTCAATTGTTAAAATGTTAAGACTAAGCCACGAATACACAAGGAATGGAGATAAAGTGCTCTGCAAAGGCAGAAGGAAAAAGTACAAGTTGCCTAAAGAAAAGTTTATTTAGATCTTGAAAGTATGTTAAAACAGATGTTGAAAGCTTTGCAGTTACATGATTAAGAAGGTGGGGGGGAGCAAAACATACTCAAAGTGGCATTCATATTATGGATAACCTAATTTATGGTGCAAACCCAAAATGGTTATGAGGGTATGAATTCTGTAATTGTTACAAATGTGTGAATCAAAAGTTCATGCAGAGGTACACTAAATAATCTCTATCCCAAACTGCTGATGGAACTGGTATATGAAATTGAAGACCTGGTAGCAAATATTTAGTGCTTTAGTTATGAATCTGGACGCGATGTCATATAACGGGACAGTAGAAAATATGTCAAGATAAGGTAAGAAAAATGGTAAGACAGTGAACACCCCAGATACCCACATGGCTATCCATAATCTGCAAGGTTTCAGGGGATACACTTTAAGGAAAATTAAACAAATAAACACACAGGGAAATGGAAAAAATGCTATTTGCATTTATCAAGAGAAGATAATATCAGGCTAACTTGAACAGCATTTTCTGTTATCGTAACTGGGTTTTTAGGCAAGGGAGATGTAAGTGACGATCAATATGATCTTTGGTAAGCTTCTCTTACAGTGTCACAAAAGAAATTATTAGCCAAGCTGGAAAAAGTAAGAAATAGTAGAAAACCTGTAAAGAGGGCAAGAAACTAATTAATGGGGAAATGAAAAACAGAGCATTAAAGGAAGGGCTATCAGACCAGGGAAGGTTTAATAGGGAGGGTCTTTGTGGATGACTGTTGGAACTGATGTCTGATGTTTCATCCATAAATGTACTAGAAACAGGAAGATGTTGACTACATTTGTTGATTACTCATTGCTGGGAAACATCATCAGTACTGATGAGTTTCAGGTCACTATACAGAAGGAACTGTGTGAACCTCAACAATACAAATATGATTAAATTTAACAGCACAATATGCTGTTGAACATCAGTAACAAAAAATGTCTAAGCTTAAACTATCATTTAGAAATGATTAGGAAGAAAGACTTGCACATACAAGATGACTATAAGCCATCAATATGATATATCCATAAAAAAGACAGATGCAGTTCTAGTTTTAGAAGAGTTTTTTTCCAGAATAGCCAGGAAAACATCAATGCCAGTTTACAATGCCACTAGCAAATTTTCAATTGAGAATCTTGTACAGATCTGGTCCAGAAGAGAGGCATGGAAACAGGTCCGAAGAAGGATGATCAAGGGGAATGTAAAGTCTGTCTTACAAGAAGAGACCAAAAGATTTTGGCTTGTTTTGCTCAGCAGAAGCATAATCACAGCATGTAAATGCATCAGAAAAATAAACACCAGATAGGGAAAAACCTAAATTAGCTAAGGACAAAACTGGCACAGGAACAAATGGATATTAACCGGCTGTGAATAAATTTAGGTTGGAAAGCAGAAGAAGGTTTCTGATCATTAGAGCAATCAAGATTTCTAGTAGCCTTCCAACTGGAATAGTGGAGGCAAAAAAAATTAAAGATAAAACACAATCAATTTATGAAAGACTTTGTATGACATGCTGCCTGTGAAAGCAGAAGACTGAACCTCAATAACCCAGCAACAACAACCTCCTGTCTTCTGAAATTTTTCTGACTTCAGCAGAAACAAACCCTGACTGTTGCTCAGTAAGACCAAAGTTCTCAACTTCAAGAAGTCTTCCTAAGGCTGTGGAGGGCTTGATTGTCTTCACAACTTCAGTAACCTCCTGCTAAGAGAACCGTACAGGCAGTGACAAATTAGTCTCACTTCTCCTCCCATTGCCTAGTCCAAAATATTGTTTTGGATACTCATAGAGCTGAGCTCTACAGTTTGGATACTCTCTCTGCCAGCTTCATTATCGAGTCTCCCACTCAGCTGAACCAATAGTTTTGCTACATATAAAACCTTAATAATCAGAGGAAATGTATTTTTCCCATACAGCTAAACACAGTGGTTCACGCTAGAAACGCTGAAGCTTTTCTCCATCTTTATTCATGTTCCTGCAGTCAGGCACTGAGGGTTTGAAATCACCAGCTGTGTTAACATTGTGTAACAGTAACCTTAAATTTACTTTAGTAACAGCCAAAGTGTGTGAGCATAAATATCTAAACTAGAATCCATCAGAACCAGTAGGGATATTTTCCCTGACCTTAGTAGAACCAGGATACAGCTTTTTCTCCATACTACCACCAGCTCACTTTTCTCTCCTGAGCTCCAAAAATAAATGCAATGATCCTTACTTAGATCATATGTTCTTAAATAAGAGAACTCAGTGCTCTGTTGTGCAGTCCTAGTCAGAAAAAACTACTGAACTCACTTTGGACTGTTCTCTTTGAAGGTATCATAAAACCACATCTTATAATCAGTCCTATGTCCCTTCTAGTAGACTGAGTCACAAAATTATTTCTGGGTTGATTCAGGCTAATAAAACTACTTCAGGATCTGATTGCCTGGGTTCCTGTCCCATCTCAGATCATGATAGCTGTGATTTGCATTCCGCAATATATCAGGCAGACGGATGTCCATGAACACTCCATCACAACTTGATAACATCATTACAGCCTTGCAGCTCTTGGTTGCTGGCAGTTGCTGTGCTGCAATTTACCCAGCATCACTCTGCTACTTGTGTTTCAGAATTTCAGGCCAGCAAAGAGTTTCCAAATAGGTGAGATCATTGGATAATGGCTAGTCAAAGAAATGCAAAAGCATATTGCTGAATGTACTGAGCAAGGAAATAGGACTGTAATTTGATGAGTTAAGTACTCTTTCTTGCCAGTACACGAAAAATTAATGCTTATTTTCAATGTACTTTGTAGTTGTCAAAAAGTAACAAAATTTCACTGCCGCCTTCTCGAGTAATCACCGACAAATACCAGAAACAAAATTTAAAATAAAATTCCAAGTAATTAACTCAGAATCATTAATCATCACTGAGAATACTGTACATTCAGGACATTATATATATATATTCTATTTATTTGCTAAGCACCAAGGAAAGTAATTTTATGTGAATCGACGAATGAGAGCATTTACTGTTCCTTCTTGCACACTAATTTTCTCAAGTTCCATTCTGTAGAAGTATCATTTGCAGGATTAGGGAGCAGAAGGATGATGTTACTGAAGTGGCCAATCAGACATAATAGACACAGACTAAAAAGACTACATATATCAAGACAAAGTTTGTCAGATGGCTAAAATGTATGTACACAGTGTGCCCACTGAACAATTGCAATGGACTGAAGAATTGCAAATACAAAACATGAGAATAGTAAGGTTTTTACTGACTTTTGTACAGCTCTATTCACAAGAAAATAGAATGCCTGGCTTACACTAATACAAAATAAACAATCAACTTTTTATTTTCCAACTATGATGAGTTGAATGCCTACATGGTGCTTTCAATATATCACTGTCAGTAGGCATTCTTTGATTTCTAGTCTTTTTCACTAAATCATCAGTTCTAAAAATTGAAATCCTACCCAGCATTTCAGCAGACAAGAAAGTATTTGCTTCAACTGCATAATATTTTGTACAGTGGTCATCAAGGAGTGCAAAAAAATATTTACACTCATCTACAAGTGGAAACTTAGTAGTTAGTTTTTTCACTATGACATTTATATAACACATTGTGGTTTATGTTTTATTTTGAAACCCTTGAGATGACGGATGGGCTATCATTCTCACTTCAGCTGACAAATAAATATAAACCTATTAGAGACCTGCTAATACTTAACAGAATACTCTAAGTTTACTACTCAGAGACAATTATACGTCTATTTTTTCATGGAGGTTTTTTTTGATTCTTTTTAACTGACGCTTCTTGAAAAGTGATAGCATCTCTGCTTAAGAGTTCATTTACACTTGTCATTTATTTCTCCTCAAATAATTAAATTGTTTT
The DNA here is from genome assembly GCF_018691265.1 of Tyto alba. Lineage (NCBI taxonomy): Eukaryota > Metazoa > Chordata > Aves > Strigiformes > Tytonidae > Tyto > Tyto alba. Next base: position 9,392,175 of record NW_024881262.1, on the reverse strand, counting down.
CATAAAGAACCCCCAGCCATAGGGATGAGGAGGAGAAAAATCTCATTCTGAACTAGGGTCAGTACCTGAGCAAGGGATTAGAGTTTTAAGAATAGAGCTAGTCGAACACGTGTTTTAGCAGCTAGTGCAGGAACCCCCCATGATTTTATCCATTGGTTCTGCGAAACTAGAACAATTTTTTTGCACCACAGCGTCCCAGTCTAGTGCCAGCTATGTCTGGCTAATCAACTGTAATGCAATTCATTCAATGCATTACTTCATAACTGTTGTATACTTAAAATCTGTAAGGTAATAAAAGAAACACAATAAATAGAATAACACTGTGATTTCCACAAATCAGTTTGCTGCACTGGGGCACACTAGCAAATGATACGGTTTTCAGGATCACACCAACATTGTTTACTTTCATTAGAAAGTCTTGTTTACCTGTCAGTTACAGTGAAAGATTATTCAGGTTTCTCCATTTTTCACATATAATGAAGAAAAATAACAATGTAGTGCACCTAGTAGTTTTCTAAAACAAGATGATTTGGTTTCAAGGTGGCTTTCTAAGGCTATTAACACATAATATTATAAGAGGACAAGGAACAAACTGGTGTTGAGCAATGTGATGCAAAAAAACAACTACTGTATGGATACTTTTTCAAAGTGGCTTTTCAAGATACAGAGTTGTGAAAAGGTATGAAGCAGTAGAACCAGTTTGAATATTTCTGAGAAAAGGGCCATAAAGCAAGTGTACTGTTAGAAACAACAGAGCTCACCACTTGGAGCATGAAAGAATACCTAAAACAGTCATTAACACAAATATCAGCGTGAAATATTGAAGATGATCATGAGAACATCTCAAAAACTGATACCTGATGGAAGAGTTAAAGGCCTCAGAAGGAGGAATTTTCTAGATAATTAAGATATTTTAGTCTCCATAACTAAATTCAGACTAAACACTTCAGTGAACACTGGAATTTAAGACTAACACCTTTATATTACCTGGATCATATCCTTGGCCATGTGATTGTTAGTTTGTCAGCATCAAAAAGCAGCTGTGAGAGTGAGCCAGCCAGTTAAGACAGCTATGAGACACACAGCCCCAGCCATTAGAGCACTTCTACGGGAGAAGGAATATGCCAAAGGTGTCTTAAATATCACTGTGGTCACCAGCTGCTTTAACATTCTGTCTGTACAGAAAGAGACTGCAACTTCCTAACTGGTAGAAATCTCAGTCTGCCCCATGGGTAGAGGAGGATAGATACATTCACTTCCACCCTTATTTCTTAACCTATGCTAGGAAAGACAGTTTCAACAAAACCTGCTGTTAAGGGCCATAGCTTTTGCTTTAAGTAGTTCTCAGTTTTGAATGCTGTTCTCTGTCATCAGTCTACGGGAGCAGTAGGCTACTGCTTGTAGAATCCCAGATCAGTTCTCCAGAGAAGATCACCAACCTCTCAAAAAAGTTAATAAGATACTTGGTTCTTAATTCCCTAGGGATTCTTATTTAGGAGGAGGAGGGAGTTCTGAGTCCTATTCCCTCTACACACTGTGCTGCCTGTAGAGCTATTACTACTAATGATCATACCAAAAATTATCTGTAGTGGATCTTAGAGATGGAAGATAGAATAAAATCAGATAGATCTGGAGTTGAATGGAATAGATCACTGAAACACCCGCCTCTGACATCTCCAGAGACCCTTTTAGTTCAAGGGATGATACAGATGTTATTAGAAGAGAACGTGATGGAAGATACTAGAAATAACAGATAAATAACATAATGAAATTTATTAATATTGAGAAGCTATTTAGCAATAAAATATTTTTCATCAAATGCTGAAATACAGAACATGATTAAAACATGCAAAAACCATTAAACCAAATCATTTTAAGAAAAAGCTACATAGGGGTTTTTTTTAGGAAAAAAGAACAGACGGCACAGCTGCTGGCTAGGTATTTGTTAATTTTTCATGTGAATTTATTGCATATGTAAGTGATTGAATTAGTAGCACTGACAGGAACCCAGGCACAGTAAAAGCTTCCTGATACTGACACAGCACTGCTCGAGCTGTGCACTCCTGACCATTAGCAATACCGCTACTGAAGCCCTGAGCCTTTCTCTCAGGCAGAGTCTGCAGAGCACACTGGAACTGGACCGAGCAAGGTATTGTTTCTGCGATGTGAATTCGCAGACCTCCATAGCAAAGACTAGGATGAGACCACTGCACTTTTTTAGATTAATGACCTCATTTGGATTCTGATGCCAGGCTCCAGGGAAGAAAGTCCAGTGCAAGCTAATATCATGCTACCAAAATACTGCAAGGTAAGTTTTGGGGAAAAAAATGTTAAGAGGATATTGTATTTTGTGGTAAAGAGACTAAATGCAAAAGGCAGTCAGAAACAGCCAGCTTGCAGAAGAGACTATAAGGTACAGAAATCAGAATGATTTCCCACCTTTGAGAAAAGAGAGTCATTTCCAGATACTCAGAGGCTGAGCAGTGAAATCTGGATCTTCTATCACAGAGCGATAGATTGCTTGAGAACCATGAGGCTTTGAGAGCAAACTAAGGGAATGTAAATTGCATATCTAATAATTTAAGCATGCAAGTCTATTGCCAAATATTACCATCTAAAAGGAATATAAGTATCATGGCTGCTATTAAGTCCTTAGGGAGGCTTATAAGCTTTTGGGAACCCTTTCCTCCTTCCCTTGCAGTGTATTAGCCTTTTGACCACATTGTGCTTGGCTCTATGTAAAGAAATTATACACACAGACAGTAATAGGAAGCAGTAGAAACAAAACTGCGCAAAACGTCAGGGACACAGGATGTTGTGTGAATTCTGTATGAAAATCTCATCGATAGATAAAGATCTAAAAAAATTATTTTTCAGATGCATTATGAATGTGCAGATGAGCAGCCATGGGGAAACATTTCATTGCTGTCTTATAAACTATATTGCTCTAGTGTCAGATCGTGACAATTTACAAGAACATAGTATGAGCTTTTTCCTAAGAGTAACACTGCTGGATTTAATGGTGCTGCTAAAGGAGTAAGATTTTTCTTGGAGTATGGGTGCCATAAACCAGCCCTCAGTCACCACTTCCTGTTTACATCTTGTGGTTTATTCTCTAGAGCAAATGCGTATTTATCTCACTTGAAACTTCTGCTTGTTAGAAAAAAAATCGTTGCTTAATATTTCCCTTTTCACACCATGCATCCTCATGAAAGGCATTTCTTTTTAAGTTAAATCATTTTACATGTAAAAGAGTGAAAGAATTACTGTTCTCCAATTAGCAGAGTGGTAGAGCTTCACTTAATGTGTTCTTTGTCGGTAGGTCTAGACAGTCTCTTCTAAAATTTCATTTAGATATCATTTGTAATTAATTTGAACAATTTTAGTCAGTAAAGTTATTTCAATATTTTCCTTGTTATTGAAAGTTACTGCACTGCTGCAAGCAAGATATTTTACTTGATGAATTTCCACATGGTTGATCCCAAAGGAGAGAGGACAAAACACAAAAGAGGCCTCAATTAAATTCTAATCCAATTTAACAACAGCTGTAAGGGAAATGAGGAAATATTAGTTACTCTAGAACCTCAGTCTCGTGATAACATGAAAAATTAAGCTGATGATCCAGAAATTTTAACTAGTTTTCATCTATACACAAACATTCTACAAGCAACTACAGACAAAACCAGTCAGAAGCTCCTGTTGAATGATGACATTGTACCAATGACAAGATTCACGATCTAGAATTGAAATACACATTATAAACAAACATACACTGAGGTGCCCGACTAATTGTAAAACTAGCAAATGTTTTTGACATTTAGACCACACTTGAAGTTATAAAAAGAAGTGTTCTAATACATTGACAGATTTTGAGACTAGAAGGATCCATTTATTGTCATCTCATAGGAACTAACATAATACAGCCTGACGAACTTCACACACTTATTTGACACACTTATTTGATCTTCAAGATCATAGTCTGAATGAGAACTGCATACACTCTGGAAAAACATCTAGTTTAAGTTTAAAGACTTAAAGCAATGGGAAATCTACTATCACTTGAAGATATTCCAGCAGTGATTCTCCAGACTGTTCAAAGTATTTCTAGTGAGTATTAGCAATATATTACATTTCTTTTATACACACAGAGAATACATTAGAAACTACTTTATAAAACTATAATAAAACATAATATTTTTTGAATTCTCAGGTAAGCTGAATTATAATGTGAAGGCTTGAAATTATATTTATAGGCATGGAAAGTGCACTGAACTCAGCATCTGTATAAATAAGTACGTGAAAGAATCAGTTAAAAGTCTCTATCTTCTTGTTCCCAGCACAGCATTTCAGTTCACTTACAGTGGACAAAAGTGGCAGTTGGAGGAGTTAGAGGAATAACCCTCAAGGCAGCAGCAGCCTCTTGCTATATATGGCACAAAATGATCTTACAGCGTAAAAGTTTCCATTGCCTTTAGAGAACCAGAATTTCACCTCTAGTCTTGTGGGAGGGAATTGTGATCAACTTTTAGAAAATGGCTGGGTCAAAAACCAGGAAGGCTGCTTTGTAGAGTGGACTTAAAATCCTGTTTGCATGTGCATATGTCAGGTGTGTGTATTCCTGTATATTACATTAAGCAAAATGTAGTCTACCTACTCTGAGGTAGTTTAATCGTACATCTAGTTTCAAATTTTTGCAGAAAGATCCTGGCAACAAGAGTTTTTACAGTCCAATAAACAGAATAAGGAGTCACAGTCTCTAAGCCTGAAAACAATTTCAACAATAATCTGGACAAGGCTACAGATAAGGAACTCCCCTCTTCCTTATATATGGAAAGGAAACAAGGTTATTCAATCAGTTGCAAAAAGTGGAAGAACCCTTTTTACCCACATTCAGAATAGAAGCAAAAGACAAAGGAGTTTGAGCTTGTCAGTAAAAGAAATAGGTTAGCTTATGTCCTGATTTGGGAAGAAGAATAATCAATATTTAAAGACACTAAACAGACCATAGTTGGAGACAATCCCCTCATCAAGAGAATGCTAGAATTCAAGAAAAGACCAGATGAAAGCTGGAAGGGAAAACTGCATTGTGCTGGTAAATCAAAGTAACAATAAACACAGGTCAGAAAAGCAAATGTGTTGACTCTACTACTATTTTTTTTTTTACCTGATTGGTGGAAAGGAGAAATATTATGTGCAATACCACCCACCCCCAGTGCTTATCATTTATGATAACCAAGCCAATACTACCGGCACTTATAACACTAACTATTCCATGCTTTCCAGTTACATTCACTGGATTAATTTCTGTCCTATTAACTTAATGAAGACACTAATTTATTGTATTAATTCCCTTCTCCCCATCTATTAACGTAAACAGTAGTAATTTCTGTGCAACTAATACCAAAATGAAGTGTACTGATTTGGAAATGTACTGTATACAAGTAGAACAGAAATTGAGTGACCTGACCTTTAAAATATATTAAACATTGGAACATTTACCTGAACTAGTCAGTCAGGAAATACTAAATTATAGAAGCTTATGTATTTTGGACAATATGATATTTAATTTCTTTCACATAAGTTATTCAATTTCATTAATTCAAACCAAAATACACCTAGCATATTTTTTTAATGCTGGATTAGGACTGAAGGGATGTTTTCACTACCACCTCATGACAATACAAATGCAAAAAATCCCTCTATAGGGACTCAGTAGTTGAATCGACTTATTTATGAAGCAAAGCCTACTTGTTTTATTTAGAACAGTCTCAGATCATCTCAGGTAGTGCAACGAATCTCTACCTGGATGCTGTCAGCCTTCCTTAGCTAAAGCAGCTCCATACCTTGAATTTCCAACATTTTGACCAATTCTTTTTTTCTCTCCCAAGTACTTTAATTGTATTTATCCAGCAGCAAAAGTTGATACTTAATAATTCACAGACAAGATTATGTGCCTGTACCTTTCCCTTGCAGCTGTATTTACTCAAAACAAAGCTATTCAAATAAGCCTTAATCAAGACATATCATTCTACCACACTGTGTGCATGCAAATCTACTTGGATCCCTTCAGCTGGGAACACCAGCAGAGAAGCCCCAGATTAGCAGGGCAGTTAACTGGCAAGGCAAATCAGATTCATTGTAATGGGGCATCAGTGTCACATTTAGCTGATTTAAAAGTCACCTGTGTTCCCTAAGTACTCTGCAAAAGACGTACTGGTTCTTCCGTGCCGGCCAAGCCACTGTTTGGAAGCTAGCAGAGGAATTCCTGACAGCCCTGGCCACCATGTTGCTTCTCACGCAGCGTTTGCCGCCCTTTCTTAAAGATGGCGCCACAAACGCCTCTGATTGGTCCACAGGGGGCGGATACTCCCCTGATTGGTTGAGCTGTTGGCAGGGCCCCTGGGCAGCCGGCTGGAACCAGCTGCGACTGGCACAGGGCAGCCGCTGGCCTCCTCCCACAGCTCCCACCCCTGCGCTACCAGGGCCGGGCACCTGTACCCAGGGCGTGGAGACAGATGCTTAACCATTTGTTTGGGCAGCACAGCTCTTCCTAGTCTAACAGACTTATGAACAGTGTAGGTGTAAATCTTTATCCTGCACGGTAATTGTTTACAGCTGGGGACTGTAACTGTAGGTGACAGTGAGCAGTTCCTTGACAGCAGTGCCATGTAGAGAACAGTGTCAGCTGTTAGCTGGGAATTCCCGGGAAAAGACATCTCTTTTTTTAAAGCTTACTGTATTATAATTAGGGGTTAAATTACAGTTAAAACTATTGGAAATTGAATTACATAAAGATAAAATAATTAAAAGCTTTATCGATAACTACAGAGTGCTGAGAGTCTTGCTTAACTGAAGCCTATCTCCTGAATACTATCCACCAGTATTATATAAATAAATATACCAAGTAAATATACCAAGTTATACTGAAGAGTTTTCATAGAAACTGAATGTGATACATTAATCACACAGACCACATGTGAGGTACTTGCAATTCGCCTGTATGTCAGACTTGCAGGATTCTGCCACATTACCCCACAAACTCAATTAAAGCTAACTTCACATGGATGCATACAAGTTAACAAGCTGCAGTTGTACTTTCGAAAAAGGAGATCACTTTACTGAGTAATGGTACACATCCTTTTGATTACTTTTACCCCCCTTTCACTCAATCACCTCCCACAAAAAAAGAGCATTTAAAGTGCTTTCTGCATGAAGAGTGACTATGAGCTGAAATTAATTCAGTGCCTAAGACTTACCAATACATCAAACAGTGACAGTACAGTGGAAAGAAACAACAAACTTTCAATGGCTGCAAGAAAATAGCTTGAACGTCCTACCATGAAACAGAATCTTTTATCTTTTGACTTGAAATTGTGAATCCTGTATATGTTATGTTCTAGGCATTAAAAAAAAAAAAAAAATACAATGGGCAGATGCCAAAAGATAACCTTTTTTAAAAGCATGTATACACCTAACAGTAAATTCTTTTTGCTCATACGCAGTTGTGGGAACTTTCTGGTAGTCAGCATCAATCTGCACATCTGAGTCTGTGACAATCAGCTGGCAAGGCCACAGCTACTGCAGTTGATGCTGCAGAGGCTGTACCATTCTGTAACATCTTAAAATAAAGCTCTATACATTTTAGCAGTACAGCAATCTGAAGTTCAAGCGTCTTGAATGCTTTCTTACTTTATCTAAAATATGAAATGTATTTTAAAAATAAAATTTTCCTGTAAAACTAGCATTTATGGCCCAATTACTGAAGAAGATAATGGGAGCCTTGTGGGAAATAAAGCTATTTGTGTAAGATTGAGGGACCTTTTCCAAACAGTATACTTTTGAACATATCCAGCTCTAGAGCCATATTTAGTTGAAAAAGCTGGGTTTAACTATGTGACTACTGCTCTCAGATGGTAGATTTAAGAATGAACTATACAATTCAATCAGTATCTGATTCCACATGAGTTTTAGATCATCTGTATATACAAGAAATAAAGAATTGAACTTTTCTAAGTAGGCATCGTGTATAACTAGTATTTCAGGCAGAGAAATGCAGGATTAGATTGAATCATTTGGAAGGTCACAGAAAGAGACTGCAAAAAAATTTCCATTCTGACTTCCTACCAGACTTACAATGAAAAGATATTTTGTGATACTGTGAAAATTGGTAGAACTGTAACCTCTACATAATAAGAGCACTCTTGTCCCCAGAAAATCAATAGCTGTGTCTTCATCATATCTAATCTCTAAGCTAAAATTCTAAATGCATTTTGGCAAAACATGCTTTTATTTATATATGTATCTTTACATACATAACCAGAAAGATGAAATTAAAGGAGATATATAACATTAATGCAAAGCTGCCAGTAAACACCAGACTATCATCTCCAAAAGAGTTCTAAAAATTCTTGCTCTGTGTGTATAGACTTTAATATTTTCTTATTAACCCCTGTGTCTTGAATATGAACCTTAGTGCCATGCTGGAAATCATCCCATACAGACCACAGAGTTAGCAAATCAACAATAAACATTTTACAACAATATTTATTGGTATGTTGTCAGCCCTGCACATTTCAAAGATGTTTAAATAGGATTCCAATGTATTTGAAAAGTGCCAGCACTCTGGAGGATATTAATGGACACATGGTTCACTGTGCCGATAGATACAGTCCTCTCTTTTCTGAGGGTCTCCATGCCTCAGTTTCTCTCTTTATAAAAACACTTGAGGGACAGTACCAGCCTACCTTAAAGAGATCTATATGTGGTTAAATTCACTGATGCCTATCAAGTTCTTCTAGAACCTTGGATAAAAAATAAAAGTGAAACAGGAAAATGGTACTGGAAAAAGTATTCACAAATAAGGTATTCTAAACTAAGGTAGAAAACACACTAGCTTCACAAAATGCATGCAGGGGGAAAAGGGACTATCCTCTTATATGCAAAATGGATTTTTTGGTTTTGTTTTTTTTTTTTTTTTCATATGTTTGTAATTAAAATGAGACTCCACATAGCTGTAAATGAAATTTCTATCACTTTTTCCCATTTTACTCATCTTTATGTCATCATTTGCAATGCTTTTCTGGCCTACAGGAAGCCTTTCATCTGAGAATTAACTTTCTCAACTCCATTCTTGCCTTCCAAACCTACCCAAAATGCAGAAATTACCTGCCTCATTCACTTTTCTGACCACATTTTTTTTCTTCTAACCACATTTTTTTTCTTCTTAGAAGTTTTTCCATCACAACAGGTTTAACCACTCCATTTAGTGCATACATATGAAAATGAGACCAAGACAAAGCCAGAAATTGTCTGGTCAGCATAGAACCATGCTCAGAAAGCCATTCAGACCTGTCATCACACATTTTGACCATCACTGTCATACTGTAAACATATAATCACTCTAGCATTACATTTAACTACCAGGGCATTTTAACGTACAATGAAGCTTCAGACTGCTTCATACCAGGTTTTTGTTTGATATAATCTGGATCTTGAAGTAGTGGGAATTGTTAACTGTTATAATATAGCAAGTTACTTATTTCTGCGGCATAGGACAGGAAATACCAAATCCTGCACCATTCAGAATTATCCTGTACATCCATAACCTAAATCCAAGAAGAACATATATACATACACTTAGAAAAATTTATTGTTTCAGCACATCCACAGGGCTGTGTGGGAAAACAGCTCAACCTGTTAAGAAACAGCTCACAACAGCACTTTCTGCAGTATGACCTAGCTACTTCATCTTACTGAGCTTCAGCATGTTTTGCTGGCTGGCAGTAGTGAGCAATGAGATACTGAGAGAAAAACAAAAAGAAAGTTGAGGTAAGACATTAGCTTGAGAAAGCTACAAAGGGAATCTCCTTATCCAACCCTATTTCTCCCAGACTGGCAGGCACCCACCAGTGAACTGCAAAATCCTGGTCATTTTCCACACATAAATGCAAGAAAAATTAAACTGCAGATTTAGCGTCTTTTAAAAAACACATGGGAAGTCTTAATCTAGATTCTAGCTAATAAGAAAATTATCGCAAAGCTTTAACATAGCAAATAGATTTATAGAAAGACAACCTGGATACACTAACATGTGGTCTCCCCAAGTTATTTTGGGACTCAGGCCCTTAGATAATGAGTAGAAAGCCCTCCCTGGTTCTGTTGTTCTGTGGGTATTTTATAAATATAGATTTTCATTGCCTCTAATTCTTCCATTTTTACTAGTATCCTCATAATGACTTCAGAAAAATTACAAATACGCACTAAATACACATACCATCTCATTCATATGCAGGCAGAGAAGGGCAAGTGTAACAGTGGTCAAGGAGTTCTGCCTTAAAATACTCATGGAAGTGAGGGGTGAATGGTGAAAGAAGTGGGAGCCCAGCTCTGACTAGAGGTTGGTATGCAATCACCCAACCACACTGAGGTTGCAACAAAGTGCTGTATCTCCTGTCTGCCTTACATATGTAGTGACTTTATCAGTATAATACCTTAGACAATTCTGACTTATTTCCAGAATGTAATTGGAAATTAGGGCAGTAGTTTTATCTCCATCTTGTAAATGGTAAAATGTAAATAAAGAAGTCATTTTTCAACTGTCCATGGCAGACTGGAAGGTTAAATCAGAATTTGTATACCTAAATTTCAGTATCTAAATTAGCTTCCTAGGTACCTTTGAAATCAGCAGGCTCCCTTGGAGAGAAAGTGCAGGCTGTCCCTCTTCCTTAAGCAGTTAAGACAAGTGCTGGGTTATATGAATAGCTGTCCGCGGACTTCAGAATCCCAGTCAGTGCCACCTCCTTTCTTCATTCAGTTCCTTCCCTCTTCCAAGAGTCAATGCCTGAAGGAAACACAGTATTTGCAATTCCAGTAAGCCCACGCCATATGTGTATGAGACTGATCAACAGAAAAAACTCCTTCTGCAGTCCCCCATGAAGCAACAACAATTTGACACAAATTCATGCTTTTAGAGCACAACTAGAACACAAACCAATTTGCAGTCAGCAATTTTAATCATTACATTTTTTATTGCAAATCTTAACATTGATGCCTCTTCATTCTGATGCTCCAGTATAATATAATTGTACCAGAAATCTTTATGAAACAAGTTGTCTGTCTGCTTTAAAAGTGTTTCATGCACACACACAAAAAGAAGTCATAGAGAATAATTCTGAGCTGTGAGCAGAGGAAGTACATAACATGCAGCTTTTTTCCACCCCTCACATCTAGGAAGCAGTAATATTACAGCAGCCCCAAAGAGCTGTCAAGTTTTGTTTTTCAAAATATGGCTTTTTTTTTTTTTTTTTTTAAATAACTCCTCCTACATAGCTAACAACCTACAGGCAGCTATCCCAAGCACAAAGTCTGAGAAATTAAGCTAAATACTGTTACCCTACAGGTTACATTTATTCTAGTAAAAGGTCAGGGAAAGTTCCTGGGCACTGGATGGTAACTGCCTCTACTGTTAGACTGCCATAATGGTCCCTGGCATGCTTTGGCCTCTGTTAACTTGCAATCTTCCAAACAATTCCTGGGCATGATTGAGGAAGAGGCAGAGGACAGTGACCACTTCCAGTGACAGCCTGGTTACAGAGTACCTTTGCAGGAGCATTTGGTGGTATGAAAGTCAGTCATTCTGTGCCAGTTAGGTTCAATGACAAGGAATGGACCTCGGTGCATTTAACTTCTTAGTACAGATGTAACCAGAGGAACTAAGGAACCCTCAGTTTCCTCCACTGCAGAGTAAATCCAAGCAACTTGTACTGCAGAGAGAAATCACTTTTGGCTCCAAATACTCACACCTGTCTCCTACTTCAAAATGCTGTTGTTCTGCTTTCAGCAGAAATGCAGACTTCACATGCTGGTTTTGTATGGACTGATTCCAACCATATGGTACATATAGCTTTTAGCTGTGAAAGAGACCACTATGATCACCTAGTCTGATCTCCAGTAATGCAAACCAAAGAATATGATTGATCCCTCAGTTGAGTCCAAGAGACTGTGTTCAGAATACATCTTTTAGAAAGCAAAGCAATTGAGACAGACAAGCTATTGCATTCCTCAGTGTGTTCAGAGTTAAACAGTATGCAGCACTTCACTTCAAATGCACACAGTTGGTGCATTTTCAACACCGTTACCTACTCTGTTTAATTAGTTTTTCCTAATTGCATTACCCAGCACTAACTGCATGGTAATAATGACTTAAGAAGCAACTTGTCATAGCAGAGAGAGAGAAGGTATTTTGCTTTAAAATCTCCAAATTGAAAACACATTAATAGAAATTATAGCATGCCCATTATGCAAAAATATGCAGAACTGTCTGAAAATAAGCAGCCAGCAATGGGCATGTAGACTGTGATGATGTCTCTGGGTGATATGTACATTTTGCTGTTTTAGCTATTCTCAGCAGTTTCTTATGTCAAAAAAATTAAATGATGCTTTCTGAAAAAAATCATAAGCAATCTAATGCTTATTGCAGATGTGCAACTAAGAATTGTTTGACATACCTTTTCTTCAGACCAGGATTCAATGAGGGTTTATTCCCCTCATAGTTCTCATCTGGAAGGCACTGCTATTATGTGAACATTGGAGATTTAAGGCAATGAATATTTACAAAAAGTGTATCTATAACAGATTAAGTTTATAAAGAGTTATTGTATGTCTCCAAATACCTGCATGAATTATACCATTCAAGTAAAAACACTTCTTATTCTTACTAGTCAGCATTAGCTTATCCTTTCTGTGCCCAAGTCCTGTTACAAACACTTTGAGATTACTTCCTTGCAGGACTCATCTCACTCTCAGTAAATAGATAATCCTAACATCAATCTAGTCTTCTAAAAACAAACAGACAAGCAGCAAAACCAAACAGCTGGTCAAGGGATCCAATCTAATTTAACATTGTAGGGAACATCACCACTCTCAGAGCTATTCCTGTCAAATTCTCTTCCCTGCTGATGGAAATGCATGTGTTCTTTCAGTGCCAGTAGCAGGAAATAATATAACTACTCTAGCATGGAGCACGACATCAGATCTGTCATTGCAAGCCAGAAAATCCATCAGACTGAGACTTTGTTCCCTCAAAGAGCCATTTACTATAGATCATTGACCTGCTTATTTAATATTTATGCAAACTCTTCATGATATTGTACTGGACCATGTATAAGAGACAATTTGTGCAAAGACAACTTATCTCCTGAGGATAAAAAAGGGTCCTAAATACATAAAGAAACACTTGTATCTACTTTGGTCATAAGACCAACTTCATTATGCTTGAGATCCCCATGAGTGATATTTTTGAAAGCCTGCACAAACCCAAGGGTTTGTTATTGTCTTTGGCCCACTCTTGTTACAGTCTAGACTTGCATGTAGTGCCCCAGATATCAGGGTTCAAAATCAGTGGTCTGCTTGAGGTTCTGAGGAGTGAGAGTCCAATATTAGGACACAAGCAGTTGTGTAGCCCTAAAACTAGAGCAATCTTTGAACACCAAAAAGGAATTTGGATGGTTCATTACAGGGAGCACTGCTGTGCAGCAACAGTACGGGCACAAGTAGTATGGATGTATACAGAGTGTATGAAACAGGTGGGTGCTACAAGCTACAAGTGATCAAAAGTATGTAGTCCAGTTCAGATGTACAGTTTTACAGAGGAGAAGAAAAAAAAAAAGGGACGTCCTTTCCCTTTGTGTTGTCCCCAGTCCCTTTTAGGAGGGTTGTCTAGATATATCCAAACACAATCATCTTTACCACGGTTTCTCAATTACAATTTCCTCTCCAGCACAATTAACTGGTAGATTTCTAAATTGGAACTCCAGTACAAACCCAATTGCCTTCCAAATTTGTCTGCTTGGCACAGCAATAAAAAAATCTGATGCCACATTGTTAATCAACCTAGCCCTTACACAACTGTTTCCACTGTGAGCCTCACTCTTATATAAATATCACAAATGCCATAGTTAGTATCAGCTCATGCCATAGGAATGGATCAAAATCTGTGTTATTTGATCATTTGTTTTTGATCAGAATTCACTTTTGGGAAAGCAAAAAAGATAAAAGAAAGAAAATTCACTTTGATCAGAACTTATTTTGCATAATCTTGATTACAGGACTTCATCAGTATTTGCAAACTGTAGCAGTGGTATTTGACTTACACCTTACTGTCCTAAGTAATTCATAAAATAAAATAAGCATAAAATTAAAATCCCCTTAACTCTTGAAATTGTAGAAGTATTTAGGATATAGATAATGTCTAACTAACACTTTCTCCCTTGGAGTTATTATGTTGATTTCATTATTCCTGTCATGTTCTGTCTGTTTAATTGGATAATAACTGCAGTCATATTACTGCCTCGTAAGTACGTACAAGCACCTAACAATGTTTATGCAAAGAACTCCATATGCCTTGCTGGTTAAATGGGAACATTATATTTTGAATGTGCAGCAAAGGGTGGTGAGTTGCTTCAGAAATGCTAATCACAGAGGAATGAGCAGAACAGAAGGTAAATTAATGAGAACTCTGATATCTGACGGTTGAATCATTGCTGCTAATAACACAAATGAGGACTAATGCTTTAGAAGGACAAGGTCTCCTCCTGACTTGCCCTACAGTTGCTACCAATGCTCCATCTTTTTCTATTTTCCTTGTGCTTGTTGGATTAAAATAATAGGGAACAGAGAGGAATGAGTTATTTGAGTATAGGCATCGATAGTTCAAGCTTTCCCCTCCACACACTGTGCTTAAATGTATTTCACAACACCACAGGTTTCCAGGTCATGTGCCAGGGAAGAAAAGGCAAGCAAAGCTTTTTGCTTTCTAATCTGGCAGAATTCACACAAAGCAGAGAGGTAAAGTACAGTGACCTCAGACTTCAGTCCAGCTACTTATTATAAATCAGATTCAAATCTGAAATGAGTCAAAATTCTCTACAACTCAACTGATTTATGTAGATCATCATTAACATCAAGAATAGATTATAAACATTTCTTTTATTATCAAGTCCCAGACTCTGGAGACACTGAGTGCAACCCAGGACAGCACTTTACCATCATTTATAATGAAGTTAAGCACAATCTGAGAGCAGTAAGTCCTCTATGAGAGCTTTCAGTGATATCAGATGCTCACATTGTATAACCCAGTATAAACTTGATTTGCATCAATTTAATATTTTATATGTAGAGGAACCCTTTCCAGAGGGTTCCAGATTGTCTCTCCCAGAGAAACTGGAGGAGATCTAGAATTTTGATTACAATATCCGTATTAAATACATACATATATACATTTTTTTATGGAAAAGTATCTCCTCCTACTGTATAACTACGTAAATTTAAAGAAAAGGTTCAGTTGGCACCATCTCAACTTATGTTTTCGCCCACTGAGCTTATTCTACTTCACAAAAGTCTGAATCCTGCCAGAGAAGACTGAAAATGTAGATCAGTCTTCAAAGCACTAATGTAAATGATTGGTTCTGACACTAGTACAGGCATGTTGTTTTACCTTCATATTTCCTGCTTTTCACATAAGCAAGCAAGATTAAAGGCACAAGACTACTCTTCATGTGGGGAGGTGATAAGCTGCCTCCTCAGAGTGACTTGATTATCTCAGAACATGTACAAAGAAAAAAAATGCACAAGCTACTTTCTGAAGCAGGTTGTTTTGTAAGAGGTTTTTGTCTTTTAGTTGGAATGTTATTCAGTATCTTTTTTAAGGTTAAAAGAAGGTATATCTTTAAACTCATACTTATCAAGTGACTTCAATGTTCAATGCAAAATAAAAATCAGAAAAAGCCCTTGTTTGTTGATTTAAATCCTGACTACTTACACTCAAGTCATAACTCCTACGAATGCAAGTTCTTAAGTACCAACTAGTGAAGAAAAAGTAAGAATTTCAGAATCTGGAACACGACATGTAAGGATGGTACTCCCTCTGTATTTCACAATCAACACAAAATTTCTGGATAACAGGACAACATATAATAATGATATACTAGGGAGCCTCAAAAAATCTCCCAACAGATTATTTTCATAGATATCTGACAAAATCATTAGATGGGCATCTCACTTCACAAGGCAATATATGACCTTAAAGAAATTTCAGGTCTCAGTTCTATCAAGTACTTCACAGTTCCTGTCAATCCTCAGTATCATCCTGGTCTCATGTTTGCTATGGTACCATGGTAGCATAGAAGTACTTTGATTTCAAATAACGGAAACTAAACAGTGGGAGACAAACCATTGCAATGACAGGTATCACTTCTAACATTCCCTTAGAAGGTTCCACTTAAGCAGCTGATTAGGTGAAGAGAGGGGGGAAAAAACCCATCAACTTATTATTTCTTTTCCATACTAACAATTTGATTACTTTGCTGCAAGGGATTCTTGCATTTGTAAGATTATAACCACATCTCAGAAATCTAAATCTTCAGATGAGAAATGAAAGGTTACATAAATATGAATATTTTCATTACATTGTATTAACAAATTCAAACGAATGATGCCCTACTAACTGCAGGAATATAGTTTAGTCAGTGCATTGTTAAGAGATACTTGCTTGAAATTCTCCAGCATACACTAAAGAAATATGCTTCTAATCTCTTTACCTGCCACTATTTCATTTATTTACAGCAATACCAAAAAGTGTCCAGTTCAAATCAAGCATATAAGAAGGAAATATATTTGCACTATCAGGTGGTGTATGAAATGGTGCTGTTCTAAGCAGTTATGCTCTTAGGAAAGGAACCACTGAGAAGTAAACAATTTACCATGCCACTTTGCATGGCTCTAGGATTCAACATCTGTACATAAGTTTTATGCAAAATGAGAAAAGTTACATTTTAAAAAAAATTTCAGGTCCTCATCTCTCACTTAATTTTCTTCCTAGCAATTGTCTCCCAGGAGAAATACTGCTGAGCAGATACATAGCCAGATTCTTAAGGTGTTTTGCATTGTATGCTTCAGAACCTTCCACAAAAACAGTCCAGTTTATTTTTAGATTCCCTTAACTTTATTTATTGATTTAGGAGGGTATGAGGAATGGGCATAAGTGAAGAGAGTCTTGTAAAAATGGTATCTTTTATTAGATTAGCTGATACAGCTTGAAAAAGAAAGCATGCTTTTGGGCACAGGGTGCCTTCTTCAGCAAAATCTAACTCAATACAGGCAATTTCAGTTTAATCTTATTATATTGATGACAATGCTATTATGAAATAACTGTGGAACTGAGTAAGAAGAGGAGTAATGGTGACGGTTTCTTTATTTAATTTGAAATTTCAGACTTTCACATGAAGACAAATGTCTTTGTCAAAATTATGGGGGAAAAAGCACAGGATTTCTTCTTACCCCCCCCCTTCCTTCCCCTCCCATGCTCATCACTGCTCAAATACCTGGCTCTCGCTGTTGCTACTAATCTTAACTCTTATAAAAGCAATAGTTATTCTAAAGTTTCTGTACAACAGTAAAGATCTTATTGTCAGTAATGTTCCACATTTAATAGACACATAAAAGAAACGGTGAAATATCATTGTTTTTACAGTCTTGTTCGACTCCCAGTTCCTGTTAGAAAAAAAGACTATGAAAACAGAATGTGGGAGATATCCAAGTATGAATTGCTAGTGTGACTGTGACAAACTGAGAAAAATGCAACGAATAAAAGGCCATCATATAGCTTCACTATTTAAAGATTTACCAATAACAGAGAACTCGCACTAATAATGGAGAGAAGGAGAGGGAGCCAAACAAGACTAGAGAGGAACTGCTGGGGTCAGTAGTGAAATGGTCAGGGGAGAAATAAGGGCAGACTTCCTGAATGCTAAGATGTGTAAGAAAGACTTACAAATTGATGAGAGAGAATACCAGACAGTAATCCCATTAGTAAGGAGAGACCAGCCTCTGTGGTGATTCCTGGCAATGCCACTGATAGTTTACAATTAGATTTTTCCACAGCAAAACATAACCTCACAACTAAGCAAAAATACATTATTTTTTTATAAGCAGAAGAAAAAAGTCACCAGTGTCAGTCAAAATTATCCTAATTAATATATAGCTAATTAAATATGAACATCCTGAAGAACCAGACATTTATCAGATAACTACAGCAAACAAGTGCAGCACTAAGTACTGGACCAGCACAATGTTTTTCCTCATCTGCATCAAGTACAAGACTTAAGCTTTCTTTTAATTCTGACTCTGTTGCTAGAAAACTCCTTCCCAAGAGCAAGCCCATGAAAGTAATGTTTAGACAGAGAAAGGCTAGAGGCTTTGCAATCTGTCTCAGAAAGATCATCCTAAACACACAAAGCTGCAGGAAAAAAAAAATAATGCAGTAGAAAGAAGAAATGGTTCAATGAGGTGCCAAAGCTAACATCTGTAGGACTGCATGGGAAGAATGTGTACAGAGGATGACACTATTCTCTGTTTTTCTTTCCATCCTGTCTAAGCTTCATCCTCCATCAATGTTTATTAATAGAAAATATTTCTATTCAATATTCATTAAGCAGAAAATGAATAGGGAGAAAAGTTCTGGCTGGTTTTATTCCTATCTCTGGTATTAGTGAGCTGCAGAAACCACAAACAAGTTATTTATCACCTTGTAATAAGACACTGCCTAAAACGCTGAGGGAGAAGGCAGTGTATTTCAAGTGCCTCTAGAGGCTACTAAGGACAAAACAACAACATTACCTCTAGATTAGAATAGAGAGAGAGGTTCACTCAGCTCAGACAGGTCTGGTCCTATCTGGGATTACTATAAAATGCTATCAGAAATGGATATGACCACACTTCCCTGTTGTTCTCTGCCCTCATTGTCATACATGTACTGGGATTAATGGTAGGGGGATTAAAGTTTGCCTGTGAGCTAAAAGAAACAAAGGATATTTCTATATCTCTTCTACTACTGTTTGCTTTGAATTACCTCATCTGTAAAACAGGACCAAAATAGTTCTTTACTGTACTTGCAAGTGTTACAGTGGCTTTGCAACTTAAGTACTGGAGAAGGTCATGTAAAGTGCTGCTTAACAAGGAAGACCGAAGTCATAGCTCTTTATTCACTCCCTTTCCTCCTACAGTGCTGTGCTTTGCTAACCCACCTGTCATGATCTTATTTAGTAAGTTGTTTCATTTGTGTTTTGACACATGCTTTTCAAATTCCATCATTAAAAACATAGTTTATCCTTCCCATGTACTATTGGTGGTAATTTTTATAATTTGAGCAACTATTTTATTTTATTATTGTGAATATTCTCAAAATCATTGTGGATAAAAAAAAATGCTTTAAGCTGAAATACAGAGAGAAGAAATGAAATCTTTGCAAAACATGTGCTCATTAGGATTCTTATCTTTCCACTGAGCACCTGGTTAGGGCAGCAGAAGCACAGAGGTACTGTGGTGACAAACAGGGCATCATCTAACTCAGAAGTATCGCACTGTCTCATGAAATCTATAGCTGAAGCTGGGCCCCAGGCGCCAGGGGTGAGCGTGTGCCTGAAGCTGGCATTCAGTCATTAGTAGCTGGAGCAGAAACTGCTTAAGAAATGCAATGCTCAGAAAAGGCTGATTTGGCTGATTTCTGGGCTACAGAAACCACTTCCTTAGAGCCCTTACCAGGAGTCTGATACCCAACACTTTGTTGTTAAGTGGGAGCCTAAGTCCCCCCTCCCAAAACACAGAAACTAGAGGAACAGCAGTGCTCTTTCCAACATGCAGCACTTACTCCGGCTCCAGAAGAGATCCTAGAGTCTGTCTGTGGAATCTGAAGCAACATCTGCCATCTTTGAGGTGTCCCCAAACCAACAGATGTAAGACAATCTGCTATGTTAATGGCATTTTCATTCCTTCCTGCTGAATTTGCTCCACTGTGCATGGAATTGTTTAAATATTCATAGAAACAGTCAGAAAAGGGATAAAAGAAAACTTGGATATAGCCCAACAGCCAAAGTAGTCATGCTGAAAAGATAAAACACCTGAGTTTTAGGCTTTCTTTTACTGATCATTTGAAAATAAATAAAGAAATGTTCAGTAGCGCAAGGGTCTGAAACTCAGGCTGTTCCCCTTAGTTTTCCCCACCCCCAGGCTTTCTCTATATTGATAAACATAGGTGTTCTCCAGCCCACTGAAAAATATTTATTCCACACAAATTAGAGTTGCTTCGATAAAAATGTAGCAAGAATGGCTTCCAGCAAATACTCTGATGGGGTGAGGAAGCTTAAATAATTTTGGGAAACAGAAAGAACAGGACACAGGATGATTATTGTAAGCACGGCATTACTGGGTGAAAGAGAAGGATGCTGTGGTTGTGTGGACTTGACATGCTCTGAGAAGGCCTGCCAAATTAAACCAGGCAGGCAAAATAGACATGAGAACACTTATTTCATTAATCTTATAGATGCAGTATGAGACAGTTCTGTACTATCAAGATGGAGATGTCCAGAAGCAAACCTTTAGGTTGTTGAAAAACTATAAGATAATTAATTTTAATGTAGTGACCTCCTTCCCCCACCAAGAAAACCTCCAGAACATGCAAAGAGCTTTTACCTCAATTGGAAGCTCTTTGGGCAAGACAGCATTTGATCAGGCAAATTAAATTTAGAACTTATGTGCCTGGAGTAGAAATTTTGTATCTAAAATCTGCCTACCTATAGGAAATCACAGCAAGAGAAAGGCAGTGCATAGAAGAGGACATATATAATTAATATTTAACACATTTGAAAAATAACTGATCCATTGACTCAATTTTGGAGACTACGTAAGAGATATGGACCATCTTGCTGTAAAGCCATGTAACAGGGAGGAAGATCTCACAAGCACTCAGGGTCCTGGGTCTATTCCTCACTTCTGCTCAAGGATGGGAGCTTTTTTACATTCAATTAACAATAAAATAATTCTGGAGCTTTCTAGCGCAAACAGCATGTGTCACATGACATATGACACATACAATACATATGGGTAAGTACAGAAACTATAAAAACATAGTAAAATGTATTCTTGGAGTCTAGACTGGAATGGTAAGAGGTGAACGCTAGTACCTTAGAGTAACTGTGAAATCCAGCTGTACCAGGGAGAAGGACACAACCTCCCTCGGCGCTATGTGCTATACATTGTACACGCTGAACTTTACTACAGTATTAATTGCCCTCATTTGTCAGTGTTTAACATATAAAGTGCAGAATAAAATCACTTAGGCAATTCAGTCCAAGTAATTAGCTATTTTACATCCTTTCTATTGCAAAATAATCTGGTCTCTCATTTTATGACTTGGAAAGGCATTCACCATCAATTTAGTGATAATATACTAATAATGGTGCAACGTTCCAAACAGTTTCAATAGATGATGTCATGTCTGCAGAACAGCTTATTATCAAGAGAACAGATCTGAGATGCAAATCAGTGAGAATTTAATTATGATAAAATAGACATGCTCTGCCATTCACTGAGCTGTCTATTGACAACATTCAATAAAACATAAGTTGAATGCATGTTGTTACACACAACTTGGTCATATAATCTGCATAAATTGCCCCTTTCCTGTACACATGCTCCTGGCTTAAAAAACAACCACATAAAATGAATTCCAGTTGACTTCAATCCAAGCAACTGCATATCAGAAAAAGGGGCTTTCTTTCATACATTTCTTTCTTATTGTTACTGCATCATTTTCCATTTTCACCAATTTGCTTTTCAGTCTCATTCCATTCTTTTTTAAACAGCTAGCCCCTAGAGTCACATGATTATATCAAAAGCACTCTTTTTATTTTGGAAAAATGTTTCTAGGTTTTATGGCTGTTGAGAGAAACTTCAAAATGTAAAGACTTAATAAGCCAGAAAGCAAGTAAAACAATTGCCAATTTTATTTTTATTGTTTCTTTATTTTTAATGGATTGGCTCGTATTTCCTAAAGGATTCAGAAATTCTTCACTTTCAGTGCCACATTAGGACAACACTGAATCTAAACATAAAATTTTCTCTTCAGAGAGCAAATTTTCAAAAGGCATAGACCTGCAAGTAGGACAAGTTCAAGAATTTGAGAGTATAAACTCCTCAGGTTGAAAATACTTGTGTGCACAAAGTGATCCATACATACTCCTAAAAGGCTAAAAGTATATATAAAAAATACTTTTTTTAAAAAAAAAAAAAAAAAGATTAGTTGTGTTTAAATTGATTTGATTTGACTGCATGTGGAACTATGGATAACACAATGAGAAAATAAAAAATAATTTCCTTTCGAAACAAAGGTGCAAATATCTTTAAATTTAGTGACTGAAGAGAGAGTTGGTAAAGCAACAAAATATTTTTATAATGAGCATATTGATTAAAACCTGACGGGTACCAAGTAAATCTAAGTAACAGTGAGCTGAAAAAATCTCTTCTGATCTTTTTGACTGTAAGGTGGACTTTTCCACATCCACATGTCACTCACAGTTGAAAATTGCCTACATATATGTGAACACAGCTACAGCACCCTATTTTATTCTTGCTATTACACCACAGGAAAGATTATCAGGTTACTACTCCCCACCCCAGAATTGTCTGAATGCATTTTTTTTCTCTGGTCTCTACTAACCCCAAATTCCAACACTGAAAAGCATCTCACAGAAAGCAGCCCTTCAGCACTTAAATCAAAAGTAATCAGATGTGAATCACTAGGCTTTTCTGCGTCTTCTCTCAGCTGTTCCAACAGCATTTAGCTTTGAAAGACATCTCAATACACATTAAGCTAGGGAAATGTCTAGGCATTAATTACTCTTAATGTGATGTAGATGGTTTTTCCTATTCTTTCTGTTTAGTTTATCTTCATAACATGAAAGACTGTGTAAAAAATTAGCTACATTAACTAATTAGCTGTTACTGAATCTGCATTCCAAAGACAGATCGGCTTCTTACTGAAAACTGCAAGAAGCAGGTGACTTATGGTTGCTTTGACAATGCTAATTTATACTGGGCTTTAATCTAGAAAATTGTTTTAAATTCTTTTAAATTCTCATCTCCTTCTTGGGATAGATGCATAAAGTGAAGCACTCCTTGTTGAAGGAGACAAGGAATGCTGATAAACACAAATTACCATGCTGTGGAAAGTTGTATCAGATTTATTGTAATATAGGAAGCATGGTTTTTCAGATTCGTATTTAATATGCAGAACAACTTTGTCTCCATAACTTCACACACAGAGTTACTGTTAGTACAAGTTGAGTACAGATAAGTTGGTATGGCTTTTGGATATTTCTTTTTAAAAAATTTCAGCCTTTAAAGTGTCTTCTCATAATCACTTACTGACTTTCAGCTTCAGTCTATGCTTTCCTGACCCTGCCTCTGGAACCAATATCCAAAGCTTCCAGCTTCTACCCTGCTTGAAGTCCTAACCAGCTGCAAACATAGGCATGTGTAAATCAGACATCTTTAGGACTGCCTTTTTTATTCTTTTCTAGTATTTTGCTGAAATCAGTAGCCAGTCTTAATGTGAATGGAAGAGACAACATCCGAGTCAAGCTCTTCTACACTAATTTGAGGTCAACAGACATATTTAATTAGGATTGGAAATATGCACATTTTCTCTTTTGTGACCAAACTACTCAGTTTTAGTGGAATAACTCCACCAACCTTGGTCATTTATGGACAATCCTGTATGACCAAAGTTTGTACTATATGCATTAAGAGAATTCACGTAGCAACCATTTAGCTGAAAATTAAGATAAATTAGAAAGGCTGGTGTATTATTTATATTTAATTTCTTTTAACAGAATGGATATATTTCAGTATGTAGACATCAGCTGGTTTAGGAGAATAAACTCCGCAACTGTGGAAAATACGTATTCCTGCTATGCTTTCTCCAACATAATAATGTGTAGTCTCAGCAGTTTCTTGTCCTCTTTGGGAAAAACTGCAAAGACTCAGTGTATTGTAATCTACTGTGAATTCAGCATCTGTTTATGATAGTCTCAACAGGAAAAGTTGTTTCTTTTCATCATCTGCAGATGCAATTATAACAGCAAGGCCTGCAAAATGTTCAGATATAGGATGTTTAAGACTTGCAAAAAACCTAGAATGAAATGTTACTTTTGTCATAAAAAATATACCCTAGGTTCTTCTGTTCAGCAGCCTTTAGCTTGAACATAAATATCATGTAACTATAATGCTTTGCACCTTTGTTTCACCTTCCATCTGGGTCTCTCAATTCACTTTGCAAACATAACTGGATTAAGTATTCCAACAGAGAGAAACATTCTGTAAAATGCAAAAGCAGAAGACCCCAGAGGTCATACTTACACACTGAACTCTTGCATGTCTACCGCTGTGTACACACAAATATGCTAGCACTGTACATACAAAATAGAAATTTAAATTTTTGAATGCTAACATGCACATTTTAAAAGTAGGCATGAGAATATATTAAGATTTTTTCCTGATAATCACAATAAAATGTGGGAGGGGAAATTGCAATGCACAGTTCAGGAAGGATTCAGAGCCATAATCCCCACAGAAAGGGGGGAGGGGGGAGGGTAGGATGGAAAGCAGTTCCAGCTCAAAGACTTTAGGTAAATTTGTCAAAAGTACCTATATTATAAGAATCTCGCCAAAGTTTCACAAAAAATTTGTAGGTAAGCCAGGAGATGAACCTCATCACATTGATTTAAGCATCATTCCTTTCAGAATTAAGTTGTCATAGCATGGCTGAGATACATGAAATTTATGCAGAAGGAGCATATACATCCATTCTCATCACAAATAAAGGACATGAAATAATGTTTCTACATTATCTTAGGACTCCTGCTTGCTGCTAATTTTCACCAACTCTGCCCTTCTGCCTCATGTTTCTCATACCAACATTTATGCCTGGTTCACAAGTCTACTACAAGCCAGAGTAGGAGGCTGACAGCAGGAGCAATCAGAAGGTGGTGGGCAGCGAAGCAGAAGACATTTGTTTTGTTTTTCACTTTCTTGGTGCTGAGCCGATATGGTTTCAGCTAGGAAGTCCAGACCAAACAAGACATCTGAGACAGTACAGAGGGAAAGTAACTGAAGGACAGACTTTAAAGAAGTGAATTGGTGGAAATTCTTGTATGCAAGACAGGCAACTGTTATACATCTCCAGCTTACGCAATCTAAGTAGATCCTAAGATAGTTTTCCTATCACTAATTAAAACTACCCAGAACTCTACTGCCAGTTTTCAGTGGGATGATTCTGAAAAGATGAGTAAGTGTGAAGTTACAGGAAGCAATGTAGTTTCTGATCAGCTGGCAGTTAGTTACTCTCAAAGATAGACAATTTACTGGAGAAGACTTTATCTCATTTCTTGTCACACAGTAGTGGTCAAATTTAGATAGCAGACTGTATAAAGGGATTAAACTTTACTGTAAGGGTAGTAAAGGCTAAGGTTTAAGTAACTATTTATTGCAAAGGCACAAATGAGTCAGGGCCAAAATCTGATCCAGAATGACCAAGTGACTATAGAGCCATCCACATAGCAGTAGTAAAATATAAAACAGAGGCAAAAATATCACAATTAGTACTACTTTTTTTTTTTTTTTTGGTCCACTTCCACTGCATATTGTTGGTTTATCCAGTAAACCTTAGCCCACACCGATGTTTTAATGCCTGTGGCCCACAGATAGGAAAAAATTGACAAAGAAAATTAATGGATAATATCTAGGGAGACTGAGAAATGCAATTACCAAAAGCAACGTCACAGTTGCTAGGCCTAAATTCCCTCTGCAGTTTTGTACTTCCACTGGAAATGTACAAGGGTCTACAAGTGAAAAAGGTTGAAAAATATTACCCACACTTCCCACTCAGGAGAGAAAGAACAATCCACTGAGTAGAAAGTGAGCTTATGAACTGGAGAAAAATATTCAAACCCCTGCTCTGTCATGTACTTATGTGACCTTTAACAAATCAATCACTCTGTTCCCGAGTCTCTGCCTGCAAAACAGAGCTTGCACATCCTTATCTCTTCAGATGTTTGTGAGAACAGTATTAAAGATGTGCACTTCAAATGGATTACTGTCAATAGCTGTCACTAGATGGAGGAACAGCTGATGATTTAATTATTTCACAAACGATCGTAAAAGAAGCTACCTGTAATTATCAGTGGATTAACTGGCTTTACCAACAGTGGAAGAAGCAATATTAGAAACAGCACCCAGTCAACTGTGTAGTCATTTATGAGACAGCTATGAATATTATGACATTTATGAATAAATGAAAGATTTTTGTGAAAAAAAATATGAAAAACAAAAGAAAGTTGAAGTAGTCATTTATGAGACAGCTATGAATATTATGACATTTATGAATAAATGAAAGATTTTTGTGAAAAAAATATGAAAAACTAAAGAAAGTTGAAGTAGTCATTTATGAGACAGCTATGAATATTATGACATTTATGAATAAATGAAAGATTTTTTGTGAAAAAAATATGAAAAACTAAAGAAAGTTGAAGTATCCTTCAACTGTCATATGTGAGATTAATCACAGGATAAAATCAGTCACTCTGCATTCCACTATTCTATTAAACCAAAGAGCCTGCAGGAAGCAAGAGAAAATCAATCAGTAGCTTAAAATTATTTGGGATGTGCTCAGACTCAGCATAAAAAAGATTTCATTTTGCACTTGCAAAAAAGAAAGTACTTATATAGGAATTTGTTGTTTCACCATTTCTATATACTAAAGAATGGCATTAAAATGCCTTTCATAACTATTCATAAGTTCAAAGACAGTCAAAGCTTTCAGTATTTTAAACAGCACTCCGTGGCCATTTCTGGGATACTATATGTTTCCTCCTCCAGCAGAAATGGCAATGGACAAAGTGCCAAAAGATCTATCCCAACCTCGTGAATTTACCCATCAGTATGGAAATACAGGCTCAAAAGGGGTATAAATTGCAAGATGTTGCTGGTGGAGTTATTAGAGCTAGTAACAACCAAGGATTTTGTCCCTGATGTCCAAGATGAAACATCTACACCTAGACCTAACATCTTATCTAAATAGTAAAAAATAAAATAACATTTAAAAAAAATAATAAATCAAGCCTGAAGAAGTAACATAAGGTACAAATGTTTTGCAATACACTAAATAATGCTGAGTATTTTGAGGGCTTTGGTCAGTACAGATGCTTCAAAAACGCAACTAGTCATTGGGTCATTCCAAGCTGCTAAAGACTTAAATATTTGTCTTGATCTCTTTGTGCAAGATCTTCTTGCCTCTTGGCTATACTGTGAACTCAGAAATTCATGTCTGAACAGGCCACTCCAGATTTCAGAGAAGGTGTTACATAGTGCAACCTAGACCTTTAAAAAATGCAAGTTGCATGAATCAAGGTGCACAGGTAGGATGACTGCAGTACCAGTGCCCATATGCTGAAACAGGCAGGATTAGTGCTTTGTCAGGGTCAAGACAGATCTGGTAAGGATATGCAAAGATAAATATTTGTGAATCATTCAGATACTGCAGCAATAGCCACATATAATAGAAAGATGGTCACAAAAATAACCTTGCTCCTATAACACCTTTAGAAGCAATAAAATTGTCACTAGGGGTTATCTTGATTTACTCAAAACTCTGTGAGTGATATTACAGGCAAAAAAAATTAAAAACATCATTAAAATTGGTAATATAAAGTACTGCAATATATCATATTTAGTCAGCATCTTTTATCTAAAGCCTTCTGTAACAACCCTATTTGCTCATTTGCTTGGTGACTACATTTCTGAAGTGGAATCGTATGAGTCTTCTGTAGTGAACATTTCCTGAGGTTTATCTTTGGAAAGAGTCTGCCCTATCACTGATAAATTTCTCAGAAAAATGGTCTCTGCATCTTGGGCAAGACTATTAGTTTCCAGTTCTTTTTCAAATCACATCATATATGCTGTCTTCAGTACGATGACAGGTCTTGGAATAACCTGATTTTCTCAGTAGAAAAACAGGAAGCATATAAAAAGTCTATAAAAGCAGAAGGTAGAGAACATCAAATGAAGCATCTGCAAACTCCCAAGGCTATTATAGACAATTTTGTCATTTTGAAGGGGATGGTGCAATATTTTATTATTTAGGTTAGATAGCTCTCATTTTGCCTGCCAAAGCATGACTGCTTTTAACATTACATATGCAAATGAAAATACACACCTAAAAGCTGCATATGTGGTCAATCAACACTCATTCAAACCAACAGAAACATTCATCTATACATTTTCTCAAAATTCTCAAAATTTAATGCATCTGGAACTCAAAAACTTCTCTGACTAAAAAATTTCAAAGGAATAAGATTGAAAAGTTTGCTAATAAATTGCTACAAATTGCTTGAATGCTGATCCACTTAGCAACATTTGTATTGTAACACAATTCATAAACCAAATTGCATTTCAGTCTGCTACATTTCAGTAATGAATATAGCAATTCCTTCACAATAGGTTTATAAGAGTAAAGTTCAGTAACTTCACTAGGAAAAAAATGTATAAAGAATTTAATTTAAACAACATTTATTAGTTGCTTATAAATTTATTGGAAAAGCGTCCATATCTGATTTCCAATACAAGTGTTTTTAGAAGAATTCTGCACAACCTGGTTATTGGCACAATAGTAATCCTGAAAGTCTTTAAGGAAATAGCTGCTCATATGCCCAAAACATACGACTCTGTCAAAATTTCAGTCTACTACATCTTGGACAATGACAAATACTCAAGAATGTTATAAGCAGGTGAAAAAAAGACCCTTAGAAATGGAAAAAGGCATGGTTTTTCTTTAATTAAAAGAGCCCGTGTGTTCCTATCCAAACAGTTGTACCTAGTCTGGGACCTACTTACCTTTTAAGTACAGCTGTCCTCAGCACCAATTTAGGAAAGAAAAAAAATTGAAAGCTCAGTAGAAATTTGCATTAAGCAAAGTAGTAAGCAAATTGTTTCAAACAGTTACTAAGTAGATAAATTGAAGGAAAGATTAATAGTATAAAAAAACCAAGGGGAATTAGTTTCTGGCAGTAAGTTATAGAGTTCATCAAGAACATGCTAACACATCTTCTCTCAACCTTTTGCAAGATCATCAACCCCATCTTATCCTGTTAACTATCTTTTCCCTATTCCCTGTATTTTCTTCCAAGAGAAAATAAGGTAACACCCATACCCGAGGTGTCTGGGCATAGATAGCACCAGAAAAATGTCAATATCTCTGACATATGTGAATTATATCCAAGGAGTTAAATTTATTGCTTGTCAAACTCTTTCCTCCTTCACATATCACCTTTAGCTTACAAAATTTAGTGATGATTACCGGAGCGCTGCAGAGGCTAATGCGTAACGGATTTAACAAAAGGGCTTGAAGAAATGTCCACAATGCCTGAGGCTTAAATCCTGACACAGAAATGCATATGCATACATATGCACCACATCAAATAATTATACAGGATATTTTCTCCTTGTAACAATGCCTCTAGCAAGGTTTAGCTCAGAAACCCCAGAATAGAATATGTAAAGATCCCTTACTCAGCCACTCTTCCTCTATCAGCCTTTTTAAAATGTTTTTAGCTCTAATTATTTCTCAGGTCTTTACTAGAACTACACTCATCCAACTAAGAAACTGTGAGCCAATACCACATCCTGAAAGTAACAAATCACACAGAAGCTGAGTATTGAATACACATCTGTAACCCTTCAGTAGACTGAAATATGTTTACATCAGAATCCATTTGATGATTCTAATAAAAAGTCTACAACTGAGAATGAAGGACTGCTCACGTGATTTCTCACGAAGAAAGGACTGAATATTCAAGCCACCTCTAGTGCCATTTATAAAGTAGTACATGATTCATTAATTACATCAAGTACACACTGGAGAAAAAGGTTTACACTTCAAGTTGTTAGCTTCTTGGGCATGCTTTCTTTCTTCTGAAAATTTATTTTAGCTCAATGGTTATGTGGGTGACACACCACTAAGAAATAAGTTTATTCAAAATTTGCAGCCTAACACTGAAAACTGGTTAGTTTTAGATTGTACTTAATCATGGACTTCAAGCAATGATGCAAATAGGGGCCAGTACCTATATCACAGTTAATATAACTGAAAAGAAAGTTCAGAAGAGGCAGAGCCTGTCTGCCTCAGGTATACAGGAACTGATTAGTTTTATACAGTAGCAAGAAAAATCAGTGAACTTGGATATGTCAGAGTATTCATGGGATGATTTACACCAAATTATGTGCACCAACACAAAGAATTTATGGTCTAAATCAACTACAACACAGGAACACATGCAAACAAAGAAGCAGAAGCATGTGGCCATTTTTCTTCTTAGAATTTACACATGAAAAATCAAGTTGATGTGGACATCAGTACTCAAAGGGCTACTTGAAAACACTGAGTTTGGAGACATTTTTGTTCTCATACAAGTAATAGAAATTAATTTCTTAGTTCAATGATTCTGTTAGGTACCAAGAATTTTCTAGAACTGTGAAAATGAAGATGATTGTTATCTCCTAGGAGACAATAATCTTCAATAGGATCATCCTCCTGAACATATTTAGCAATTCTGCAGGGTTCAGTTGTTTCACAGGAAGAATTCAGAGTACCTACACTTTTATATGTTTCTGAAGGGTAGATAACAACTGAAGCTTTTATACAGCTTTTGAAAGGGTAGTAAAGTGAAATTATTGGAGGACCAATACATTTTACAATTATTTCTTGTTTACAGTCTCCTCACATAACATAATAGCAATATGTATTTCTCCAGAAGCCTTATTTCCATGGCCAGATATCATGCTTTAGTCTTTAGAGCCATACTGTCCATCAACTCCATCATAAATCATGTAAGAATTTCTCTTTTCAAAACAAAGGTACGCATTCAAAACTCCCAGCAGAAATCTAAAGGTCAGGCATTTACATTTTCACCTTTCCAGCAAAAAAAGTTTCATGTATCTATTCAGCACATTCCTCATTATTCTAACATCTTTTACCCTTTAGAGAACAGAGGGTGATATACCCTTTTTTAATGGGAATATTGCTAGAAGCCAGTTATTAAACAGAATCACTTTCTCCTAATACTGAAACCAATAGTTTATAATTTTAAAAATTATTGCCTTGTATAATAAACACTGAATGTAACATCTCCTTCCACTGGAAATGCTCTAATGAGCCACTGTCTTCCCTGCACAAGAGGATTGCTCATACATATCCATCTTGAAATGTCAGAGGCTTTTGTTTCTTTGAGCCAGGTTAATCTTAGATCATCAGCCTTGGCTCTGGAGAACATCCTTACAAAAATTAATCAAAGTGGCAGACACGAAAAAAGGAGCCGATCAAACAGCAAAGTTAGCAGCAGCAATTAGAGAGAGCATTGTCTGAGGCTGCTGCCTGTTTCTGGGGGACCCCTTTTCCTGCTCTGGGCCAAAATGCCTCTGACCAGAGTAGGGGAGTGAGCAAGAAGAGGGGCAGGCATGGCAGTCTGCAGGGCCTTGCACCTCCCCGTGCTGAAGGGACTCGGGTTTTGCATTTCTGTTCAGTAAGACGAATGGATTCTTATACTCTTCCCTTTCAGATACCTAATTACTTACTCTATCAATTTGAGTGTTTTCATATTCCCAGCTCATTCACATTCCTTCACAGCTGCTTTTTCCAGAGTCAGGACCCACTTTGCTGCAGTTCAGGTTTTCAGGATTATTACTCTGTACATGTTTCATATGACATACTGGAGATGAAATACTCCCACCATTTCTAAGACAGTCATTTGCCAGATGGCATCTACAGAACAAGAACCTCGGACAACTTCATAAACACTGTCTCTCATTTCTTACCTAGGTACAGAATGATTCATATGTGAAATGCACCACAGGTGGCTCTGTGCTCCCTTACCTCGGATCTGCTACTAAAAATTTAAAACTTTTTTCTTAAAAGGAAGTAGAAATTAATTTCATGTTAAGAGAACAAAATCATATCATAACATAGTTTGAAATAGGTCTCTGGAGGTCATCTGATGCAAACCCCTTTGCCCCACCACAGCAGGGCTATATGTATAACACAGAAAGAATCTATTAATGTGCAGAAGATAATCTTCTACAGAGTCCTATACTATAATATCCTTCATAGGACATAGAAATTATTTGAACTTACAAGAAGTGCAAACAGAATAGACAACCTTAGTTCTTTTGATACTCACTGACTGACCTAATCATAGACTTTAACTGGGAAATGTATTCAGGCTCCTGTGATAAGCATTAACAGTCTTTCCAAATACGAATGGCTTCCTGCCTCACGCATGGTCTAAGTTCCAAGTATCTCACAGTCAGAAGGAATGAACAGTTACCACAAAAGAACAAGTATTTTCCTGTCTTCCTTCTTGCAAAAGGCAAAGACGAAGCTTCATTCAGTGACACCATAGAACTGCTAAAGTAACCAATCAGTGTCATCCCACTCGTCCACACACAAACAGCAGCAGCCAAATGCAAAAGACATTTAATTAAAACTCTCAAGTTAGTTCTTTAAGTTTGGAGTGCTTCCACTGAAATATATTCCCTCACATAAAAAGAAAATTATAATCAGCCAGTATTGTGAGGCCCACTGACAAGAGGCTTTCTGATGCTGCCTGCAGATTTTATTAGCACTCTATAAAAAAATACTATTTTAAAATTATTTTAATAACAGCAATATAGCAAAGTCAAAATACAAAGCAGTGGACAAGCTGGTTTTGAAAACCCGTAACTCCACCATTTACTGAGAGAATTTTACTATACCTATGAATATACGCTGCTACATATTTAATTAAATGCTATGAACCCAATAAGCATAATTTAAAGATCAAATGCCAGGTACAGTCCAGATCATCCATTCCTTCTAGTGCAAATTATTTAAACCAGATTTAAAATAGAGATTAGGATCAGATTGTAGTACCTGAGTTGACTGCAAATAGTTTCTGTCATTTGTGCCTCCAAACCATAGCTATTACACCATCAGCAATATTCATAAAATTGGTTATAAACAATTTCAGAGGGAAACCTGTGGAAAGCTGCACCCCGATACAGCTGTCCAGGCCACCTCTTCAGCTGCAATTTCTGTGGATACATGCAAAGTACAACATTTTGAAAAAGATTAAATTCTTCAGATACATCCAGGGATGAAAGCTCTCTCTATGGCAAAACACATTTAATAACTCCTTTGAAGAAAACTCTTGAGGAAGTTAGAGACGCCCTTAGTGTCTTACAGGTATCACTTCCAATGACTTAATTCCAGCACCATGCTGTGGTGCCCTTTACTTCCTCCATTTAACACAAATCCTGAATCAGAGTATTAGCAGGCAGATAGCACTTACATAAAGAGGGCTTAGACAGGAGCACAGTTAAAAGAAACAGATTATTGGTGCTCCTCTTGCTTGCATCAGTACCTGGAGCATTCCTAACTCAGCTCCTCCGGGAAGGGTCTGTAGGAGACAAGGCTACAACTGTACCCCAAATCCATACTGGGAAGCTGGTAACACAGCGATGAGGTTGCCTGGTGACAGCACAGAATTGTCTTTCAGCTGTGTTCAGATGAACACAGGAGCTGCACACAGCTATGAGTAACTCTGACTTGAACCCTTCTATCAACAGTTAGGCCCCTGTCCTGGTTCTATATGAATGTAGAAGTCCACCTACATTTACCAAAAGGAGGATATAGGGTCATATGTACTTCAAACTGATTTCAAATATACTGATTAATATCTTCATAAGTGATCTGGGTGATGGGATCAAGTGTACCCTGATGAAGACTGCTGATGATACCAAACTGAGTGGGGAAGTGGACACTTCAGAAGGGAGAGCCAACCTGCAGAAAAAACAGGATATGTTGGAAGAGTGGTCTAATAAGAACCTTATGAAGTTCAACAAGGACAAGTGTAAGGTCTTGCACCTGAGAAAGTATAATCCAGAAGTGCAGCACAGACTGGCATCTACATGGCTGGGGAGCAGCTCTGTGGGAAGTGAGCTGGGCGTCCTGGTGGACAACAAGCTCCATATGAGTGACCAGTGAGCCACAGTGGCAAAAAAAGGCAACAGGATGCTGGGTTGCATCAACAAGGACATCCCCAGCAGAGATAAGGAAGTCATTATCCCATTTCTACCCAGCACTTGTCAAGCCACACCTGGAATACTGTGTCGGTTCTGGTGCCCACTGTGCAAAAAAAGATGTGGTCAGCCTGGAGGGGGTCTAGAGAAGGTCCACAAAGATGATCAAAGGACTGCGTAGCCTGCCACATGAAGAAAGGCTGAGAGAATTACATTTGTTCAGCCTTGAGAAAAGAAGGCTTAGGGAGACCTTATCACCATGTTCCAGTGTTTAAAGGGTGGCTACAAAGAAGATGGAGACTCCCTTTTTACAAGAAGTCACATCAAAAAGACAAGACAAGGGGTAATGTGTACCAGTTACTGCTGGGGAGAATCCAGCTGGGCACAAGAGGAAAATTTTTCACCATGAGAAAAATCAGCCACTGGAATAATCTCCCCAGGGGAGTGGTGGATTACCCAACATTGGACACTTTTAAGATTCAGCTGGACAGGGTGCTGGGCCATCTTGTCTAGACTGGGCTTTTGCCAAGAAAGGTTGGACCAGATGATCCTCAAGGTCCCTTCCAACCCATTTTTCTATGATACTGCAATAAAAATACAAGTACATTTTCCTGGCAAAGATATATCAGACACATGAGAGCTACTAGCTCAAAGAAGGGCATATTAAAAATTACCAAGACAGAATTATAAAGATCAAGGCACCTGGCCTTCCAGGTGTAGCAGATTCCCAGGAGACATCCCATCACACCTGTGTCTTTTAGAAAGAGCATGCTGAATTAATAACATATGTAAGGCCGAAGAGCCACACAATATGATGTGCCAAGGCACCCAGTTAGTTTCAGAATGTGCACAGACATCGATAGGGATTAAAAAAAATATATAAACTCTTCATATTTTATTATTTTTTTTCCTCCAATATTAATCTTTGT
Organism: Tyto alba; assembly: GCF_018691265.1. NCBI lineage: Eukaryota > Metazoa > Chordata > Aves > Strigiformes > Tytonidae > Tyto > Tyto alba. The sequence continues at coordinate 9,357,250 of NW_024881262.1, read as the reverse complement.
CAATAAATTGTCCTCTAGGGGAAGGGGGGGAAAAGATTCCTAGGGTAGCTTTTAAAACTTCAGGATTTTGGCATTTTCCTTCAGGGTTTTTTCAGATGCTAGATACCATCATGAACAGCTGCTCCCAGTCACAGTACAGTTACTGCTGCCAGATTGCAGACTGAGAGCTAGAAATCTACTGTAAGAGCAGGACTGTACAGAGTAAAACTCCACAGGCTACTTTTGAGGCTGATTTAGTACTCTAGAGGTTAATAATTTCATTCCAGTTTTTACTGGAATTTTACAATTTTACTGGAAGTTTTACTGTTATGTTTGATTATGTGATAGACCTTTAGTCTCAAAAAGAATGGTTGCGTGCTCTGTGCAGCTTGCCACTATTTGGTATTTTACATATGTGATGGGCAAAATAACATGGCAGCACAAATCCTGCAAAACTTTGCAAATACCATGGCTTCTCAGTTTAAATCTTCATACCTATTTGCATCCTTCTGTACATTTAGGAAAGCATGATGGATAACGTGATTAATTGCAAGTGAGTGCATGTTGGTGAAAAAGTTAGAAGCTTTAAAACTCCGGTATTCATGTTTCTGCAGTTGCTGAATCTTCTTCCTAACTGGTCTTTCAAAAAGAGTTCACTCTAGAAAAATTACATGTCGCACTTCACTGAGTCTTTTCACTAATTTAAGCATTAACAGAAGTTCATTATATAAGGTAGATCACACATGTTTAAAAGCTTAATTCTCTAGATTATGACTTTTAACAGGATATATATAAGTTCAGCTAATGTATCCCTGTTATGCCTGAGGACACAATGCCTTTTGCAGGCAGCAGCTGGAGACATATTTTCTAGCCACTCACAGTGCATGGAGATGCATGCAGTGCTGTAGGATTACTGCAGGTCATATTACTACAATATAGTTCTGGAGTTTAAAACAATCAGTTTTCATTGTTTACTACCAACTTGAACTTTATATCTTAACAAGAAGTCCAGGTTCTTTTGTCGTCCAGAAACTGCCAAAGGCTGGACTTGAGACGGTTTTGAGTTTTAGCAAATCACAGCAAAGCTTCTATTGAAAAGGAGCTGATAGAACTTGCAAAGATGCTTTTAACTGTTACAGTTCTTCAGTGGTCCTGAACAGACACCATCCTTCCTCCCTTGGTCCTGATGTAGCACAACTTCATATAGTTGCATATGTCTCCTAAGACTGTCAAATATACAAGATCTACCTCCCTGAAGACCCCACAACACAATTTGAAAAAAAAAATAAGAAAGGCTACAAAAGATAACACAAAGTCTGGGAGATAAAATATAAATTGCAGCGGCATATGCCAATTACCTGCACACTTCAATAGAATCATTACTTATTAAAAATACAATATTACAAAACAAATCATAGCAGAGAACAGAGGCAGTGAGGCCAGCTGCATGCGTAATAATTCAAAAGCCAGCCAGCTTTATTTCAACTTCCTTCAAAATAAGTACATAGGAAAAGTTGCAAGTGTAAGATGGTACAGTTAGAGCAGCATGCTGTGCTGGTATTTGGATTTCACAACTGTTGTAAGACTGCTTTAACTTGAGTGGAATTCTTCTGAAATCCACCGATGTTAATCATTACCTATAAATGCAAATAATAGTGAAAGTGCACTGCCATGATGAATTACTCATAACACAGCTACAGTTCCCAAGTTTCACTTGCTGTAGCTCGTGATTTTTCCCATGCTTTTCAAGCTCTCTGTGCTACAAGTTGTGGCACTCTCTGGAAAAATTAGGCTGTCTAGGTCCACAGGAAAACGGCTTTTTTACCTCTGTCCCATTAATCACAAACATGCTCTAAAAATTCAGTGCTACAGGTATGTGAGTGTATAAGCAGAGAAACTTTCATTGTATGGTGTTTGCTTATAACCTCACTTCTAGCACCTTGGCCTCTTATAAACCCCTTGGCTGAACTCATCCCATGGCATACTTCATGAGGGCTAATGATCTCATCAGTCTTTTCCCTCTCTATACATCTGACATTTTTCATTAACTATGTTCTCTTTTCTGTCTGACCTCAGCACTTTTCACCTCAACAGCTGTCTCTATTCTCCTGAAAACAGTATTCCTCTGTAAGTATACTTAATCCCTGTTGGTATTTGGAACAGGGAGAGGAGGTGAAACTGATAGTAGGATTGTGAATTTTGTCAACAACTTTTTTTTTTTTTTTTTATATAGATATATATATAAATCTGTGCAAAGAACAAATTATAAGGTGTATTTACCATCCAGGAGTTCTGTGGCTTGCCTGCGGCTGTGCACACTGATTGGGGCTACCTCCAGGCTCTCCTGTTTTATAGAATAGTTTGGTTTGGAAGGGACCTTTAAAGTTCATCTAGTCCAACCCCCTTACAATAAGCAGGGACATCTTCAACTAGATCAGGTTCCTCAGAGCCCCATCCAGCCTGATCCTGAATGTTTCCAGGGATGGGGCATCTACCACCTCTCTGGGCAACCTGTGCCAGTGTTTCACCACCCTCATTGTAAAAAATGTCTTCCTTACATCTAGTCTAAATCTACCCTCTTTTAGTTTAGTCTGTTCCTATCTTTCTTATAAGCCTCCTTCAAGTACTGGAAGGCCATAATAAGGTCTCCCTGGAGCCTTCTCCAGGCTGAACGACCCCAACACTCAGCCTTTCTTCGTAAGACATGTTCCATCCCTCTGATCATTTTTGTGGCTCTCCTCTGGACCCACTCAAACATGTCCATGTCTTCCCTGTGCTGAGGGCTCCAGAGCTGGACACAGCACTCCAGGTGGGGTCTCACCAGAGCAGGGTAGAGGGGCAGAATCGCCTTCCTTGACCTGCTGGCCACACTTCATTTGATGCAGCCCAGGACACAGCTGGCCTTCGGTGCTGTGAGCACACATTGTTGGTTCATGTCCAGCTTTTCATCCACCAGTACCCACCAAGTCCTTCTTGGCAGGGCTTCTCTCAATCCCTTCACCCCCCAGCCTGTGTTGATACTGGGGATTGCCCCAACCCAGGTATAGGACCATGCACTTGGCCTTGTTGAACCTCCTGAGGTTCACACTGTATCACTTCTCAAGCTTGTCCAGGTCCCTCTGAATGGTGGCATCCCTTCCCTCCAGTGCGTCAACTGCACCACTCAGCTTAGTGTCATCTGCAAACTTGCTGAGGGAGCACTTGATCCCACTAAGTCATTGGTGAAGATATTAAACAGTACTGGTCCCAGTGTGGACCCCAGAGGGACACCACTTGGCACCGATCTCCATTTGGATATTGAGCTGTTGACCACCACCTTCTGGATGTGACCATCCAACCAATTCCTCATCCACCAAACAGTCCACCCATCAAATCCATATTTCTCTAAATTGGAGAGAAGGATCTTGTGGGGAACTGTGTCAAAGGCCTTACAGAAGTCCAGATAGACAAAATCCATAACTCTTCCCTTGTCCACTGATTTAGTCACTTAGTTTCTAACTATTCAAGATGTTTCGTAATCATATTTCCCTATCATTCATACAAAGCAATTATGAGCTTTATTTGCCACTTGAAACCAAGCTTAGCCTAAAGTTAGAAATTTCAAATCAGACATGGTTTTATGCTGACTGAATATAAACTTTAGGCTGATTTTCAGTGTTTATTTTTAATGGATTGCAAATGCTTCCACTAATTCGGGAACTCAACCGATTACAAGAGAAGGAGGACTTACTTTACTAAATGTAATTCCTGCTTACGGGATTTACTGAGTACCTTTTATAGCTGGAGAAAGCAATGGGATTGTGAGCATTTAACATCTTACAGGGTCAGGCCATAACCACTGTCTAAATTCCACCAGGTTAATTCTCTAAGGGCAGATAAAAGATGCTAGTCTGTGTCACATCGCTAACTACAGATAGGGCATTATATTTAGTATTTAAATGTGTGAAATTTAGTCTTCATACATGTTAAAATAGATTGTTATACTTAGACAAGCTTTTATCTTAATACGAGTGTCACATGTAGCTACAACCAGAATCCACAATATAGTTTCTGTTTTTATAATTTCATTACTCAGACCTTAATAAAAGCGGAGAGGATATGTAAAACTACCTACTCCTGCTGTGAGCTGCCAACAGTTTGGCTTTAGGACATACTTACAGAACATGCTGTACTTATGTTCTCATGAGCTTGTAATATAGCAATACCAGCATGGATGGGCAGCAGTATAAAACCTTACAATAGGAGTATTTTTAATATTTTAAACTGGCTTATAGCCATTTTGTTAATTGCTAGTTTTATAGTACAAAAACTAATAACTGTTCTGGATTTCTCTGAGAAAAAAATGGTATTATTTTTCAATAGCTTATTTTACAGCATAAATTCCCAGCAACCTAGTTGCAACAAAGCACCTGTGTGATTTTTATTGCTCTTCACTCTTATTTCAATAGTTTTATATATGAAAGAAGTAAAAGACTTCAGACATTATTACTGCAAGAAGTTTAAGTACAGTCTCATTTTGAATTCACATTAATAGCTGAAACTAGCTTAGGAAACTGGATTATGGAAAACTATTTTCTCTTTAAAGTGGTGAGGGACAGCTGTGCTTATTCATTACCCTTTGTGCCACCTTCCTTTATTTCTTTTGATTTGTCTTTCACATTGGTATCCTCTTAGCCATTATGATGCTATATGGCCTCTACCCTTGGTTCACAATTCTGAACAACTTTTAAGAAGTTAATACTCATTTATGGAAGTGTTTCCTCACATCTATCCAACCACCAGCACCCCAGGGAGAAAAACATCAAACTCTCAGAAGTTGCTCTGTTCTACTATAGAGATGACAACCACATTGCAAAGATTTCCTGACAGGCACTGAGCCTTGCCATAAAAGTCAGAAATTCCTTTACATCCCTCTAGTCCTGCTGTTTTTATTCCACTCGCTAACATTAGGTAGTTCTTATAAAATGAACAGTTGAGAAAGCAGATAAGATATTTTTTTTCCTTTGGAATTCATCCATGGAAATAGCAAAACCAACAAAGGAAAAAAGACATGTCTAATGGAGCAAATTCTGAAGTGGCGTTGTAAAAAACCCCAACAAAACAAAAAAGTCCTATTGACTGAACATGTATAAATTGGTTTTAAATATCCACATTTCTTTTCACTGAGAGGAACTGACTGATTTGACTGAGAGTTGCATGCAATTTTTATCAACATTCAACAAACATAGATTCTTCAGGGAGAATATAGCACATGTGGACTGGCTGACTGGTGATTTATGCAGTACACATTAAATGAATGTGCAATAAAGGTAAAAGTTTGGATAGGGTCAAGCCTGTCTAGCCATCTTGTCTTCATAGACCCCTATTAATTAACACTATGACTTCAGGTATACCTCAGCACAAAAGACTGAGTTTCATGAATCACAGGCTGGGGCCTGAGGAATAATATAACATTTGTTTTATGATTAAAAAAAATCTTCTCTCTCCAAAAAATTAATGTAGCTTAGTTGCTCCTGTGTTCAGGTTTTATAAGAAGAAGAAATAGTACTAGAAATGTCAGCACTGCATTCAAGGAATAGTTAGTCTCTTGGAGTACGTTTACCTCCTCCAGTGAACTTCACCCAGACACAAATAAAATCAACCCATGACAGCTGTTTTATTAGTTTGTCAAAAAAAGTTTTGTCACACGGTTGATATATGCCATAAAGCAAATTTCTATCTTTTTTTTAACCTCAAAATTATGTCATAGAAGAGAAATTAGTAAGAGAATCTTTCTATCAATTCCTAAATGTAGTAAGCCTAAATGTAGGTTTGCAACATGCAAGTATCCTGGTGAGAGAGAATAAAAATGCAGTGCTAAAGTTGGAATAGAATTTCTTAGCCAATAAGTCATTCACTGAAAAAAATAAGAGTCAGCATGGTATATTTACAAAATAAATAAGAAATCAACTTCTTAGATTGAAAGTTTGTTGAGAATTTTGGATCCTCATTTTGAAATGGCATTCTGTTCAAAACTGACATGCACTTATGTCAAAAATACAGCTAGAAACCCAGGAACATGGATCATATGAATGTCCAGTCCCTTAAAATAATAGGTCACTATTGTTTCTGTTTACAGAGATCCATTTTAAAATTATTTTTTTCCCCATTACTTCTTTTAGACAGCTTTAGAAACTTTTAATTTCCACCTAAGTCTACTCACTATGCATCTTTTTTCTGCTAAAATGACTTTTCAAAGTTTATTTTTTTTAAAATGAAAACTTTAATCTCCCTGATTGGCTATTTTGTGCATCTTGTAGTGTCAATCAACCTTTCTCAAATGTGACTACTGTGGTATTTAGATGAGGACCTAGAAGTGTCTGTACAATAGAAACATTTCCTGTCTGGAACTGAAATACATATGAACAATTCACAGCTGCATAATATTACTAGCTTGCAGTAATTCTGCGACTGACTGGTGTTTTTTCTTACTGTTTTTTTTCAAATGATAGACTCTAGATGACAACAGAAGTTCCTTGTTATTAGAAGGACCTTTTGTCTTGGTTCTATTATTCTGATAAGTCTTTGTGTTAATGGTGCCTTTAAGCCTTGTATTATCCATAGTGTTGTTAGCATCCCCAGTCTTTTGGTGCCAGCCTTCAGTGAAAAATAGTTGGAGATATCAGTCCTAGATGTTCAGCTTCCGATTTCCTTCTGACCTATATTTTTTTTCTGTCACCTCAGTAACTATATAGAAGATTTGGATTAAGAAAACATTCAATTTGATTCAAAGTTAAATGTTTTCATAAATTTGCATTGCATTAATAGTCACTTAGTTGTCGTTCAAACCACAAGAATTTTTTCATTGTGATTTTTCCAGTCAGACAATGAACTGAAGACAACTACACACACATCAGAAGAGGCAGATGCAATCTGGATATGAACAAAATGTTTTCCGAGGGCATTCCCACATCATGTACACTGCTGCTGGTGTAAACTGAGCAGACATCCTAGCAGTTCTCCTGCGAAATCTCTGTTTGGACGTTATTTTATTCAGATCATCTTGTAAGGTGCTCAGTATTCCAGACCATTCACTTATCTTTTTCCAAATAATGATACTAAATCAATATATAAACAAGTTAGGAGAAATGTCAACATTGTACAATAGCTACTGCAATATAATATGCATTCCTAAGAAGCCACAGCTGTGTTTTGTTGGTCCACAGTGTAATTCTAACTCAGCCATTTCATTAGAGAATATCTCACATCCTTCTTTACAAACACTTCCTATTGTTTCTAGGTATGTTATACTGAATATCAGACAGCATAGTGGGCAACATACATCAGGACAAACCTCCTGTTAGTCAAAAAGCAAAACAGAAATATCAAAGTTTAATTATGTAACAGTGTTTCTGACTCACTAACATATAATTCTCAGAGGATGAATTTCAAGTGTTGATATATTTATTGTAAAGTAAAATTAAGGGTCAAAACCAAGCCTTCATTACTATTTTATAGATTATTTCCTAGGAGGGTTTATATAAATCATAACTTGAAACAGATAGCAAGCAATTATCTGAAATTCAACCATTTCATACGACAGACTGCTATTGTGATACCAGGCTCTCTGCTATCTTTTGCACTATACTACAAAGAGTAAGAAAGTGGCAACAAAAAGAGGAAGGCCAGCTGAGAATCCTAAGGCCACTGAAGGGAGATGCAGAACAGAACTGAAAATTCATTAAATCCTCTGTGCACTATACCACACCTGACCTGAAGCGTGGACCCAGGAGAAGAAAGGTAGCAGCTTTCCAATTTATTTCCAGCTATCAATATGTACGGAAACTAACATTAATATTTTTACATCTGCAAGCAGATCTTGGAGACTTTCTAAAAACTCAGACCCTCTGATATTGCCAGGGTGCTTACAGAGTGCAAAAATAAATTAAAAAGCCCCAATGCAGAAATAGTACACAGTTGATACTACTGTTGAGTTCTTGCTTTTGAACAGTAAAATTTAAACTATATTGTCACAGGCAATAAGGAAATAAAAGGTCAGCATTTGACATAAATGCCAACACCAAAAACCCTTTGGAGAAAATAGAAACAGCCTCAGCAAGCACAGGATTTATTCTTCTAAGTGTGAGAGCACAGGGGCATGAAAGAAATAGGGGTTTTTTTCAACACTTTCAGGATAATACAGTAACATTTGAAAGGAGATTGTTTTTCATGTACTAGGAAATAAGAACAAGTTCTTGGTCTACATTACCAAACTGTCTTCAATCTTTGACAGTGGCCAAATAATCTTATTCTATTAATGAAATGAGTTGAAATGTGTGAAAAACTCAAGTGTAGTTGATGAGAGGACAGTGCAATTCAGAAAGGAGCGTGTGAAAATAGCTCCAAGCTATCCTTTCCACTTCACTGACCATGAATCAGCTGCTTCAATTTTTTATTGGCTGCTAATGACTCCAAGGGCACTTTATGTTAAGGTGTGAACAGAAGGGGGAAAAAGAAAAACCTGGCCATGCTGTGTATACTCTTAGCTCAGCCTTTAATAGACCAACCACTGCTTGGCAGGATTTCAAACAAGGAAGCTCATATGTGGCCCATGTAACACCTTCCCTTACAGGAAAGCACCGGTATTTTCCAGTTCTACCAGGCATCTTACATAATAATAGGCAATTCTTCCTTACTCTGACCCGGCAGTATCTACACCACGCCAAGACCACAGGCTGCCTCACTCCTGAAAACCCTTATTCCCTCATCTCTGCCAGATGCTCTCTGGCACTGATCACTTGGGACTAGTACACATGTTTCTCAGTTCACTTTTCTATTCATGAACATCTCTCCATAGGAAGGAATGATTCAGTTCACTCTCTTTACAAATATGCTAGTTTAATTAGTTAATAAGCATGTTTCTTAAAGCCTAAGATTTTGGCAGTGGGTCTGGTATGTTATCCTACCTCAGTCACTCCTCTGTAGCAAACTTCGGGTTGAAGCGCATGTCACTAGGCCTCTCACTGCTATCACCATCTGCGACAGCTTCTTTTTACCTCAAATAAGCTCATGCTATCTGGGCTGTAAAAAGAAAAAAATCTTCCAGTCCTTGCCAGTCTAAGCATATGCCTACATGTTTATTCAAGTAATTTTTATCAATCTGAGTGGACAATGCCATCTTTCATATCATTTCACTGGGGTTCCATTAACATGAGTGTCTGAACTTTAATGGGGAAGAGACAAATTTGGATCAAGACTTCCTTATTTACAAGTTTTTCAGAGTGAAAAGGAGCAGTATGTTTCAGTGAATACAAAATTCAGAGTGCTGCCTGATAGACCTATTTCAGATGGCCAGAGCAGTGCCACTAGAAAAGCTATCGAAGGCCACCCTACTCTCTTCCTAAACCCACCAGGAGACAAGATAGTGAATTACTGCTGGACTGTACAAACAGCAAACTACTATTTCTTTTTCTGTCAAGGCTCAGTTGCTCTCCTCAGTGAGTATAAAGTGAAGTCAAGATATATATATATAGAGAGATATGTATATTTGAAACTTGACCACTTATCCTCTACACCCAGACCTAACACCTATCTCACCCATGCCGGGGTGCCAGAAATACCCGTACTCCCCTCCACGTGTTTGTCTATTACTCAGTACAAACATCAAACACAAGCAAGTTGCACGCCTTTTTTCCCTCAGATACCAGCCTGTTAATTCTCTGATAATAAGCACATTTACTGAGGCTATCTGCAAGAAATTCAGAAAGTTGTTAATTCATACCTGCTATTTCACTTGGTCAAGATTTATTTTCATGTTCAAGAACAGTCAGTGCTAAGTGAATGTGTTCTTGTGATTAACACTATTTTTTTTTTATAGAACCTCTGAGGAAAACTGTTTCTGACAACAGCTGTCATGCTACTGTCAGGCAACTTAGCCTCCACAGCATTAGGTTACCATGCCCTGAACTATAGGGAAGATTTAGTTCAGCTTTAACTACGTAGGACAGACTGGCACGAGATTTGACATCACAGCTGAAGAGGCAGAGTCCGGTAATTTGTATATCCAAGGGATTTTCTATGTACCAGAAGCCATTTTTTAAGTACAAGCAGTATCATTTACATCCCAAGAAAGCAAGTGCTAAAGAAGCCTCACAGCAAGCATAATTGATGATTTAACAATTCTTTGCATATAAAAATCTTAATTAAGATGTTCTGAAAATCAAGAACCTCTCTGTAAGAGGCATTTACCATTACCAGCTGCTTTTTGCTACCTGGTCACAGATACCCTGCTGTAGGTATTCACAGGGTTTTTATTAAGCAAAATTACTACCCTACCAGCCAAACTAAGCTGCTTTAAATAGTTACTATAAAAAGTGTGGACTCACCACCTTTTTAGTTATACTGCAGACATCCCCAAACTGATAATAACAACTGAATTTTGAAATACTGTTGAATTACAGAAAAAATAAAAAGAGAGACCTTGCTTCTCTAATAAGGCATCTGACAACCTAAGCACATGTGGACTGCAAAACACTATATAATATTAAAGCATACATTTTAAAAGCACGTGTAAACTGGGTGAATAAGTATCTATTTTCCTTTTTTTCTTTAATAGATGCTTCTTACTTTATAAGTATGAAAAAATAAGTAAAGGAGGTAAAAAAAAAGTTTATGAAAAATAGGGCTTTTTGACTGCATTAGAGTAACTCGATGTAAGAGAGGGTGAATGCCCTTTTAAGCTGAACAATACCAGGCACATCTGATATCAATGATGTGCTGGCTATTAGAAATAGAGATACTGCTTTCAGCTCCTTGTAGAACAGGCAAAATGCTAATCACTGTCATTGATATAAAATGAAATTAAATTCACTGAACCCCAAAGAATATAGAATACTTGCAAATATATGCAAAAGAGCAATTTATACAAATGTAACTGATGTGGCCCATTATGCTAAAAAATTATCTTAAACAGTAAGCATAGAACAATGAGATTTTAATTGTCCAAGACAGCTGAACTTCTGATTAAGTCTAGAAGTAATTATCTACTAGTGCACATATATTTTTTCATTTTTGTAATTATAATATTTTTGCAGTGTTAGAGTAAGAAAGTCCATTCTCCACACTAATAGTACACATCAAAGAATTAGGAATATCTTTTAAGAGCACACTGATTATACTTCAATTTTAAGAACTTGCTTCCTGAAGGTTTACAAATTATGTGATAAACAGGGGGCTAAATGAAGGGACAGTAGAATAATCCTCTCTAAGTGATCTTAGACGATGCTGCTAATGCTGCTTTTGTGGCATTAACATATTTCAGTATCAGAGATCATTCCAAAGCTGAAACTGTGTGCAGAGGCCATCTCCAGGTCAGGAACATGAAGTTATTTTGCAGTCACACTTATTCCACTGCCTCATGTACTATTACTATTTTCTGATGAATGGCAACGTGCTATTTTGGGGGAAAAAGTATAAGGAGGTAAACATATTCTACAATGCTGTGTTCAAAATAGAGTTTTATTCTAACAAGTAAGTACAACAACATTCAGAAACCTTTGTTATCAAGAACACACAGCACAACAGACACAGATTGAATTTTAGGTCAAGGATACAGCATAAAGCCCTTTATTACCAAAGAGCTCCACTTTAGTAGGCGGCTCTACTTTAGTCTCCATTCACTGGAGAAAGGACTTAAGTCTTAAGGTTGTAGCAGAAAAATAGCATAATAAATTCAAGGTATCAAATGTTTATATTATGGTGGGAATCAAATGTTTGCATTATGGAAAGTGCTACATCTATCCTGGCAGCATTCAGAATGGTGGCTGGAGAGAGCTCAAATAAGTCAAGAAAATAAGTTTTACAATTATGATTTCAATCATAAACTATCCTGATCTGTTGTTTTCAAAACTGCTATCTAGTATGATATTTTTTCAGTATTTAATAGATACAGGACTAATGACAAGCCTGATGAGAAAGTAACAACAACGTGCTTCAGAAGAAATCCAAATCATAATCCTCCGTCTACCGTTTTTTTTACTTTTTTGTTCCATTCACTCTCTGCCTCACCATCTTTCTACTCTTTTACATAGTAGAACCACATATATTGTTATGTCAGGATAAAATATATTTTAGCATTTCATGTTAAGAAAAATTTCCATACTTTTTGCATAGCATTTGAGCAAAGTGTTTAACAAAAGAGCCAAAGAAAACCAAAAATCCTAAACAGAATTAAATATTTTCCTGTAATTATTCTATACAAATCATGAAAGAATCTATATGAAAGAATTAAACTGAAGGCATGGATTTTGATCACATAGTGTTTACCCCAGATTTACAGACCTCAAATCCTGAGATTTTCATCCTAATCTTCAATAAGAGTTAATACTGAGAATACATTATAAACCATTTTCTGTGTCCATGCTTTCTTCCTTTGTAAACAAAATCATAACAATCAAAATAAGAGCCATTTATAAGTAATACAAATTTGAAATGGTTCTGAAATTAGGCACCTAGCAAGAGACATATACCAACTTATTTATTTGAATATGTATCTTATTATTCAATACAGTATGCACAATTTTATCTGACTCTGAAGTAACAGGTCATCTGAACCATTGTCCTTATTCAACATTACTTCACCTTCCCTAAATAACACCACCTTTCTTAAAGGCTTTCAAAACAAGACTAAAACCATTCTTATGGCAACAATAAACAATATACTCTTTTAATCTGGTAATGTAAAAGCCAGAGGGAACAACAGACAACCACTATCTGTCCATCCAACAGTTTTGATAAAAATTTCTGTTATATTCTCTACTGTTGTGCCAGTTCTTCTCTGGGCAGAAAAAAAAAAAAAAGTATAGGCTATATATGTGTTTTTCTAACTGTCCTGTTTACTCAATTTATCATCAGTTCTGTGATTAGTCCAGCTGTAGCACTGCATCTTGAACAGTATTAGCACTACTGCAAAAGTTCTACATGGCCACTTATAATCCAAATTGATTTCCGCTATTTTATATTATTTACTCCTCATTCTGGATTAGCATCCTCTGTGTCTAGGGGAGGGTGTAAAAGAATTGTAATATAATTTAAATTTCTACCCCAAAAAGTAACAAATTCTAGATTTTTAAAGAGAAAACATTTAATTAAATAATTCCTAGATACACTTTTAAAATCAAATGCTGAAATCTTTACTGTCTGTTTTAAGTCAAAATTCTCAACAATTCTTACCAATGATCACACTTCAAACCTTCAAATTACTCAGGAAATGAACTAAACTTACCTAAAACGGGTGGGGGGTATGCAAGTAACAGGACAATGCTTTGTGTCTACATACATCTTTAATTCTTAAGGCGTATTAAGAAGAGTGTGTGAAACAGGGCATAGTTCTGTATGCTGGTAAGAAATCTTACAGATTTAACAAAAATTATTCCATTTGGAACTTTGGTCCACTGTGTCAGCTGAAATATCTGGGTTTGTGAATCAGCAAAGAAATAAGGAAAATTTGCTAGAGCATGTTCCCATCTCCTATCTGAAAAGAAGCACATAGGAAGATTATTCAAAATTATCTCCTGCCCAGTTTCTTACACGATGAAACGTTGCTAGTTATTGAACAGAATGTATGTGCACCAAATGTTTTAAGGCACAGATTTCACCGCTTTCTTACTGATATGAATTTTTTACAAACTACCACAGTTCCAGCACATGTACATAACTCAGGTGATATTGTTTCTTTATTAGGAAGTGGAATTTAAATTATCATTTGAAAACAACAGATAAAACTTAATGCCCAACTGTTCATCTATGTGAATAAATGTCAATGAAATTATATTATCTTCACTCCTGTGCCATGAAAGCAAGCTCTACGTTACACACACACCCCATGGCAGATCCTCTCTGCCAGACATCTGTTCCAGGAGCATCCTGTGCTCCTAACTTTATCACTAGTGTCTGCCACTGCTGTAGCCCTTCATTCAACATGAACTCAGTCCTGAGAAACTCCACTAAAGATAACATGCAAAGAAGTGCACAAAACTGGAATCATACCAGGAGATCTTGTTTCATCAGTAATACCATGTGTATCAAAGTAGCAAGTCAGACTTACTGTATAGCCTTTACTCTTGCTGTGTTTGCGGCAGACTTAGAGTTCTCTGAACATTTCATGAAACAAAACCATTAAAAATTGTGTAGCAGCCTTCATAGGTGAGGAACCCCACCACTTTAAGGAAAAATACATTATATGCTGGGAGGAAGTGAGTGAGCAAAATACATAGTTTACATGCGTGCAGTAAACACACATTTAAACAGTGGACAGTACATAAGTCACCAATCTGTTTATTTGAAAGTGATCTGAGCTCCTTGATTTTCACTTGAATTATTACTAGAGGAATGACTTATTCTAACTCAGTATAGTATCATAATAATAAACTAATTCTGTTATTATGCATATGTTATGATTGGGGCTCATGATACTGAAGTCAACATAAAACAAACCCCAACTGAGAGAGGGAGAATACTCTAGTATTAATTCTCTGATGAAGACTGCCAAACAAATTTGAAATTGCCAGTTGTTAAGTCCAATGATTTCACAGTGTTCCTTGACTAAGGAGAGATGAATGAAATTCTACAGCTATTCCCTGAAATTTTTGAAATCAAATATCATTGTGCAATCAAAAAACTCACCCCTCTGATAATGCATTTCCAAATTATCAAGAAGTCAATCAAATAAGCACTAAAAAATAAATTTCTTCATATTCAAAATGGCCTTATTAAAAGATGACACTCACATAGAAAGGACTGCAAAACATCTCATCCAAGCCTCCTATCACAAGCAGCTATATTGTGTAACTCATTCATAAAAGGACCAGAACCTTAAACAACCTTTAAGTAGCTAGTTCTGTCCCAGACCTCACTCTTCCTAGCAACATTATATTCCAGGCTGGATTTACTACTTACAGTTAGGTCAACATTAGTGTTCCAACATAAGAAAGTGTTACCTTGCTCAAAAGATACATTCCCTGTGTATATTCCAAATAAAACTTTCTGACTTAAGAGGAAGAAACATCCTAGTTTCACTGCATCTGCCTCCTATTAGCCTGCGGGAATCATACTAGTTTACAGAGAATGAGTTAGATTTGACAGACTTGTTTATTAATTTCCAGTCATAATATGTGTTCAGATGGATTAAGTATAATAACTTTGCATATGTTCTTGAGAGCAAAATGGGTCTTCCAGAGCTTTCACTGGAGATGCTTTGGAAGCAGTCCCACTTCGCTTTCAGAATGAATCTATAGGCATCAGAATGAGACAACTCCTAAAGGGAGCACACATAATGCAACAGTTATTGATGGTCAATAAACAGAAAACTTAACAATGCCATATCAATGCAAATGCTTCTCAAACTGGAATGCAATTTAACCATAGTATTGACATTTAAATGGACATAAGACACGACACGATGAAGGTAAATGGGAATGTTTGTGCCAATTACCTTTTATCAGCTATTATCTCCTTCTTTGACAATTTTCTTGTATGCAGTAAAGGAAAAGTCTTCCCATATTAATACTGAAATCTGTTATTCCATCAATATAAGAATGAAAAAAGGAATGAAAGATGAATAGTACACTTCAAACTCAGCCAATGTGGATTTAGCTGCTTTATTGCAAATTACTTCTTACGCAAGGCTTCCTATACTCAATTCATTCTCTGTAGCCAACACTATCTGCATTTCATCATCATCTCATAAAAATGAACTACTAAAGGTCATGAGTCAAGAGAGGTTAGACCATCACTAACAGAAAGCTTGACAAGAGATTCCAAAGGATGCAAGTACAATATGGAAATACTAGCTCAGGCCCTGAAAGCGGGTCTACCTTGACAATACTGCTTCCAGTTCAGGACATATAGCTTGTTCACATTTCTCCACACCACAGTCAACTGAGCAGTGCCTAAAGGAACTATGTTCCAAATTACCTTAGATATATACCTAACTTTGTTAAGCTCAAAATAAAAAACTACCAAGAGCTTTGAAGAAACAGGATTTTTTGTTTAAATATCCATTTTGTATTGGTTCATAAAACTGCCTCACCATATGGCTTCTCATTGTTTTTAATGATACATAAGATGCAAGGTACAGCACCACTAGAAAATGGCAGAAAAACATAGATGGTGAAAAGACAGACATATGGAGAAAGAAACAGAAATGAACAGAAACAGAAATGAACAGAAAGAAACAGAAATGAACAGAAAAGTCTGAGAAGGGAAAAATAAAAAGTAATAAACACAGAACCTATGCCAAATCAAGAGCTCACAGTTGTAATGTGGACAGTAGAACTCTCACGGTACCATTGCATAGCTGTGTGTGCTCATTTTGAGAGGTAAAAAAGTTAGCACTGCATAATTTTAAACAGTAAAGCCAAGTTTGTTCCTTCATTTTTATTTTTGAATTGCACAAAACCACAAAGATTTGTGGTGCATAAAGCCATTTTGAATAGGCTGCTTAATTGGTACTGTAAGTCTAAATATCAGCTGCCGGGGCACCTGGATAGCAGCCAAGCATCCCAAGTTCAAGGCGTACAGTAGCTCTATCTGCTCTTTCTCCTAACATAGAAGGACTACAGCTACTATAGCTTAAAGTTACCACTAATGCATCTTTCAAAGTTTGCTGTATGAAACCCCTTCTCAACCTATTACAGCTACTAAAAGAGTAGATCAGTACTTCAAGATATTCCAGACTGAAAAGTACTTGGGGTTTTTTGTTGTTTTGTTTTTAAACACACTTGAATTCAGTAGCCCAATGTGAGAAGTTCAGGATAGATTGTCACCTTTTTGGCATTACATTCATAAATACAGGAAGTTGTTATTCTGTTTCTCCTCAACTAGAAAGGAGAGATGCCACATGAAATCAATAAACATACCGTACATGTACTAGCACCATCTGCATACCACTTTTTTCTATCAAATTTCCTTAAAAGGGAAGCTGTGTTACATCTTCTATTTTACAAAAGCTTCAATTTAAACATGCCCATGTTGAGACGATTTTCAATAGCTCAGTGAATAGCATTGCATTGTGGTGTGTCAAGTAAAACTGAAGCAGCTTGGTAGGAACTTTGGAAAATAAATGGAACAGCATAGGTTTATATAAAGGCAGAATTTCTTTCTCCATGTATACATATTTAAAAAAAAAAATCATTCAATTTCCTCTGTTCACTTTCTCATAAGTGGTATAAAAATTCCTGACAGGTGAATTTGGGTACTTGAAGTACCTTAAATATTTGTCAAAACCAGATTTCTTATTCTGTTATGGATTTAGATAAAACCTTTTTATTACATAGAAGATGATAAAGAATTTCTATAATTAATCGTTATAATTTAAATACAAAAAGTGAAATATTTAGAAAGCACTGGCCATTGTTTTTTTCATATACAAGAACAAGTTTGCAAATAACTGTATGAAGAAAAGAATTAGAGAATTATATAGTATTTCACCAAACAATAATGTTTCAAGTATGGCCATGTATTCATCCTAACTGGTCTCCCCATCATGACTTGAAGGTGATCTATTGGTCCCACGTATTTAATGAAGAAAATCTTTACCATATATGAGCACAGTCACAAAGCTATGTGCATCACTGATTTAAAAAACCAACCAAACAAAAAGAAACTCCACCACAACAAACAAACCACATCTGTATGCTGTCGTAGAAATTTACATTATTATGCTCTTACAGTAGTTTAATTAAATTCTCGCTAAATACCACATCTAAATAGTATAACTTGTATAAAATTTAATTTGGAACTATTCAGAAACACCAGCTGCAAATAAAGGGACTATTTCCTTACAAAATACTGCCAAGTCAGCATTCTCCTTTGGAACTGTCTATTACTAGCCATTATCTGATCCCAAAGGATAAACCTAGAGAACTATTATTAAGTTTTGAACCCAATTTTATTATAAATATTTAGCATCATGGGAATACTCTGAACTTTACTCCTTATTTTGCTCTGGAGACATCACCTAACAGAACTGTTCCATTTTAAGTGTATCAAATAATGAAATACCAGCATGTTTCTCAGTTTTTCTTAAGCAGTATGTTCTATGAAAACAAGTAAAATATTTTGCCTTCATCAAGTCGCTTGTCTTGATTTGTACATGGGTTGTCAAGCTCTGCATTGCAATTGTTTCCATCTAAATACTGCAGACAAATAGGGAATGATGAAATTTATTTATTAAATCATTAAACTGTTTTTTACATGAGAAAATAACTTCCCTTGCAAATCTGCGCTATCAACAAACTGTTCATTTTAAAGACCTGACAAGTGTAAAATTAGCTGTTACAGAATTACAAGGTTTGAGCAATAAGCTACTGTAACAGATAAATACATACAGCAAGCCAAAACACTAAAAAACAGCACTTAATATTGAAGGAGGCCAAGTAAATGGCACTTTCTTTTTTTTTTTTTTTTAAGAATAAACTTTCAATGCTTATTGTAATAAATGTGCTAGAGACTATAATTTCAGCTGCTGTTCATAACAGTAACAAGGTTGTCCTGGTCATAGAAAAACTGGTTTTATTCCTCTCAGTTCTTCTGCCTAATCAATTCATAGTCAAGAACTGAATATATAGTATGCACTGTAGCAAATACAGAGACCAAAATTCTCAAGCTTACATACCTTACACTGGACAACAAAAACTATTTCTAATCACCAGAATAAAAAACTGGATTTTCCAATTAGTTGGTCACCTGTGTATCTCCACCAGAATCTGAGAATTTAAGCTATTTCACTGCAGTGCCTTTCTCTCTGGTGTCCAGGAAATTGCCTACAAACTTCTAGTTTCAGAATAATGTTTTTAGAACCATAGGCCAAGTATCCAGAAATACATCAGCCTGACTTACATGTAGTCTTTTATAAAAGCTACAAGACCTAATAAAAAAAAGTAGTATCAAATTACTTGCTTTGACTAGCAAATATACAAAATCTGCTCATAAAACAACAGCACACGCTACTATTCTACATCATAATATAGCCACTTTAAACTGATGAGACAGATTTTATATATGGTATCAACCACCCCCAGGGTTTTGCAGAGTTATGTTTATGAAAGGTTAACAGCAGGCACTAATACGAGTATCATGACTCTTTTCAGGCAGTAGGTGAAACCTTGAAGAAAAAGTGGCTCTGTCTTCAAAAAAGTGACCTGACCTTTGCTTTGGTGGGTTTTTACTCTGCAAGAAATAAAAAGCACTGCATGCTTTCCAATGCATCCTTTCTAGCTGATAAACTATTTTGTTCTAGCACTCAGCACAAAAGGACTACGTTTTATAAAGATCACATAGCATGTTGTTAGTGCTAGCTAATGATAACTCTATGTGTCATACTAGAAACAAGCTTCATAGACCTGGAATATGTCATATGAATTGTGAACAGCATAAATATGTAAATGGTCAAGAACCTTTGATATGCTTACCAATTAGAAGTAATGCTCATTGAATTAAATATATTTAATTTTACAATGACTTCGCAGTTCTTTGGATATCAAAGGCATCACAAATCCAGCATGCTTATCGACACTTCTGCTCTGAGAATTTCTTGCAGCATGCAAAGAACTTCCTCTGCGGTAACTGTAATGTGTTGCACATGCAAGCCAACCTAAGATTGACCTGAGAAAATCTGTTCAAAAACCACAATAGTATGTAATGTTTTTACCTGTAATTGATGAAATGTTTCTGAAACAATGTGAAGTACAGTATAAACAATAGTGGGTTTTTATTGGACACTGAATACAATGCTAGTGAAATTCTAGTATGCGATGTGGTAGTAAAGAACCCCTTCCCTTTATAGACTTTTAAGTATTTAAATACATTGAAGTCTAGTGTAAAATACTGCTTTTATGGAGCCAGATCCTGCAGTCTTTGCACAGTTCAAACTTCCACAGAAATCAATGGGAGCTTTTAAAATGTGATAGAAAGGACATAGCCAGGGTCAGTAGCAAAATACAGTTCTGCTGCTATGCTTTATGTGTATGCTCAGACTTTCCATGTCACTTGCAAGACTGTGAGAGATCAAAATACATAAATCCATGTGAACTCAAGATGATAAATACCTGTTTTAAATAAAGAGTATGGATTCAAAGAAAGTACGGCTTATAACGTTAGTGCATTTTTTGTTTGGCTAAAATCTTACATGTTAGAATATTGTAAATATTCAAGACAACATTAAAAAATACTAAGTGAATTTTAAGAAAAACAAAGTTTGAAAAAAACTCTTACAGTAAATTCAACAACAATGACAATTTGGGGGAGAACTGTAGCAATGCCTACGATGGCAGAATTTGGCTCCGTATATTCTGTTAGCAAAAAACCAGGCTGTTTATATGATGTAAATTGCTTTTTAAAATGTTACTAGAGCTATAAACACTGCAAGCCCAGCCCTACAGGTTATACATTCAAATTTCAGGGAGAGTTTGCCTCAGTGAACTACAAGGAAGTGTGCTTTATTTGCAAAATCAGCTTGATGCTATTTTTAAGCAAAAACCAGGTATTTCAGATATGAACTTTTGGGTAATGAAAATTAAATCAAGGGGCTGATCCTCCAGACCGTACTCCTATGGAGACCCTACCCTACAGAAGGTCCAAATCCTTCCATTCACGCTGGAGGACTTCCAGCCAGTCTTGCCCCAGCAAGGCAGCACCATATTCCCGTTGACTTCATTGGGGCAACTCTAACGAGTCACAAGACTATGGCTAGACCCCGCTGTTAACTGGTTCACTGATAATTTATTATTATTTTTAAACGGTGTTTGTGTATTCTACTTTCAACCAAGCTTTGCTTTCAGCTGTAAACGCCGTCAGTGTAATGACTGGATGGTTCTGGGGTGTGTTTTTGGGAGGCGGTTGTTGCCAGGCTCGCTGCTGACTCGCGCCATTGTTGATTTCGCTGTTGTAGGGGAAAGGCTCTAGGGCGGCAGATAAGGCTGTTGCCATGGTGATGAAGGAGATTCCGAGGGAGGAGTCTGCAGAAGAAAAGCCCCTCCTTACTATGACATCACAGGTGGGCGGAGCGCGGGGCTCTGAGGAGGCCACACACAGCGCGAGTCACCGGCCCGGCCACACGCGAGATGCCCGAGGCCCACGCGACCCACGGCACGCGCAGCCCGAGGGGAGCCTCCCCTACCCCTTGGCTTCCCCTCGCGGCCGTTCCCACTTCAGCGGTGCTGGCTGAACCCATCTGCTAGAGGATCTCACACCTATGTCACCACGTTTCCCCACTGACACAGGGGGAAAATAGTGTGGGGTAAATAATGTAAAACGCTTGGGGTTTTTTAGATGTTTTGATGTGAGGATTTAAACAAGAACGCCTTTATCCTCCAAAGAAAGGGATCTGTAGAAAGTACAGTATAAGTCAGTTACCATAAAGTTATTTAAAACCAATTTAAAATTTCAATTATAATTCGTCATCAATATTCATGCCACAAATATTCATTTGCAATGCATATATAAAATATTCATATTTAATGCATATATAAAATAAGAAAAAAACACAGTAATATCATTTTCAATATCTCAGATCCCATCCCTAAACTCTCACTGGGACTCTACTCCTGGTGTGGGTTAGAATATGTTATTCTAAACATCCTATTGCTATAAGTTCTATAACTTCAGTCAAAGAAAGGACATAACATCATCACACTAAACCTTACACCTTGGAATAGCCATCAAGTCTTAGGTAGTTTCATTAGTTTCTTAAGAGTGACTGAACACTACTGTACAACACAACACTTCCATCTCACTACAAGAGTGGATTTAATTCCCCTGTCGCTCACATACATTAATTTGTTCCCCAAGAAAGTACATTTAGTTTATTGTTAATGTTTAGTGCACACAAGTTGTTCCTACTTATCAGGAGGTTTAATGGAAATAGTCTTGCCACATAGTTGTTCCTATGTGAGTGCCTTCAGCAAAGTCCACAGTCATGGTTTATTCCTTTCATGTTTTAGGGTAACAGCTACTGTACTTTTTAAAAGTATATAAGATGCACACAAGGCCAGCACATACTTCTCTTACAAAGCATCACTGATACACTCAACCAATACATGTTCTAGAAGTTCTACCACCTACTTTGGAAACTAAGTCTGGCAATCTCCTCAGCCCCTCTTGAACACCATATTTTGCTTTGTCTGTGAAGTAATTGCACAAAGGAAAAGGATGCTCCCTCTTAAGATGTCATTTATAATTTTCTACTAAGTGATTGACAAACAATTAGAAACCAACATAAAATGCTGTCCCCTCTACCCACCCATCCACCCCCCAAAAAATGCAAAACTTCCATTGGCTTCAATAGGGGCAGGAGTCCAGCCTGGGTTCATTAAATGTTTAATGCACAATTTGTAGTGGTTGTCTGTCAGTCTCTCTGCAATAGTCTATGATAAATTTATGAGTAAAATGCTTGTGTCTGTTAGTCAGTGTAATTTCTTCCACTAAACACAAATACCTACTTCCCTGCTATGCACCAAAGGGGTGCAGAAGCCGAAAGGAAGCAGAATCAAGTGAAAAAGTGAGTATTTTCCATAGCCATCTCTGCATCATGTATGTGTGATGTGCAGTTATATGACCATATTGCATACATCGTTTGTATCCTAATTGTCTGGCTGTAATGTTGTTTTGAGATGCTGTCTCTCTAGTGTGTCCGTGTAAACCTCTCGTTCAGACCATTCATTCAGAACAACACACTGCTATTTTGCAATATACATTTAACCATCACCAAAGTGTTTGTGTCTGCTCTTTACATGATGAAACAGATGGACGTGGTTGCTGCTCACAGGGTGAATCAAGCAAGTTCCAAATTGGCTGCAAACTTCCAGATTAAACTGGGTCATGAGCATAAGGCCTGGTCTTTCCGAAGTTATCACCACTGCCAAACCCAGTATGAACATGTGTATATTTTAGGAAGTAATTATTTACATTAGGTATCTATGTTGCTCCATCCCTAGAACTAACTAAGCAAGAAAGCTGCAAGTCTAATGCTAGGATCAAGCCCGGAGAGAGGAGTAGTGGCTAAAAGTAAACAAGAAAAAAAAAAAAAAAAGTCAAATCTTCCATTTCCAAAATCCTTGATGAATGGAGGATTAATCATGTCTGACTTTGGAAGCAGACTCCAGAAGAAGCTTAAGTGGAATCTGATACGCAGACTCTAAATCCTCCTTTTGAGATAAATAGTTAGTGATAATGCAGAGGCCCCAGATTTATATTTTAGAGAAGTCTCTTTGCTGTCTTCCTCTGGAAGATGTTAAAAACACATCCAACAGAAACAAGTCAGATAAATATTCACATTTTATTGTTATGCTCCTAGCAAGGCCCTGCTTGTAAAATATGACACTTATTTGTTGACATAAATACTGTGAATTAAATTTTAGTGAAGTTTCCAATTCACAAATTATTTTATATCATCAGATCTGGAGGCAAATCGTCAAATAATATGAACCAAAAAAGTACTGCAGACTCCAGTGGGGCTAAGGCAATATATGGCAACTGGGAATTTTGACCATCATTCTGGCAGTAATCAGTATACTACAATAAGCAGAGGGGTATTCTTGGTAATTGAATAGGCCTTTCAGTATCTATTTTTTGTGATTCTGTCTCAATTACTTTCAATGAAAGTCACTTTATTGGTGTGAGAAAGTATTCAGTAGTTGCCAAATCTAATACTTTAAGCATCAACAGAGTGAACTTGCAGTACTAATGGGATTTTGTAGAACATACCTCCCTCTATCCTACATAATCGGAAGAGATTAGAGCAAATGAAGAGGTGGATTTTTTGTATTAATAGAACCTAGAAAAAGTGAAAGTTTGTTGAAAGTTTGAGATTAACTGGAAGTTAAACTATGATCCAATATTCTTTAACTCAAGCAGATAAATAAATGAGAAAAATAGTGCATAAAAGTTAGATTTTAATTCCAAGATAAGATTTTGGTTTAACCTCTTCACAGCTGCTTTGCATGTGTCAGGAGAAAAAAAGCTCACTTCAGAATTACTTTCTAATGATAAATTTAAACATAAATATTCCCTGGAGTCAATGTTTAATTATACAGTCAACTATGAAATTCCCAATTTACTATAGGTCAGTGAACTTCAAAGGACCTGATTCAATAAAGTACTTCAATCCATACTTTAAAATATCATCAGCTGCTTTACTGAGCAATAAAAAAGGTGCATGCTTAAATGCCTTGCCAGTCTGATTTTAAACAAACAAATCTCACGGCATCACAGGAATTATTTGTCCCGGATTCACCACAACTTATTTAGATTCTTCATTAGAGTACACAAATTGGAAAGCTAGTGATGGTAGGATCCCTATAAAGATAATAGAAAGAAATGAGACCGTCAGGAGGTGACTCATGTTCAAGGAGATCCTATGGCAAAAATACTCTGGTATTACATGAAACAGAACTGGAAGTCCATGAAAAAAATCACCAATAGGAAAAAGAAATGAAAAATATATATTGAAAGCTATCCCCGCTTCTCTCTCTAACTGAAAAATATGGGAGCTGACTACTTAGAATCTACATGAACTACACAGACATTGCTCAGTGTACAATTTTGATGTTGATTGCTTGTAATTTAAGAAGTTAACCTACAGAACACCTAGGTTTTAGAAATTGAACTGGAAAGAATAAATTTTAAAAGTTGAAATTATATTATCAGAAACATGCTGAAATACATTTTATCCCATGAAAAAAGCAGGCAATAACACAAGTTATCAAAAAAAAAAAAAATGTTTCATGACTACACCCCAATTAACTCCACCAGATACCTAAGACTTTAATAGTTTCTCTGTGAGGTATTAGTATTCAGAGGAGGAGTAAAAAACATTTTTTTTTTGTTAATTGAACTTCATTTGCATGCCACTAGTTGATCCAAGCACGTTTATATTTTCTCAAGGGCTTATGGGTAAAATATTCAAACATTTCCACTGTCTAAATTCTATTCTTCTGGTGTTTGTTTTTTTTTTTTTGGTGTGTTTGTTCATTGTTTTGGGTTATTTTGGTTGTTTTTTTGTTCTTGGTTGGTTGGTTTCTGGTGGCAGTTTGGTTGGGGTTTTTTTTTGCCTGGTTGGTGGAGCTTTTTGTTTTGTTCTGTGTTTGGGGAGGATTTTGGTTTGTTGGTTTTGGATTTTTTTTCAATTCCGATAGGAGACTTTTCAAATGTTTCCATTCAATTTTATAAAGGAAATAGAGCAAAGACAGCTAATGTTCAGCTCCCAGTACTGTTAGTAGATTTTCTGATGTGTATCAAAGACTCACTACAGGAATTTGATTGCATAATCAGTTTCCCATATAGAAGTTAACAATCCCATTTGAATCAATCATATTCAAAGCTTCTTAGTATTAGAATTGCATTGACTTACATCCCACACAATAAATGTTTACTAAATAACATTATAACAAAATGGTGGAAAGTTAAAGTGAATGTAATTAGCTTATGTTCTCTTTTATACCAATCTAAAGCAGAATTAACTCTATTTTAACTAATTGATATACATTACTGTAAAAAAAATGCAAAAAACATGCTAGTTTTAGATAATGACAATAATTCATTTGGGAATACAATAATTTACTGTACATTCCAGTCTGCCCTTTGAGACCAGTGGCAATTTCCTCACTGATTGTAGGAGGACTAGACCTGAGATCACGTTTTTATGTTCTTTTAAAGGATTCATGATACATTAATTAGCAGTATTTTATAGTAAATCACATGAGACAGATTTGAGAAAAGTTTTGAGTAGTTGGTCCTACTGATAATTCTTTCCCATATATTATTGAAACAGGGTAAATACAAGAGTAAAAAAGAAAATACAAAATCTGTAACTACATGCTTAGCAGTGCAAATATTAATTGGTTCCTTACCTCTAAGTTAAATATTGTTCAACACTATTATTGCTTTTAGGGCAGTACGCATAATTTCAGCAGAAATATTCTCATGAGTATAATAAACTTGCCTTGACAATATGCTTAAAAGTCAAAATTGGCTGCTTGCCTAAAGTTATACAGATTTCTCTGTCACATAAATTAAATACATTTTTCCATGACATAACAGTTTTAATTTGAAATTACCATGGGATTAGATGGTGTAATTTTTTATTTTATGAAAAAATTAACTATACTGTTTCATACATTTTAAAATGCCTTACCATTCCATAAGCACAGAAAGATTTGGACATCTTTTGTAAGCAATATATTATGCCAGTTTAACTCTGTTTTTTTAATAATGTTTATTAATTTTCAGAAATGTGTTGGTTCTTCATTCATGAATACTCCAAGTAATAATATACTATCCTGTTAAAGAGTTTCAAGCCATGTACTACGGTTGTTCTATACTCAATTGCTATTTGCACAGTGAAACTGTCCTACTGAATTGCAAGTCCAAAAAAAATCACAAACAGACAGCTTTTGAGTTTCAAGCTTTTCAATCTGTAAATACATTTCAAAGCACACACACCATGACAGATCCTTATGGAGAAAGACTGTATAACTTAACAAGAAATTATAACTTGCTTCCTATGACTGACTGCCCAGAGTAATGCATCCAAAACTACAGCCTTACTCTAGATATGCTACAGATCTCTGTTTTAAAAGAAACATCCACAGAAAGGACAAGAAAAACCTGTGTGATTTCAAAGTAATTACAGCCTAAATGCAAAGATACAGCAAGGGTACAGTAAAAGATGAGTTTTGTTGCATGGGAAATGAACAAAGGACCTTTGCAACACAGTTGAAGATCAGTAGGAACGGCAAAAGCTTTACAAAAATTAAATTTTGTGACAAGCCATGGTCTACTTGATATTGTTGATTCTCTCATCTCCATCTTTACAGTCTTCATGCTGGTATAGCATGAAGATTTGGTCTGAAAAAAGCCACAGTTGTGCATATTTCATCTAAATTGACATTTGATTATGTACCATACTCAGAATAGTGCATGAGGCTGTACACAATCCACTACTACTGGAACTCTTGAACTTATCCTATGGATCACTGGTGATTCACAAAGAATTTGTACATGCAGCTCAGTTCCATATGCTAGCAGCCTTCCTTACTTTCAGCTGATGAAAAACATTAAATAAATTGCTAATATTTTGTAAGCAATCATCATAGTTGCCCCCAGAGATGCTGCAAGAGTACAAATCTGATCCCTGCAATGTGAGGAAACAGGACTCCTCCAGTTTCTGTCCTCTGCACTTTATTTAAAAGAATTTGAGAACTGTACGTCTCAAAGTCAGACTTCTTCTTCAGCTGAACTTGCCACACAGAAAGTAATTTCAATGAATGATACAGAAACCAGAATCTAGCATCATGAGTTATCATTTGTTCCCTGTAGATGCTGCCATGACACTTGTACTTCCTTCTACAGTATAGGTTTCTTCAGAGCTTTCTCAACAGATAACTTTGAATACTGTAGCCTTCCTGTTCTGCAAGCTTTTACCAACCTGCATTTACTCAGCTTACCTGTCAGATCTGTTAGTCCTTCAATTAACCAGCAGGCCATTTAAGGAGTACAGACTAGGTACTTCCATAAACTAACATTATAGAAATAATTTATTTAAAGGAATATTTTGTAATTTCTTATTGACTATATCACTTCAAGGATCTCTAAGGATGTATGTCAGTGAGTTAATTTTGCCTTTGATCACCACTGTAGAGCAGTTCTCTGGTTCAGATAGTGATATGGAGAAGGAGAGAGGCTAAAACAAATCGCAGGGTAACACCACAAAGACCGGGCATAGCCAAGTGAGGGAAAATAAATAAATAAATTAAAACTTCTAACACCCAGGAAAGGGGGGCACTCCATTTTAGTAAACAGCTTCCTTCACTGAAAAAGTACATAGAATGTGCAGTTATTAATGTAACAGAATTACAGTAAATTACATTTTTACATGAATAGTAAAGGCCAAGTTGTCAGTCCCAGTCAAAATATGACAAGAGCAATTTTCCTCCCCTTCCCCCATGGCTCTGATCCACCAAGACTGTTAAGCACATGCTTAACCTTGAGTTTTGCAGGACACACTTAAGTGCTTTGTTGGAACGAGGCCAAAATGCAGAAGACAGATACAACTACAATTCCCATGTTTAGTTTCTTTTAGCCAGACCAAGAGAAACAAAGGGAAGGAGATGGTGAAGTGTGAGATATTTAGTTCTACCTTGCAACAATACACCATAACTCATATAGGTCAAAACTTCCAGACAGAGATAGGATGCTACTGTGACACAGCAATCACAGCAAGAGTTATCATCAGGCAATGCAACTGCTGTTAATGAAGACGCGACATAAGCATGTTGCTATTTACCAATTTAGACATCAAGCATAGGTTTTAAACAACACAGCTGGCATGTGAATTTAAATATCCAATACAGTGTCTGTAGTAATCCTCCCACAGCTTCTCTGACTTCACACAAATTCTCTGTCAGTTTGGATCAAGCCTCAGGGGGTCACTTGGCTTGTGTGATTTCAGGTAAGATATTGTCACCTCTGATTCACAGGCCACTCCACACACTTCCTACTACTTATCACCAGAGTACCGGTTATCACCTGCTGAGCCAGACTAGTCTTCAGGGAGGCAGCAACACCAAAGTGCTCTTTGCAGGAGGGTGAAATGAGTTTGTTGCAGTTTTAGGGCTTCCCACAATTCACGTCAGGTGGGAATCAGTTATACTGTGCACACTGTGAATTGATTCTCTGTTCTTGTGAAAACCAAATATTTGGCTGACATGTCAGTTTTGTTGGGACATAAATTCACATTAGAGTGACAAAGAAAAAATTAGTATCACCCTGGTACAGGGATGATGCAAGAATTCAAAAGTAGTGATCACACTATACAATAATAAAATAAAGTGAGGTGGTAATTTTGATTATTAAATATTTATAAACATGCTAGGAAAGTGAGTGAAGAAAAACATAACTCATATAACTTGAGCCTCTAGCATGAGACTAGTGATTTTGTCTGAAGTTCCCTTTCCAAGCCTCCCTCAGCAAGCAGAAAAGGAGCTCTTCCAGTTCTTATCCTGCTAAGATAATGATCCACAGACAGAACTTTCAGGCCAGTACTTCCAGTAATGCTCTAGAGAACAATAACCTCAATTTCTAGTTGTGATTCCCATTTATCAGTTCTTAGAAATAGCAGTTAGTGGAAATTAATTCACTTGTTTTCTCTTATCCTAGTGCCACATGTATGCAGAGAACTTGTCTATCAATAAACGATCATTATGTATCATACACATAATTAGTTAGGTGGTGCCTTAGCAGATGCCTATGGTCAAGTTAAAATAACAGTATAACACTTACAACCTACTTTGATTAATCTAACTTGTTCACCAATTTGTCCAGTCTCACCCAAGCAGCAGACAAGTTGCTCAGAGTAAAGTTCAAAAATACAATTTCCCCCATAGAAAATCTGAGTTAAAAGGTTCCTGTTTTCTTCACATGTTCATTAGCACACCCAGAGCTTTCTAGGTCAGAGCATTTTACTGATGCAGTCAGCAGGCCAACCACGCTCTCACCAGCACACTGAGTGGACAGTACAGCAAAAGGTATAAGTGCCCAGGAGCAGCTTTGCTACTGAACTGCCCAAACCACCCATTAGTAGTTTGAGGCACCCTAAATTAGTGCCTTGAATAATTCCATCAGCCTCAGGTGAAAAAATGGGTAGAATCTGATCCAACTAACTTAGGTAGCTAATTACATCTAAATTTTAGGTGCCTCTTGAACCAGTCCTTTTAAAATAAATTCCATATATAGCCAGCTGGAAACCTAGGTGCCTTTGAAAGCCTCACAAGGAACAGCCTAAATTAGGCAGGCAGGATCTCCCTCTGGAGTTGCTTTTCTAGGCATTTATCTCTTGCTGTTGAACATGGGGGGAATTTAGGCACTTAATTTAAGAGAACTAGTTCACTATGTGCTCAAAACATAAGTGCTAATTAGCCACTTATGCCTGACTGGAACCCCCCAGTTTAAATTCCAAATAATTTATCTTAAAGACTAGCATTATGTTATGCCCTACTAACATTAAAAAAAGAAACAAAACAACATGAATTGTGCAGCGCAAACAAATCAAAATCAGCAATGCAGTAATGGAGTGCATAAAATGGGATGTCAGGGCCATACCTTACTGACAAGCTCCAGTGCGCTCCAGCACTCCCACAGCATAAGCCCAGCACTCTAGGAAGAGAGAGCAGACAAAGCACTTGCAGCCATGATCAGGGCAGGTTGTGCAGATGAACATTATCAACTGTAAATGTGACACTAGGAAAGAAGTTGGTTATCTCAGCTGTTCCCCTGAGCACTAGGTGTGCTCCAGCTCCCTCTGCCTTAAGACCAAACTAAGCTGCTCTGTGGAGACTTTTCACACCAGAGCCCTGTCAACTGCCCACCCCTGCCCTTTTTTTTTTTTTTTTTTTTTTACATTATTTTAAATCAGACTACTCCCCAGATATTTCATAACTCTCTCACTGCAACGTAAGGCATAGACTGGGAGCCAAGCAAAATCAAAACTATAGCAGTTGCGTTATACATATATAATCTCACACTCTCTGGCATAGCAAAACACACCACCACCAACACCAGCATCACAAGAGGTACCTGCATTAAAACCATGAGCCAAAAGCCCCGAAGATGAGCAGAAAACAAGTATTTACAGGACAGAAGAGCCACCATCCTGTTAGCAGTTGGGCCCTCACTGTGCCCCACGGAGGCTCCATAGGGCAGTGCCAGGCCTGAGGAGAGGCCCAGGGCCCGAGGCTTCGGGAAGGTGTTTTACACCATGCAAGGAGCTTCTATGGGAGCAAGGGGAGAAAACAAGGCCCAGGAGGATTTAGTGGTGACTGCAAAGCACAGGAGGAGGTGCTGAGTGGGCGACTGAGGGAAGCTAAGACCAGGCTGGATAGTGGCTAGAAGGAAGAAATCCCTCTCATAGCCACGGCTCCCTTTCAGGGGGACAGCCCTGCACCTCTTCAACAGCGATGTCTCCCCTCCTGCCCCAGCACACCCAGGCCTGACTAGGTTGGAAATTCTTGACCCCAAACCAGGACCATTTATTGGGCTCCCACTTACCCTTCAGGCCTGAGGATCACCCAGAGAGGAAACCGCCATAAACTTCCAATACTGCCTGCTCCTCCTCTCACAGCAGTTCTTGGGGCAGCATGTAGATCACTAGCCAAACCAGAACACCAGGGAAAGGAAAATGCAACAGCAATGGCATCTTCAGTTCATAAACTACATCAGCTGAATCAGTGCAGACAGCTGGGGATGGGGTGTCTGGCAGAGCACAGAAAATGGAGACCAGGTGATTCCCCTCAGTGCCCTGGGCTGCAGGATTGCCCAGCCTGTGCTGAGGGGAAATGTGGCAGACATGACCTCCAGCACAGCCATGGCCACTGCCTGACCTGACTTCTGTGCCTTACCTCAGATCTCTGCTAAATAATTATTGCTTTGGGTGTATTTAGGCAGTAGGGCTGATATCAGCCATCAGATGACACTTTTGACTCTCCCACTATCATTCCCAATGGACCAAAAAGCCCCACATATATGCTTTTTGGGCCAAAAAATTCCAATGGTAGTACTGGAGTGAGAAAACCCACCTTTTTCAGTTCTGCTGTTCAACAGCAGAAGTCAGTCACAGAAAATTCATTTGAATTTAGGACTGTTTTATACTATGGATGAGTCTCTTCAGATGTATTAGTAGTAGGGAATGCCACCCTCCACAAATTTTAGATAACCTTCAGTTAAAGGAGTGTGTGGGCTTTTTCTTTAATTAAAATGAATTTTATAAAGAAAAATTAAGTTCTTAGAGACATTATGAGAATTTATGGCACTCACTGGCTAAATTAGTAATTGTAAATCAACAGTTTCACAGGCTGTGTCTATACAGCTTGGCTTGTGTACAAATATTACAGACATAAATACTGTGCGGCAGTGCAGCACCAGCTGCCTGGCTCCTGCTCCCAGTGCTGCTTCCTCTGGCGCCGGGTGATGTTGGGTGCCTTTCTTAATTTCGGTTTGCTCCTCTTGTCTGCAATGTAGAGATAATACTTCTCAGCTCTGCAGTGGTGCCAGGCTTGATTCATTAATGTTTTAAAGCATTCTGTGATATTCACCCTGAAAGGTACTTGAGAACCATAAATTATTACTTTAATATAGATAATAGTTTTCATCTCATGAATGTTTTATAGCACTACTCCAAATTCATGCCTGATATAACTCTAATAACTTGAGCAGAGTTAAACTAGGGATAAATTTGGTACAATATATGAGGCAGCAAAATCAAATTCAAAGTGTGAGACCAAGGGCTTACCAGCTGGCATTGCATACACAGTAATGTCAGAAACCTACCCCACTGCCTGCTTACCTACAGCAAAAATATTAGCTTATGGTACTCTTTAACCTGTTAAGGTTTGATTCATCACAAAATGTCTGCTTCATGTGATAATCACATTTTTCTAATATGTTCTATTGCTATACATATGTAGTTTGTATTTATTGAGAATTAGTAGACTTGATCATGTATTTGCTATCTGTTTTGACCCAGATATTTCTGTTGAAAGCAGATTATTTTTCACAGGAACAATCCTTTTAATAAGACACTCCTACAGCTTCTAGTCCTTAGTCATGGGAGCATAGGACACATGACTAGGAGGGATCCTCTGGGCCACAGTCCACTTCTCAAAAGCAATCACATCATAAACAGCCATGCAGAAAGCTTGTCAAAAGCCTTTTTACATAGGTAGGCTTTTTGTTCTGCTACCCTAAAAAAAATACTGTTCATACACTTCACTGCTGTGCTAGTTAGAAAGATTCTTTTAATTCCCAGACCAGATCTATTCATGGCTGGTTTAGATCTCTCTTACTGTTGTGCCAGCTGTTTTCTATAGCTGAAATAACTTTCCTCCACCAATGTCATCTAACTGCTCTCCCTTTATGTATACATGAAGAATAACTATATTCCTATTCAGTCTCCATTTTGTTAATCTAAGCAAGTCAAACTCTTTTAGTCTCCCTGTAAAATATGTTGCTTATTCCTTTGGTGGGAATAAAGAAGAAACACTCAAATAGGGTGGCCCATCTCTGGTAAATTTAGTGTATATGTTCACAAAGTAAGAGAGTCAGAGAAGAGGAACCTATTTGTTCTCTAATTAAACAAAAATTCTGCAAATGCAGCAGAAATAAGACACAGTAGTAAAAATTAAATCTTGGTGTTTGCTGGCAAAATTGATGAATTGGATATTACCACCAAGCTTCTCTCAGTTTGATGGTCAAATTTTGTCAAAGGACTTTGAACAATACACTGCTGGTATCAAACTAACAAAGGCCTGTTGCTCAGCAGGTCTTCCTTTTATAAAAAACATAACAAAGAAATTTCTAGGGACATGATATCCAGCTTTGAAAAGAAAAAATATTTGCCAGACATCTACTACTTCATACTTCAGTTGAATCTGTGAGAAAATCAGACCTTTGCTGATTCTAGTCTCCTTTCCCTCCGCAATTCTGATTCTTAACATTGCTAGTCTTCCCAGAGTTTATCCTCTTTACCCAGCTACAGGTTTGGGCAATAAATTGCCTTTATGGTTGGTCCTCATATTTTCTACTCTTCACTGTCTCCAGTGAGGGATCTAGACTGTTTTAGTTCTCATGGTCTTTCTTCGTTCCCTCCTTCCCCCTTTCTTTCCTATTGAAGAAAGTTTCCATGGAATGTAATGGGAAACTCAATAAGTATCCAAACCTTATGTGAAAAAGTACCCTATTGATATACTCTTATAGATACAGAAACAGAATATTTCCTAGGAAGTTTTTACATTTACAGTAATTCTTATAGAACTTCTTTCTTCCCTCCTGTCCCCCTCCAAATGGTGTATGACTTTTCTTTATGCTGTCAGTATATCACAGAATAGATTATTGGAGATTCAGCTGATCCACAGACTTTGACAATATTTCTGCTAGATGCCATGTTCACCCAAATATGCAACTTGTTGCAAAAGCGCGGCAGCTGTTACTAGTGCTAGTTCCTAGAATGGGATGTGTAAACGTAAAAAGAAAAATGGATTCAAGCAATTTTTGCTGATAGCTGGATTTCACCATAAAAAACATTAAAATATTAAAAGTAATGGGGAGAAGAATTAACTATACATCCATCTTATTTTTTTCTCCAATAGAAATAGGTAAAAACTGTCACCAGACCAAAAACAGAAAAAAAAAAAAAGATCCTCTTAAGCCTTAAACATCAGAATTAGGTAAAAGTATAGACCTGGAAATAATGTGGGTACTGTACAGCCATCTTTAATGGAAATCAAAGGTGTGAAGCTGGTATAAATGCCATTTCCAATCATATGCTGAGATTTACCAAATTAAGCAAGTAACTTCTGTGCATTGAGACAGCAACCTGCACGATCCATTCAGAGTTAAAAAAACAGATGATTAAGTCACCTGTAAGGTGCATCTGCAGTCTGGGTTTAGCTTATGTAGAATTAGAGTTTGGGGCAGTATTATTGCCAGATTTCTAAATTAAGTGCCCACATTTGCATGTTCTGCTACACACAGTTGGGCAGACAATCACTCATTTGTCTTCCATGTTACTCATGTAAATTGGTATTTCAGTGCAAAACTGTAAGTAAGACAAATGAGTAAGTACACATATTATACAGTCATTCAGGGTTAGGTACCAGCTTAAATGTTTGATACATCAAAATAATGGACTTTTCATTTCAATAGGTCTGGTATTTTTTTGTAACGTTGCAATACAGAAATCAAGTACTGAACAACAGTGAATCTAAGTTGTTTTGCTGTAATATCTGTAGAGACAATCCTGCTACTGGGGTAGCTAAATGCCAGTAATTAACAAATATAAAATGAGGATGAGTAAATACTTTTTTTTTTTTTTTTTTCCAGTTTTAGTCCATGTTAGCATCCAAATTAAAAGTTCAAATATATCTGAGAGAAAATTCTGAAAAGTCAACAATGGAAAAAGAATAAAAACAGAATGAAGGAGAGCAGACAGGGTAAAAGTAAAGCTGAAATAGCTCCAGATGAAAACAACAGAGAGAGGGAAACCATGTTTTCACATTATTAATGATAAAGTAAACTCAGGCCACGCCATCAGACATCCATCCAGCTCAGCATAGGTCTTGATCCTCCAGTCAGAGATAGATTGCAGAGAGAAGACTTTTATTTCTGAGACTGTTTTGTCTTTTTAATCCCTAATTTATGAAATAGCCTGTAATACAGAGATTTCTGTTAGGTAGCAGAAAACAAATGCATTCAGGCAATTACAATAAAAAGGGAATAATGCTCATTAAAAAAACCTGCATTATGAGTCTTCACACAGTCAAAACTCATGCAGGAAGTTCATATATTCACCAGGCTCCATCCACTGTCATTTGTATGTCTTTGTATTGCAGAGAAGTGTTTTCTGTCTCAGCAGGTTATTGTTTAATGGGCTAATGCATGTTTGCTAGATGAAATGGTATTACAGAAGTTCTGTGGGGACACGTTACTTGTGAAAAAAAGACCACTTCCAAATAATAAAAAGACCCTGCTTAGTCTCCTGGTGTGAGAGAAGGCCAACTTCACTCCATTGATTTGAAGGGAGTTACATCAGGTCACGCATACTTTAGCCCTATGAGCAATAGTATGCAATAATTGCTATGCAAAAATCACCCTGCTGCTTTATTTTCATGCAATTTATAGAACTAGAATATGATTTTGCCCCAGAATACTGACTAAATTTTTTTATATTAAGCCCAGAACTATTTGTACATCTTCTAATTGCAGTATCTTACTTTCTCACAATCAAAAATAAAGCACATGATATTGTGAGAAAATGTTTTATTTCTTTAAATTCTGCATCCCAACAAAAACTCTGTGACCCTGGGTTTTTTTGTTGTTAGCTGGTGAATGAGCAACAAGAAAGCAGACCCCTTCTGAGCCCCTCCATTGATGACTTCCTCTGTGAAACTAAACCAGAAGCTGTTGCAAGGCCTGTAACATCAAATACTGCAGGTAAACAAAATTCTTTACTATCCTTCACTAGAGATAAATAATTTTAGTTTTATCTTTATTATGGTACTTTTTTGTCAAGTGACTTCTTGATTTGTCACTATTTGCGCAAAATTACAAGCTGGTATTAAATTATAATCGACTGATTTATTAGTAGGAAAAACTGTTTGTTACACTTGAGGGCAAATCTGATGTGATCCAAATCACATGTATTCTAGCAGATCTCTGGGGTTGAATTAAAGGGAACTTGTTTAAGTTCAACAGGAAGTACATATCAGTTTGACCAATTCTCAATCTTCATTTTTGCAAAACTTTAACCTATGGGAAAGCCACATTTAGTCTTGTTTCAACCAAACCCATTCCTTACTTCAGAAAGATATTCTTTCATAAAAACTTGGATGGGATGCCAGAGAAAAGGGAAGAGATATCAAAACAGATTATCCAGGCTGACTTTGGACACTTTACTAGTGAAAGGATCGGACACATTTCTTAACTCCTTTGTGTTGCAATGAGATAGTAGAGCAGATAATAAAATGTGAGAGTGAATCCTGAAAGCCTTTTGAATTATACTGAATTATATTTGAAGTATATTGTCCCTTGGAAGTGTTTTTAGAAATTGGCCTCCTCCTATTTGGTATATGTGCAAAATTAATCGAAGCAGTTGAGCAGATCAACTGAGATACAATAAAATCAGCATAGCACTACTATGTTCTATTGCTATCTCAGAAGATGACTTGGCTTCTTAGAAGCTTTTTAATTAAAATCTATATAGATGCAAATTATTAAATGAATAATTGACGTCTGGGTAATTGTCTTCACATCTAACTAATATGTGTCTAGAGCAATATGAAGTTCTAATAATAAAAACTGCAACACTGAATCAAATAACAATTGTGAATAATATATTTTCCTTTTATACATGGCTAAAGGTATTACAGGAATGAATATAAATATTTCAGGTTGTTTGAGCGGTATCTGTTGTAAAAATGTAAGTATCTGTAGATCTTATATCTGCCTTGAATATCTACCAGATTGGGGGAGGGGGTGTAGATTTATTTAATAACAAAATAAAGATTTATTATTCTATGAAGATTGATGAAATTCATTGATTTACCAATAACATAGGTAATGCACTGCAAGAGATAATACAAATTGATCAGTCAGAAACACCTGCCCTATAAAACAATGATAAAGAGGGACTTTTTCTATCTTTTATGCTCTAAAGAATTTTAAATGTTACTCTTTAAGCAACTTTTAAATGAAGAACTGAGACTGAACATGCCTTTTACACAGATGTAGTCCTTAATAGAAATAGCAGTAGAATTTATAATTATATTCAATGTTTATCTCCCAAAAGACAAACAGCAACAACAGTAGAAACCATTACTAAAGATACCATTATTCCTTTATGACCCAAGAAGTGCACCCAAGAAGCTGTCTACTTTTCAACTTTTCCTGTAATGGCAGGTGGCACAGCAGTAGTGCCATAAGCAGCTGTTACCAGTACCTGATAAATCATAAGGTTAAACCAAATCTTATCTTAAAGCTCAGCTGTACAGGGAATTCTCACAACATGAGAAAATTTGTGGATTAAGGCCACAGCCTTAAAACCGAAGATGTCTTAAGATTTTTAGAGGGAAAGCCTTCTATGCAAATCAAGCTTTTTTAAACTGCATCCAGTTAAGCACCTGAAATCCCTAGTCATATTTGAATACCCTGCTCATCAACTTTAGCCAGAGAATATACATCTACTCTAGTCAAATGCAAACACATTAGTATTTTTTTTTCCAATTAAAACAAAATTTTAGAAGTGAGCTATTTGAATTAAAACAACACTGAATTCTAACATTTTGTCTCTAAGTATTATCAACAGGTCTGGATCTCTTGGATCTTAGTGAACCTGTCTTACAAACCCAAAACAAAGCAAAGAAATCAGAGAATCCATCAAGAAGTGAAGGCTTAAAAGCTACAACCCACAGAAAGAAGACAGACAATTCTGACCTTATCAGTGTGGATACTGAGCAGAAAGTCCAGGCTGTCAGAGTTTCAGACAAGTCTTCACTAGATTTAGGTAAGAGTGTAGCTATTTTATCAGTGCTACATAGCCTTGCTTAGTACAGGTTTCTCCTTGCTGCTATCACATAATAACTAGCAACACCAGAATTTTTGTTGCACCACATTTTAGTAGGGAGTGCAACCTCTGTTCCACACTATAAACTACTTGAAACACTTCAAACTTGAAACACTGTGAACACATTTTGCCTTCCCCTTTGCCATTATACCCATTAAGCTGTCACAAAATGTGCAAATAAAGTTTTGAAAGGATTCTGTTAAAAAATAATTTAGCCAGGGTGATAAAAAGGTAGAAAAATCTACAGGGGTATCAAGAGAGGCTGGTAAAGAACATAAATTAGAGGCAGCCCATACTGGATATTCTTTTCAGAACTGCAGATGTCAGAAATACACATCATATTTTTAAATACAGCTTTATCTATGCATAGGAGAAAAAAAAAAAAATCCCTTCTTGACAAAAGAGCTATATTTATACAGATTGGAAAAAATCCTCCACACAACTCAATATCCTGCCAAGCATAATCTATAGATGAGCTTTAGAAAAGGTGAATTTAATTTATTTCCATCCAAACTAAATTACTTGCACTGCAACTGAGAAATTTGCAAGGTAAATGTAATTTATACCAAGGTAGCCAATCTTCCATTCATCAGCACAGAAATTCTTTTAGAGAACTTCATCTTCAAACAGGAGCTGAACATCTGATGTTTGCAAAGCAAGTCCGACATAGGATTGAATAATATCAGTTGCCTACATAGTAAATTTTAAATGGTAGTCACTAAAAGAAGTTTTATTTTTACAATTTAACTACAATTAGGAAATTAAAAATATCCCAAACTATCAAATAGTTAGTGTAATTTTATCAACAGATCAAAATTACATACAAATCACCGACTTTAAATCAAGAGTTCCACTGACATTCTGACTGTGAATGCTAATAGATTCAGAAAAATGTTGTGAATTCCCAAATATTTTCACAGAATATCAGGTAGAAAGGGGCACAACGCTTCTGTGTACTGGGCCTTCACTAAAATATAGCATTTGATGGCAACATTTTTTCTATAACCTACATTTAGCAGAGAAGATTAAATTTTCTGTAGTAGTTTCTTTAAAAGATTTGTATTTTCTTTTCTTATTTTTCAGTTGATATTCAGACACAGATAGAGAAATGGGATGATGTCAATTTTCATGGAGACAGGAGTAGCAAGGTCCACCCTTCTACAGAGCGAACATCATCATCATCTAGAGCTCCATCAAAAGAGCTTTTATGGTACAACTTTGTGTTTTTCTTACAGAAATATTTCCAGGCCAGCTTTCGTAATTCACAGAAATTCTTGCTTGATGACAAGTCATTAAATCTGTTATGATCACATTAAATGTGTTCAAGCAGGCATTTTTGATAATGTATCATAAGCAAGTACACTATAAAATGACATTTTCCCAGCAATTTTTAATGTTGTGAAAAGTAACAGGTGCAATTACTAAATAAATGGTGGTGAGAATTCTACGGAGGCATGCAGTGATCCAAAACCAACTACAAACACATGAATAAAATTAATAAAAAATGATACTTGGCAGTGACTTGACAGTCACTGGATACCCAGTGTATTTTGGTTTTGATACCAGGAGGGCAGAATTTCTCTGTCTAACTGGAAGAGGCAAGATAAAATATCCAAACCAAGTACTACCTCTTTCACAGAGTTCAACAAAAATGGCAGGGGATGTAAAAGATGGAAGAATTGGACTTTGCCTTTGGAAACAGTTCACGTAGATTAATTCTGCTGCCTTCCTGATTTGTAAGCAACATTCATTCACTACATTACGCATAACAATAATTAGCATTTTCATACATTAGAAGCAATTTTCTGACCAAATGATGCTTATCCTCTATCTTAACCTGCCCTTTATTTGGTGTTTCATTAACTTACAGGTTTACACAAGTTTTGCTCAGTTAACTTGATTTTGGTCTACAGGGTTTTATTTTCTAGGAAGAAAGAATGACAGGATATTGTGGCACAAAATTGCACATATGCTAAGGTGAAGTCTTGTAATGTGGTGGTTTATTTTTAGACACCGACTGCATGTAAAGTCTTGTGTCATTGACTAACCTCATTTTGCCTGGCTATGAAACAGAAACATAGTGGTAGAGGCAAAGTCTTCATTCCATTAGACTCATTTCATGCCAGTATATACTCAGGGCTCTACTGGTGAGTCAGGCCCAACTCTGTTCTGTTGTATTAACTATTGTCTGTATGAGACTGAGAAGCGTAAGAGAGGGAACACTGAGAAGGGTCCAGGCACATTTGATAACTGCAAGTTAACCAATTCAGTTAAAAGAAATAACCTAATTAATCAGTATGTGCTTATGAACTTGAAAGACAAAAGGCAGCACGTCCTAGTGTGCAGTGATGAGTATGTTGATGCATTGTTTCTAGGTCCACAGAAAACAGATCACAGTCTGAGCTGCCTAACGTCAAGAGTGCCTTGGACTCTGACTCGACGTCAGAATTAGAACTTGCACCTGCAACACAGGTAAGAGGATTTGGTAGATTTATTAACGATAAAAAGGCAAGTAGGAATTGTCCCACTGGCTAACCATTCACATTTTGGAAGAACTATTTAAGGGCTATTTTCAGGATCATCAGTTAAAAGATTCATATAGCTGAATCTTCTCACAGATTCCAAATTAAGATGTTATGAAAATAACTTAATTATGTCAGCACCTCAAACATTCAGAGTTTAATACTGCAGTGAACTGTAACATTCTCAGAAAGACTTCAAATTACAATTTACAGCATCATATTTTTTCTCTTCCTCCAGTTCTGAAATTTAAACTTCTAATAGTTCCCTCTCCCTGTAATATATCTATTCTCAAGGTCTCTTTGTCAACCAGGAATCCCCAGAATTACGAAATAGCTAAGGAATACAGGAAGGAATCAGTAGACCAATGTTCATTAGCAGTTGGTCTCCACAGGTGGGAGAGCAGTGTGGTCAAAGGCCATTTTTCTGCTGAAAAAGGAACTCTAATATGGAGGGGTTTGGGCTGAAGGTTTGTAAATTTGCCCAATTCAGCTGTCATATTGTGTATTGGACAGGACCTTGTGGAAATGATTACTTAGAGTTGTATGGTTTTAGATACGTATGTATGCATATATATGTACAAATTTATATATGTATTCACATAGATCAGGTTGCTTATAGACCTTCTTTCCTGCTTCTTATTTTTTAACTGACAGATTTCAAGTTCAGCCAATGCCACTAACAGGGGCAAGAGAGAGTTGTTTGGTGGATTAACTTTTAGTTGAAAATAATTTTCCCCTCTTCCATAGCTATTTTTAGGCCTGGACTTCAAAACCTTTCTGTCAGATGGAAAATCTGGAAATTAATGGAAAATAATAGCCTTGTTTGAAAATGGAAAAATAAGACACTGAAATGCCAAATATCTTCCTGAGATTATGCACCAGATTTTGCAGAAAATAGGAATAGAACCCAGTTATCAGGATCCATTCCTGTGTCTTCGTTAGGGAAAAAAGTCTCCTTTACTTCACTGTCATCTCTACATTACAAACAGGATATTTTTTTCCCCTTTGGAAATACTAACACTAATTGTAATGCATGATACCTTTCCTTCCTGTGCAATAGATTTATACATCTTAGTAATGGAAAAGATCTCTTGCATAATATCATCCACTTGAGATGGACAGTGTGTTTTCACGTGTTTTGTCCAGCTTATCTTTAAGTACCTCTAACCCCTTTTTAGGAGGCTGTTCCTCAGCCTAATAGATTTAAATGTCAGGAAGTGTGTGCTCAACAAAGATGTGTGTAAATTAAGTAGACGGTCTCAGAATTTAAGTGCTGTGGCTTTCTGTAAAAGCAGTTACAATATTAGTATATAAACTCTCTACTTTATATGGTCTATTTCCTGTTTATCTTCCACTAGAATAACTATAGAAGCAAAAATCCACATTTTAAATTCAGTATAAATTCAGTCAGTTGAGGCTCCATACTATTTTGTAAAATGACTGGTATTTCAAAATAAAAAAAGTGTGAAGTTGAATCAGCCAACTTGAAAAAAAAGCAGAGTATAAAATTCTTATCTGATGTATTGGTATATTTCATGTTTTGTTTTGTTTTATCATAAGGTGCTTTTTTTTTCAAACTTGTGATCTATTCAAGTCATGAAACGTTGTTAAACTGGTAATTAGTAGTGCAGAGAAATGGCCTGAAGTAAGATTGTGTACTTATTCTAGGTAGTTTACTTAGAAATTTAGTATTAGTATTCACTGACTGCTTCAACCTGCTTATATGTGGACTGCCAAAGTTGTCAGTTCCCAACAAAGAGGCTCATCCATCTTGACCAAGTTCTTAATCTGCTTGTAAAAGAAATCATGTTAGAGCTTTTATCAACGCATAAGTTTTCCATACTTTGTCCTCTATAGATCTTGTCTGTCTCACTTAAGGGCAACCTTTGCACATGCAACAGATTCTGCCATACCCTAAAGATTTCATCTTGTCAAACTTGCTGCAGTTTTCCATCAGCAGTTTCTCAGATAATCACCCTCATCACCCATCTTTGACATGTTAGAGTTAATTCCTCAAAGTGAAATACTAAGTAACCAGGTCATACTTTCATTAAAATTTAATCAAATCCTGTGTTTACCAGCAATTATGCCAATACAAAATCACAAAGACAAGCTTTGCATTATTAAGAAATGTGTTTGAAGGCTGGCATGGGCAACAGCATGGTGGCTGTCGTTGGATGTGGCCATCTTGCTTCTCAGTATTCTACTCACATCATACCGTACCTATTATCAACTCAAACTGCATTGCCCCAAAGTATCTTTGTTCTTTCTTTTATCTGCCATTCTGGCAAGTTCCTTGCTATGCTTTTATGAGTACTGAGATATCCTACAGTGTTTGGGGTTTTTTGAATGCTTATTTCTTCTCTTATAATTACAAACCGCAGAGGGAGATAATATGTTCAATTGTATATGCATAAAGTCTGCTCATGTCTTAAGTCTCTAAATGCCTCCCTGGGCACTTCAGATATTTTATGGCTCACCCAAAACGCATACACAAAAACCCTGACATGCTAAAAAACTGTACCTAATTCTACTATGTCAGCACTCTTAGACAAAGATATAGCTCAAACCCTGTAAAGCTTAAAAATCTGCAGTTTGGGGCAATAATATTTAGAATGCAAAATTTACTCCCCACTTCTCCAAATAGCTACAGTAAGAATAATGGCCCTAGCTCTCCTTGGATGTGCCAGTTACTCTAATTAAATGAAGAGTTACAAGGGACAGATTTAGGTCATTATTTGAAGACCTGCTCAAAAG
Source organism: Tyto alba (assembly GCF_018691265.1). Taxonomy (NCBI): domain Eukaryota; kingdom Metazoa; phylum Chordata; class Aves; order Strigiformes; family Tytonidae; genus Tyto; species Tyto alba. The sequence continues at coordinate 9,313,849 of NW_024881262.1, read as the reverse complement.
TTAAGACTATAATTTAAGCCTCTCACCAACAGTTAAGGTCCAACAGCACATAAGCAGACTACAAGTGCAGGAAAGTGTGTGCAAATGCATTGGAATGGAAGATTTTGTCCCTGAAGACATCAGCCAGTGATCAGCTACAGCACCTCCACTGTAGAGTGGTGAGCATATCCAACCACAGTGCACGCAGAGTGTCCATGCCTCAGACATACCCATTCCACCCTGACCCATACCCCACCTTGGGCTCCCCTCAGGGAGGCACCTTCAGAGTCCCACCCCATCACCAGCTGGAGATGTGAAGCTCTCCAGTGCTGGCACTCCATTCCCATCCCCTCTCTTCCTGCACTAGTGAAAGGCAGCATGTTTGTTATATGTGGGGTCTTTCATTTCTGGATATCACAACTCAGAATACGACTCTGCATTGTCTATATGCAAATGCAGCTTATGTGGCTTTTGTTAATTACTTCTTTCTTCCCTCTGGCCGTGCATTTAATGGAGGACAAAGTGTATTTCTGTGGGGACAATGTGTATAGTCTGACGTATGGTGGAGGAGGAGGGGACTTCTGTGCTGCTTGTCCTCTTCCCCCTCACCTCTCTACTGCCCCAACAAGCTCACTCTCACCTTCTACAGTACTACTCAGTCTGAACATCATGATTTACAATATTGTCCTTGACCTAAAGAAATTGCAGTCACTGGAAACAAAAGATTAAAAAGTGGAAGTAATCAAACAGTTTGCAAGAGCCAACTCGTAAATAATTAAAAGGCTTGGAACATAATTAATGTCTATCAACAGAGTTTTATGTCAAGGAAATCAAATTTAATTCCCTGATCACGTTACAGGTCAGGTTGAAAAGTGTCGCTGTTTGATATTCTGTAAGATGTTTAAATTAACATACCATATTCTGATTTTAAAGCTAGCACCATATAATATGAATAAAGCAGCTGTTAGATTAAAACTGGCTAACCTAAGATTTCAAGAACAGTAGTTATTTACTAGGAATTGTAATCACATGGAGGTTTTTCTGTGATTCCAAAGAGAAACCATGATCTTCAGTATTATTGATCTGGAAATAAATATGCAAGCTGTTCCTGATAAAACTTGCATATGATGCAAGAGTAGAATGCAAAAAAATGTAAATAAAGGAGTAATAAAAATCAGCTGGTGACCAAGACATCTGTATAAATACATATTCCAGTACAGTCACTTGAAAAATCATACATCGCAGAATGAGAATGAAGGGTCTACTTACAACACTATGCTGGAAGGCAATTTGAAAAGAATCTATGGCTCAGAGTGTACGAGGATGTCAACATAAGTGCTCCCTGTGCAGTACTGTGGCAAGAAGAGCATGTAGAAGCTGGCATAATTAGTGGGAGACAGGAGATCACTTGATTGCTGTATAGAGAAATGGCAAGACAGGTACTGGAACACAGGGTTCGCTTTGGTTGTCTGTATGGCTATAAAAAAATAAAGAGGGAGAGTAAAAGAGAAACAAAAAAGGTTGAAATCTGAATAAAATGCCTCTTAATGAGATCATTTAAGATCTCAATTTCTGCATATCATTTAAAAGACAATTAAAACCTGATTAAAGTCATCAGTAGCTTTCCACAGAGAAAATCAGGAGTACTGAAAAGGGCTTTAAACTACTGGAAAAAGTGATAGCTGGAAACTAAAATTAAAATTAATAAGAGAAAAAAGGAGGGCAATCAAACTTGTAAACAAAGTGATAAAATTAAAGTCTCTTGATAACTTTAAATTAAATCCAAGCACCTTCCTCAAAAACATATATTCCAGACAACTTCAGTTTATTCTCTGTGGAACATCAGTTTCGTCCTGCAGATACTGAGTGACAAATACTGTCATGTGATATATAGATGAATAGACAAGTCAAACCTGTTATTTCTTCTGCACTGAATTCTATTAATCAGTAAAATAACTGTTTTGTGTATAGGATCAGGTTTTGGTATGTTTTCAATGCCAACCTGAAATCTCTTCCTGGCCTTACCAAAGAAAAAAAATATTTTCCCAACAACATGGAGCACAGGTAGTAGATGTGAAAGCAGAAACAACAGATCCTTAGTGTAGACCTTTCCTCATGCTCTGAGCTTCCTGTCACTTGCAGCAATGTCCAGAAGCTGACACATAAGAATGCACACAGTGCCCACCACCACTACGTGCTTCTCACAGAAATTGTGCTGTATCATTCTTTGCTAACCATATGTGTATCATCAACCCAATATATATTTCACTCATCAATCTATACTTGAGACACCAAAGACTCAGGAACAAACCAGAAAATTTAGGGCTAGATTGACAAACGTCATCTTTCCAGGTAAAAAACCATGTGCGTACACACACACAGACATACATGTTTGACCATGCATTGCACATTACTTATATGAAAACCCGGGGATGTATTGGATGTTTCATCCCAGCACTGCACATTTCAACACTTGCAGACACAGCCCAATCAGTCTGAAGTGACCAAAATTAGTCTCCTAGCAATGTGGCGCTCATTGAAATTGAATATTATAAGTACAGTCATCCGAAATATAATCATGTAAATTAATGCAATTGGGACCATGGTCAGGCAAATGGCTAATGAGTTTAACCTCTGACAAATATGAGGGAAGGGATTAGCAGTCAGAGCTCTGTTTAGCAAGATTAGGCTACTTTGTGCTTTTCTATACCATCACTGAATACTGTTTGGTTTTGTACTGTGCCTTTTGTGCAAAAAAAATAAATAAAATGTTTTTAATAAAAGAACAGGGACAAACTTCTTATGTATTTCCAATGGGATCAACTGATAGTAAGGCACAGAACAGAGAGCTTCTGACTGTAAAAAGCATTTGTCCTTCCAGTGAAATCCATAGCAAACCTGGCACTCCAATATGATCCCAAAACAGGACCTAAAAGAAAACCACAAAATTTACAGTGAAAATTAGGTATTTTCTTCCTGGAGCACAGTGAGTTGAATGCATTTCCATACTCATAATACAAAAGAAGGTAAAAGTCTTATACAAAAAACTCTTCTCTTTGTAGCCCAACTTTTACATCGCCTTTTCTCGGATGTCTCTTTATCTTTCATGCATCCTGAGTGAAAATAAAAGTCTGGAAAAGATAAATTGCTCTGCTTCCCATGAGGAATGATCTCTGCTACAGTGTAAGAGAATTCAGAGGAATTCATTCAGGGACAAAACTAGTTTTGCCCAAAAAAAAAGGTTATTTGGGGCTCTAGGCAATTAAGGAGATAACACAGAAATGTGGCAGAGAGTATATCATTCCTTTCTGATTTATGCTTTTATTTTTTAGGCACGATCAACTAAGGAGCAACGCTGGGGAGGGCCTCTTCTCTCCAGAAACCACTCCTTGGAGGAGGAATTTGAAAGAGCAAAGGCAGCTGTCGAGGTATTACTTCATTTACTCTTTTCATTTTCAGCTAATGTTCTACAAATTTCTTACTCATCTTGCAGCAAAATTATAAGAGAAAGTTGGAACTTAAAGCAGAGAAAAGATGTGTTTCCTGGGGTTACTGATTTAAAATAGCAGTTCTCTTTTTTAAAAAAAAAAAAAAAAAAAAAAAAAAAAACCAAAAAAACAAACAAACAAACAAACAAAAACAAACAACCAAACTTTAGCTATAAATGAAGATTAGACAGAACTAACTTTTCAAGCTCCATTTTTATTGCTATAGTAAGTGGGCCAAGAAAAATTCCCCATAAATTTAAGTACTACCAAACTTAAAGTATAAGAGTGAAACATATTTTTTCCCAGCAACTGAATGCGTGCAATCAGTTATTTGAGCTGAACACAAACCAATTCTCCACAGTGAAAGTGGAATTCAGAATCATTGATAAACAGAATGATTACCTGCTATAACAGATAACTGCACGTATAGCAGTAACCATGCACCAATGCATTTTTATAATTAGTGGCAGAATGTTAAACACAGGAGTACTCTCATTTCCTGGCAAATCAATTTAGTTTGAAAAGGTGCAGGTATTTGGATAGTTTTCCTATTGCATTTCTGTTTTTTTCACTATTACTTTTCCAACATGAAAAATGCCTCTTTGAGTGTTGTCCTATACTACTAGTCCCAACTGAAATCCTGATCCTGTCTAGAGACAAAGTGTCATGCATTTTTTTTAACAGAATCCAATATTAATATTAATATTAATATTGTTAATATTGATATTAATATTTTAAATAAAAACAAAAAATAAACAAACGAAAAACCAACCAAACAAAAACCCAGCAATCTTGAGCATCATATCTTCTCAGGGGCTTAGTGGGTAACCCTTCAAAATTCCATTGCCACAAAGAGCCAAGACAGCTGCATCCCACCAAGGACAAAATTTCAGGCTGAATTATGTAATAGCCACTGAAATTAGTTTTTAGGGTGGAAAGGATGAGGCTGTGAAACCAGTTCCTCAAAACTGATTATTTTTAGCATGAGCGGCAGTCTAATTAGTCCCCAAACATCTAGAACACTTTAGGGATATTTGGGCTTAGATTTAAATTCTAGTGTCTGTATTTTATTACTCCTCTAATTCAAGTTTTATAACACTGTAATTCTGGTATTGACAGTTGAACTATTCTGAATTTTATCGGTTGATTTACAAACAAAACTAGGCCTACATCATGTGCTGGCTTCTAGCTAGAAACAGAATTTCTTTTTTAATAAATTGATTTGTAGGGTTTTTTCATTATATGCTAAGGTAAGACTGCATGGTTTCTACTATGGTTTCTTATGATCTTATTGCACACAAAAACTTCTTGTCTCAGTGTACAAGGCTAAAACGGACACAATCAGTAAGTTAGCTGTTCTATAAAGTATAGACTAAATGTTTTTTTTTTTTTGTATTTTCCAAGTACATTATTCTTCTGAATCAAACAAATTCTTTATAAACAACTGCTGGTGATGCACAATAGATTTTTTGATGTCACACCTCATATGCATTTGCTCCTGGCAGGAAAGGAGAGACCTGCTTTCGAATTGCCATTGCTTGAAATGCTCTAGATGTTCCTGATTGCACTGCAGACTTATCCCTAAGGTGGGACATGTTGTGCTGTAATCTGTGGTTGCCACACAGGGAACCTGATGAACACCTCTGCATTACAGTCAGTGCTTAAGCAAATGATGTCAGTACTCTTGCAATTGCCCAAAATCATGTATGATGGGGAATTTCCAGACATTCAATAGAGAGAAAAATGATCCGAGACCAACAACAGATTATAAAACATTACTGAATTACTTTACAGAGTAAATTAAGGAGGAGAATATAATGTAAAAAAACCCTGTACATTAAAAGTTCATTTTGAGTCAACAAAGACAGGTTGTTAAAATGCTTTAATGTAGTCTCAAAAACAGCTATTAAAAATAATCTAATTAAATGTTTCCCTAACTGTAGCTGGCAGTATTAAGTTATTCTTTCCACTTAAAATAGAAACTTGGACCAGGTAGTTAAAATGTAAAGGATTCTGCAAGGCCTTATAGAGCAGTTATTTCCATTTGCATATGAAAAGAGTTGAATTTTCATCCTAGCTAAAATTAAGTAGTAAGAAAGCTGGAGTGATTGAAATAAATTGCAGCCCATTTCAGAAAGATTAGTGCTTTCTTAAGCAGAGAATAGATACAATTCAAAAATTCATTTTTTAGGCTTCAGATGTTTCAGTAATATTCTTCAATTGAGAAAGCTTCAAGTGATAAGATTAGCCAGAAAACTGATCAAGAAAAGGAAGTAAATCTCAGGTTCTTTGTGGCCTAGTTTGAAAGGAATTAATTAACAGTTCAGTAAATGAAGACACCAAACTTTATCCTCCACCCAGTATTCACTTTAGAGCTTTGGGAATGTTTTTAAAATGTCAGACTTTGAGATTAATGAAGATCTGTGAGGTAATTTTTTCTTAAGAAGGCTTAAAGATATCTGTGCCATTGGGGAATCTTTTAAGAATAAAGAGGTAAGTAAATTAGTCTTTTTACTAGAGGGGGTTCAGAATCACTTGCAGTGACTGGGTACTTGCAGACTTTGCTACCTTTTCTGTCATTCTGGAAACTGGATTTGATCTTTGCCTCAGCCCTTTGCTATACATGTGAGGAAAACACAAATAGCCAAAAGTCTTCATGATTTCCAAGTGCCATACCAAATACGTTTTAACATAATCTTTCTAATATTTACCTGTGTTTTACCAAAGATCAGTACTTTTGAATTTTTTAAAAATGCCATCATGGGGATTCAGATCCATCCTGTACCTATATTCTGTTAAAATGATTGTTTTATCATCCACCATCCTATTGGTAATGAGTTAGAATAAATAAAAATGAAACCAAGAAAGTGCAAAAACTTCCCACTGAGAAATGTCTCAGAGATGGACAAAAAGCAATTCTTTTATTTTTTTATTCTACATTTCCCTGATGCAGAGATTAAACTGCAGATTCCACACTGTTTTGTGACCTTATGCAAAAGAAATTTTGAGCTGTCCTTCTCAGCATCTTTTTATTTACAACACCATGTCACATGAGCCATCTGCTGTATAATACACTATTATGAAGCATCAGACCATATTACAGCTAAATTATGTGACAACAGGAGGAAGAAGATGGGATTAATTTATTCTAACCTAGGAAAACATAGTTCAGAATCACCAGCTTTGTGTTTCCCATGAATATCAGACAGAAACCTTTCTGTACCTGTGGTGGTACTGGGTCACTATTTTGACATCCCTTTTGGATGTGCCTAAATCCCTTTTGGACTGCCTAAACTACATTTTAAATTGGGATCTAGGAGCTTGAGTCATTCAGATGCATTTTATTTGGTACTCGCTCAAATCGCAAAGAGTATCTTTGCCTTGATATACATTTTTTATCTCTAAACTTTACTAAAAAGGCATATTTCAAATTTTGTTTTCAGAAGATATCAGCTAAGGAAATCTTATGTAGTTAGCACATAAGTTTAACTTACCATGTCTTTCACATTGAAGAATATGTTGATGCAGTAATTCAAAGACAGAGAAACCAAAGAACCCTTCTTTCTTATGCACTGGTCAAGAAGACACATTGCAAATTAATTTTTAGCAGTACAGGACAGGCAAAATTTTATTCTAAAAGTTATGAAAATAGATAAATTTAGAAATTAGACAGGAATGTTTGGAAAGTACACCCCCACTCCACCCCCTTTCTCTGTATCATAGGAAGTAGAGCCTGGAAATACTTTGCCTCCCATTTGTTTAACTGCTTCAGCATATTTTTAAATACTAAGAGTAAAAATAGCCTCTTTGACAAAATGCAGAATATTCTGCTTGGAAGTAGTCAGATGGTACAAACATTTTTCCTGGTTGTCATTCCACATAACTGCTGCAGATGATCTGAGAATGTGTTAAATGTGTTTAACTGTCTGAAAACTTTTGGTACATCCAAAGTAATTCACCAGCATTAAGGTAGCAAAAACATTGAAATGAGGTGATTGGTACCAGTCACGTAACAAACAGAGTTAAAATTAGATCTAGGAGTCTTGATCTAAAGCCAGATTTTCAGATATGGTCAATATTAACTTAACCCTCCTGACACTGAAAATTGTCAATGAAAAAATTGCTACCAACAACAGCTGAAATAGACTTAGGCCTCTAACAAAAACTGTGTAGTATTTATGGTCCTCTTCCTCAAGGACATTAAACTGCTCCACTATTGACATTGTTATTTGTCATGGCAATATTATAGCATTTTATCAAATGCTATAATTGTGCATGATCCAGTTGCTCAGCGCAGCTTTGCTGTACCAGTTTCAGAAACCCCACATGCTGGATGTACTTCGAAAGCTGTATCTGGGACTTAAGCCCATTTGGCCCAAACGAGCAAATCTTTGCTTATACTTGGAAAATAACAGCTGGGTCCTGGCCTGTGTCCAAGTAGCGTATGATGAGTTAAGAGATGTTATAGCAAAGCAGGTCTTCTCCCCACTGCATTTTTCCTCCACCTTTGACTCAGTGTAGATAGACATTAAGCATGGTTACTGAACACGTAGCGATTCATCAGCTTTTTAAGTGGAGCATGCACACGATGGACTTCTGTGTGAACTACAAATATGTAATTAAGCAGCAGAATTTGAACGTAAGACCTAAACCCACTTATATGCTTGCTTATGATCTGCAGAAATGTGATTTGGTATGTTTCCAAATCATGGATTCATAAGGGATTTTTGTGGGAAGAACACAAGGGAAAATTCTAATATAAACACCATATATATACATATCTATATATAACTAGTTCTATAAATTAATCTATTTTAAAAGGCATTACTAATTACTTTTCAGTAGTTTTATTAATATTAATCTGTAGGGAAGGGGAATTTCTACTCCTTTACCTCATCCTGATTCTTAAAATTCCTGCTAGTAAAAACATGGTCAAATACTTTTTTCTTCAATGCAGTGCAGATCTGCACTGAATGCAAAGCAGTAAATAGACTATCTGTTGAACAGGATAGTTTAAGGGATTCAAGTGCCTCTGGTCATGGCTGATAAAAGAGGGAGCAATCTGATTCATTATCCTAACCTTTTCAAACCCTAAATAGACATTTCAGCGCAATCTCACAACTATTTAAGAGACTCTATTTCCTTCAAATTTGGAATGAAAGCAAATCTTGAAACCTTGGAAGTTTTTGTGTAAGAGTTGTCAAGTTCTGCTCACTTCTATTACAAAGAATGAAATCTCCTCTCTGGGAGTGAATGATTCACATCTGTTTCCTAGTCCACATAGGAACATGGCAGGTACCTTCACAGATCAAATAATTGCATAATTCAGACAATTCTGCATCTCCTGGAAGGAAGTGCTGGATATCAGGATGCACATGGTACCGTAAGAGCCAAAGGGAAATGCCTGTTAGATTTCTAGAGAGGGAATGCACCTTGCCATTTGTAAAGAGCCTCATGATTTACAGCAACCACACCTAATGTTTGCCAGTGCAAGTCCTCCTAATCCTTCCTGCCTAGTCTCAAATGTTCTCATTGCTGACTTATTCTAGACACGGTAATAGTCTGTGTTTTCCTTTCTCCAAGTACCTAGGGAGGGTTGTAGCAAGTCATGCAGTCACAAACTAAGTTCTATTTTTGCAACTCATGCCTCTCTGTGGAGCAGTAGCAAAGTGGTCAGTCTTGTAATGATGATTCAGACAAAACTATCTAGACCCGTTTATAGTAGCTTCAATTATTTTTGATTAGCACCTCACTCTCAAATAATTCTATCTAAACTTCAGTAGAATTATTTGCGCTGTTGTCTTTGACATAAATAAGCTGAGAAACTGTGCCCTCGGCCATGATCTTGTAGGAACTGAAGAACTTTGTAAAGGTTTGTAGTGCTGAGCATATATTCTGTGATGGAAATACTTTTTAGGCTTATGACTAAGGTGTGGAGGCTGAAAAAACAGTACCTCAAGTTGGATTCTCCCCTCTTTTTTTTTTATCCTATTTCTGTTTCTTGGCATTGTTTTCTAGTAGCCACAGTGGTTCCTTCATTCTGGTCATTACACATCCTAAATCTCACTCTTGTTTCTTCATTTCTGTTTCTCTTGTATATGCAGTTTTTCCTCTTGTCTTTGATCTGAATGTACAGTTCTATAATCTCTTAGAGATTCCTCCCACCAGCACAGTATATGATGAAACATTAAGCTTTCTCCACTATGTCAAAAAGCCTCGTTTGTATTAATTCTCTTGTGCAAACACCCTCTGTCTAATCTTTGCCATTACTTTATACATAGATGAAAATTATGCTGAATATGCCAAAGCAGGATATTTCTTCTCTTTTAAACTATTTTATTTATTATTATTCTTTAGCATGTATGCTTAGTTGATTTTTTTTCTTTTTGGCCAGGGACTAGCAGCATTCATTTCCTTCAAATTTTATGTAATTATTTGCTGTTAGCATCAATAAGATGCAGTGTAAGCTGCTACAAATCCTGCTTCAAATACAACATACATGGTCTCTGAGATAAAGTTTTCTGTTGATGAAATGCATTCCAATACAAGAGATGAAATTTAATTATATGAAATCCCAAATATGAACTGCAGCATTTCAGTCAGTATGATTATTCATATAATTAATACTGCTCAGCAAAATTGCCAGGCTCAGACCACTGGTAATAAGAAATTAAAGGCTTATCATTTTATTTTAAGGTTGTGTTGTTCATTTTTTCCCCTTTTTTTCTCTTCTCTTCTAGTCAGACACAGAGTTTTGGGATAAAATGCAAGCAGAATGGGAAGAAATGGCTCGCAGAAACTGGATTTCAGAGAACCAGGAAGTACCAGGGCAAGTCACCATCTCAACCATTGAGAAGGTAACACAAAGTTTTTTAATATGGTACATCCTTCCTGTGAAACTTCGAGATGAGCCTCAGCTATTCAAGGTAACCCAGGATAACTCTCGGATATGGAAGCTAATTTTACCCAAAACAGCTCATCCTCTTTAAGTGTCTGTGAGATGGGTAGCTTTAAAAGACCTTACCATAGAGAGAATATATTTAGACTTGCACACTGCCTGAATTCATCTAAAACGATTATGAAGGAAACTGCTGGACTATGGGCACTTTAGGAAGAGAACCAAACAAAAAAATCTAGGCTGGCACATTCAAAGGATAGAAATTATAGAGATTCTGTCTCTCATCTTCATTCCCTCCATTGCATATTTTAATTTGATTTATATTATGTACAACCTTTACACTTCAGTGGCAGGAAGGGAAAAAGGCAAAATTTAAAGAAATTCTAAAATAAACTCAGGTACTTGCAACACTGTTCTGTATCTTGAAGGTTAATTGAAGATTTCAGGGTATTAACTGAACACACATCAGGTTACAAGCACTGCAGGGAGTCAACTGCTTGTTGTGTGCTCTTTCCCATCAAATTGAATGTACTGGGCTCATGCTAGGTTCAGTTCTGCTGTTATTGCAGTCAGTGTGACTTGTTGCCATTATCTTTGATGGAGCAGGAGAGCCCAACATGAGTACCAGTAAGTATAACTTCAAAGCTAAAGTAAAAATAAAGAGCAGAAACATAAATGTCCAGTGATGCTGATTTTTTTACACTTTTTCTCATTGAAATTTCATGGGGGAGCTCATACTGCTTTCATAGAACAAAGGATGTTTGCATCCAGTTGGAAAATAGTGGATCATTTAATTTTATTGAGTTTCCATTTCTTGCTACAGTGCTTCATCATGGATCCATTATCTGTCTTCTCCAGGGTTATTATTTCCATACTGAGAATCCCTTCAAAGACTGGCCTGGTGCTTTTGAGGAAGGACTGAAAAAAATGAAAGAAGGTGACCTGCCAGTTACAATCTTATACCTGGAGGCTGCCATTCTACAAGAACCCAACGATGCAGAGGTATTCACTCATGCGCCTTTTACTCATAAAGGAAAAGGGGACTCCCTTTAGCTTGCAATGATGCAATGATTTTGGGGCCCAAACCTTTGCTAGTCATGACCGACTGAAACCCTGAACACTGATGGTGGTTTTGGAATAGCGTATGCCTTGAAATAGATAAAGTTGAACTCTTCCTAAGATGAGAACCTATTTTTGAAATTATAGCATTTCCAAGTTGTCATTTAAAAGCATTCAAAAGAGACAGTATTTCAAACCTTCCCGTCTTTTCCTGATCTTTTCAAAACATCTTTTAAACATTGCTATTGAAAAGATAAACATTTTTGATTTAACAAGAATGTTGACAAATTTTTAAAAGTTATATCAATTTCTGCAATATTGACGGTTTCAATGAGTATATATTTAAAGTCTGTTTTCTTGGAAACATGAAAAATATTTACAGTGTAAGTATCTAGGTCTCTTTGAATCTATTGCTACATTAAATTAAGCAGAAGTATTTTGAAAAGCAGAGAGAATCGCCAGACCCTCTAGAATCCCTTAAACCTGTACAACTTAATAATTGTTCTTCACTATTTTCCATAAAATTCTAGTGTTTCTTAAAATGTACATGTTGTGGTTTGGGCCTGATTGGCACCCAACCACCGCAGCTAATCACCCTCCCTTCCCCCTCCCCACCTGGGAATGGGGGAGGGGATTAGAGGGGTGAAGGGAGACTCGCAGGCTGAGATAAGAACAATTTAATAACTCAAATTTAAGAAATCAGGACGTGATCATACACTGACAGAATACCTTTGCATTCATTGATAATCAATATTATCAGGACCAAAGATACTCAAATCTACATTGATGTGTACTGTTGCTATGCATGCCATAGAAAAATCTGTAGTTAGTGCTGGACAGATGTACTATTTTTATTCACCACGTTGCTTAGCGGTGATATTAGTTGTAACTCTGCTTGCAGGTGGGTATATATAACAAAATAACACATTGATGATTATTTTTGCAGGCCTGGCAGTTCCTGGGCATAACACAGGCAGAGAATGAAAATGAGCAGGCAGCCATTGTCGCCCTCCAAAGGTAGATGAAGATAATTGCTAAATAAAGGGTCTGATGAGTATTAGGTAATGGCGGCCTAGATATATTTAACGTCATACCTATCTTGTAAAATTAAGCATTTATTTAACTAAGTAAAGCATTGAGATAGATATAGAAATCTTCCTAGTGACTTCAGAGGAATGACTAGTGATCAGTATTTCTGTTTTATTTAATAAGTGTGATATTTAATCTAGCAATTTAAGTAGTTGCACAAAAGAAAAGTTACATGGCCTGATAAACATGAATCAGGCATAATGCAAATAAAGTGCCCTTTTGATATTCTAGCTACTTGGCATATTTTCTGTAGTCCGTCTGTTAATGAAGAGGTTTTCTTAATTGGAATGAGCTCACTTCAGCTGCTGAATACTGAACTGACAAGATTTTTAGATGGATAGAGATGTGAAGATCATGGTATGCCTGTATGTAAAATGTCAGTTCCAAAATATCAGTATTATTATTATCTTTCTGTAGTGGGTTTTCATGTTTCTGTTTGAAGCAAGTACCCTCTCCATATTCAACTGCATTAGCCATGTTAACTATCAAGTCATTTCACCTAAGGATACTCTCACTTATTTAACAGTAGCTTATTAGCTTACCTGGATAGAAACCCAAGGGGTTGCCTGGTTTAGGGCTTGATCATCCCCACAGTTTTGAAACAAGCAACAGTGATGTTCACAACATAGCTAGATTCTAGTTTTAGTTAATGGTATACAACCGTTGAAAGACTACCTGAGTTGATTGGCTCCAGCTTTATCATAGAAAAACTGAGAATTCAGGATGTCTGAGAAGATTCATAGGGATGGAAAAAAATGTTTTGGAAATACTTTTTTGTATAGCTGCAAACCATATTAAACTTTTTGCTCGACTTCACATAAAGTTTATCATTGTTTACTAGACAGATACTATGAAAATGAATCTACCCCCATTTACTCATAACCTGAAGGATGAATACAAAATTTGCATGCACACGTTTATGTACATATATGTGTTTGCACAGCAATGTGCATGCATATGTGTGTGTATATATATGCATAATGCATTTATCACAGAAAAATAAGTCAAAGTCCCTTATTTAAAAGTATTATTGGATAGATCTTATCTGTGTGAGGGATTTTACAGAGATTATTTTGGAAGAATTCAAGAATTGTGTTTGGCTAAAAATAATACCTCAGTATATTTTTATTTTCTGCCTAGGTGCTTGGAACTACAGCCAAACAACTTAAAAGCTCTGATGGCCCTGGCTGTAAGTTATACTAACACTGGTCATCAACAAGAAGCCTATCAATCTCTAAGAAACTGGATAAAGCAAAATCCAAAATACAAGTATATGGTGAAAAGCAAAAAAGGGTCCCCAGCACTTACCAGAAGAATGTCTAAGACATCAGATGAAAGGTAAATGCAGTGTAAATCCTGACGGTGGAAATTTTAATGACACCACTAGAAATGACGGTGCACACTGTGCCCCCTTACTGTGTAAAGTCCAGCCTGTTCCCTATGACTGAAGACTCAATGTCTCTAGTGGTGGGACTGGGAAACCAACACAGGGCATTTGGCTTAGCGACTGAAGGTTATATCTTATGCCATCCACAGAAGTTTAAAAAAAGAACAAAAACAAAAAAACCCAGCTAAAAAAAGATGCTTCATCTCAATTCCCACAACTTTCTTCTGACCCTGTCTGCTGCCTCTGTATTCCCACATCCCGCATCCTCAATCTTCAGCTGCTTCCAAATCCAGACCAGGCCTGTATCCTGCTCTATATGTGTGTTCTTCCTACCGTTCATCGTATTTTCTATACCCCAACCAAACCACTCAAATCCAGGAATGGTAGCCATTTTACAGTGGGACATTGCTTCAGTTCACTGAAAATATTGGGAGATGGCATCTGCTTGTTTTAAAGCCATTCTGGTTCTAATCAGAGACAGTGTAGTCATTTTCTCTGACTTCAGCCTAGCATACTGTAATGGGAGTTAGCAGCCATTTTAAATAAAAAAATTCATGAGTTGGCAGCCCTTCATCATGATTTCATGAGGTCAATTAAATCACTGAATTGCAAGATGCGTGATAAAGTCATTAAGGGCGTAAACATTATTCATAGAACTAAAACGTTAGGGCTATCTCACTTTCTCATTTTGAAGACAGGCCTCATGTTTTACCCTTATCACTAACAAGCCCTGGGTTGACAAGATAATTTAGTATAAGCAAAAATAAAATATGTAAGTTCTGCTTAATTCCTAAGTGTGTTATTCTACTTTGGCTTCATCCTGCTGACATCTGGTGCTGTCAGTGCAAAGGTTTTATGAAGCCTATAGTATATACAGAAGTCTTAAATTTTGGCATCTTTCTTCAGGGGTCTTGGCTAGTCACTTGATCTATTCATCTTAAGACCGGCTACTATTTGTGCCAGTAATGAACCACTTCATATCATCCAATTTTAATAATCTTCATAAGCCTTTGTGTTGTCTCACTTGGGCTCATAGCTGCACTTTGACCTCATGGAATCATAGAATAATGTGGGTTGGAAAAGACCTTTAAGGTCATCAAGTCCGAAGATAAACCTAACGCTGCCAAGTCCACCACTAAACCATGTTCCTAAGTGTCACATCTACATGTCTTTTAAATACCTCCAGGGATGGTGACTTCACCACTTCCCTGGACAGCCTGTTCCAACGTTTGACAACCCTTGCGGTGAAGAAATTTTTCCTAATGTCCAATCTAAACCTCCCCTGGTGCAACTCAAGGCCATTTCCTCTCATTCTATCACTTGTTACTTGGAAGAAGACACCAACACCCACCTCGCTACAACCTCCTCCCAGGTAGTTGTAGAGAGCAATAAGGTCTCCTCTGAGCCTCCTTTTCTCCAGGCAGAACCACCCCAGTTTCCTCAGCCAGTTCTCACAGGACTTGCTCTCTTCATTATATAGGTGAACATTTTACTCCAGGCATGAGTTTACAACAGCACCTGGAAGTAAATCTTTGCCATGCTGAAGTTGAAGAAGCTTATTTTCAAATGTTAGGAGTATATAATTTCTGATACATCCACTACAAGTCATTTTATTTCTGGCTATGCAATCAATATTGCAATATTTGTAAAGAACTGTAAGATTGAACTTTAAGTTATTTTCACCCTTGTCTAGCTCATTGCTTGAAGAAGTAAAGGATTTGTACCTGGAGGCTGCTCACCAGAATGGTGATATGATAGACCCTGACCTGCAGACGGGACTTGGAGTTCTTTTCCACCTGAACGGAGAATTTAACAGAGCAATAGATGCATTTAGTGCTGCTTTAACTGTTCGGCCAGAGGTACATTTTATGTTCTTACATTTTTATGAATTTAGCTTTACAGACCATTTTTTTTCTCCCCTCTTGATCAGGATCATATTAATGAGATGTCACTTCAGCCATTAAAATTTTAATACCTGAAATAGAAATGTTAATTACAAGACAGTCCCTTTTAGAAGCAGATTTATACATGTCCAATTTCTAGCTGTGTGCTGTACTAGTTAGATAAAGTTGCCTGTAATCATGAGTCAGAACTTCACATTCTGTGTCAATTAAAAGAATATACAGTGCTGTTATTTTCTGCAGTCCTCCTTACTTTTCAAGCAAAAATGAGCTACTATGTCCCTTTTTGAAACTTGCAGTAGAAAACTCATTTTCTCACCAGGACTATACGTTATGGAACCGTCTCGGAGCAACCTTGGCAAATGGGGATCGAAGTGAAGAAGCTGTCGAGGCCTACACACGTGCTTTAGAAATACAGCCTGGCTTCATTAGGTCCAGATACAATTTAGGAATAAGCTGCATAAACCTAGGGGCATACAGGTAAGTTACAAAAATGTATAAACAAAAAGTCAGGGTTCATAACTACCAGATGATAATTCGTTTTCTAGCTGGGGCTACCTAAAAAAAAAACCAACCAACCAACCAACAAACAAAACCAAAAACAACAACAACAAAAAAAAAAAACAAAAAACAAAAAACAAACAAAAAAAAACCAAAAAAAAAAAACAAAAATCAGAATATCATGATTTACATGATCTCAGTTATTGTAAGATTTTCTCATTATTTTTTACAAAGTACTAACAAAGCAATGAACCTTTTCTTATTCCACAAATTCTACATAACAGAACTACTGAATGTCTATCAAAATAAAATAAATCCCTCATTGATCAAGCTCTTAAGCATTTTTTTATCTTTAAGTGCAAGTACTCTTATTATAATCAGTGGGATTGTTCTCACACTAAAACTTAGTCCTATACTTAAGAGGTTTTCTCAAAGAAGATATAAGAGCCTGTCTTTGGAAGGGAAACTTCAGTTAAACTGCTTCAAATAGCTAACGCTGTCAAAACCAATTTTGGTACATCCTTCAGGAATCCAGGATGATATTGCAGGGTCCCAACTGTCAGTTTAAGACAGTTAAGATGAAAGGGAGCTACACAGCAATGAAGACAATATCCCCAGATGTATGAATAGACTGAGCTCTGCATTACTACAAGCTACATTCACTTGTTTAAAGAAAATCAAGCAAGAATAACACAAAGAGACTGACGAACCGCATTGTAAACTAATATACTTGAGTCTAGCATAGAACTTCAGAAAGTTTTACTCCGGTTGTTAAGCAGATTGCTATATTGCTTGTTTCTTTTTTCTTCTCCCCTACAGAGAGGCTGTCAGCAATTTTCTCACAGCTCTCAGTTTGCAAAGAAAGAGCAGGAATCAACAACAGGTTCCCCATCCTGCTTTATCAGGCAATATTTGGGCAGCACTTCGAATTGCTCTGTCTATGATGGACCAGCCAGAACTATTTCAAGCTGCCAATGTGGGTGATCTAGACATTCTGTTAAGAGCTTTTAATCTCGAGCCGTAATAAAAAATATCCGCGAATTGATTATAATTGTATTAGGAAACAGAGAACTCTTTTATTACTCATCTCAAAATGACCACGTTTTCCAAAAGATCATGGCTGTAGATCAGTAGGGGAATTCTCTCGGACATTATTCAAAAGGGAAAAGTTCAAAAGCACAAAAATATTGTGAATAAATTCAAACTCAAAGGACTGAAATGAGCTGCAGCTAACCTGACTAAGCCCTGAACTATATGAAATAGCCATTTCTGAATAATCTTCATCCCATGCAAGCTATATCTCTCTATATATAAAAAGCTATACAAAGAAAAATATATTAAGAACAAACCTAGATAACCATTATTGCACACTAGAATGGCAAGCAATGCATCCGAGGAACCTGCTTAGTAGCTCATCGCACTATGCTGACATCCCTTTGCCCTACAACATGGATTGCCTGTCCTTTTGTTTCTTTGTTGAAGAGTCTTCTCAAGGTCCATTTTTAACATGGCTCTGAAAGTAGATGCATGTAAAATGGATGTCTTTTGTTTTGAATATGTTTATTAGTTGGCAGTCAAGAAAATTTTTGCTTCCAAAGGTACCTTGTTTAATTTGGGCCTAATTCTGCAGGCTCAGAGTTGTAAGCCACGTGCAGTGTTAAGAGGAACATTGTACATGGAGGTCTATGGTATTGGGCCATGTACATACGGGACGGCCAAGTGTTGCCAGCAGAAGTGGCAATTTGCACTAGAATTGTTGCTGTTTAAACCAGCTATCCCTGATCTTGGACAGAGTATGTCTGTTTCAAAGGAGCTCCTAGCAGGATCTGCACCGATCTATGTACTTATGCACTTTAATCTTTCGTTCTGTAAAATAATGTTATGCTTTTATTTTAGTTACTAACAACAGAATGCACAGGATATCCTGGTTGGTATAAAGGACCAAATATAATTTCCTGAAATGTGATGAGAGGTTTTTCAATATTCTTATGTTTAAAAAAATGCAAATACAGTATAAATTGCAATATCTATTAGAAAGATTATTCTATTACGCATCCATCAGGTACTACACACATACAACATGTATGTGCATGCACATGTATGTATGTGAATTATGTCATTTCAGAACATAAGCCACAGATCTTTATTGCAAAAAAAGACAAGCTTTCATAGGAGTTAATGCCTGCAGACCATGCTCAAGGGAAAATTTTCCCTGAAAAAAATTGTTCTATATAATGCTTGTAGGATTGAGACTACGATCTGATCCTGCTGTTACAGCAAGCAGTAGCAAGTCTCAGTGGCCTCCATGAGAGCAGACTAAACTCTTAGATAACATCAATAGTTGTAGCTGCTTAAAAATGTATGTATATACACCATCTTAATTTTCCCTGACTGGATGAATGAGGAACAGTACTGGGGGCAGTACCCTGCCACATGATGAATGCAGTGATACGCCTACACTCAAACACATTTAGCTCAAGGTGAATGTGTCAATCAAAGACAGGAATAGAAATTTGTAAGGAGGTAATTTTCAGTTGCTGATATTTTTAATATTTTTCCTAAATACTCAAAAAGTGTAATCAGATGGCTACTGTGTTCGTCTGTGATCAGGAATTCAATGTGCAAGGTAGCTATTAGAATGTGTTTAAGTGGGACAAATAGCACATTTCCCATAAACAGCATTAAAAGAAAAATCCAGCTCCCTCAGATGGATTTAAAAAAAAAAAAAAATCCAACTGCACAGATCACAGAGAAGGAAGTTCTGTGGGAATTGGACAGTTTCACTAGTACTAGCCTAAAGTTTCTTGCAGCTGTCTGTTATTTTGAGCAACCACTTACAGGAAAATTCCATGTAAGACAGTGTAATCACTGCATCTAATCACTAACTATATTTTGTTAAATAAAACCATTAAAAAATAAAAGGCTTACCCCTCACCCTCTTCTACAGAATAGAGATGCTGAAACAGCTTCAGGAATTTTTTTAATAGTGCTTTATTAATTAGTTGCTTATATATATATACATATATATATATATATATATTCTTATTTATCTATCAAGCGTTTCATAACCGATTCCTGCAACTTTCTCTAAGGATTGGCTTTCAAGGACTGACTGGGAATGTCATTTTAGCTAAGTGGGCTGCTGTATGCATATCTGCTGACAACAGTTTGCTCTTTTGCTTTGACAGCGATGTGTGATGACAGCTCTTTATTGATAAGGCAGAGCAGAAGGTGCAGTGCAATGGAATCTGGAAAGTGATAAAAGAGAATGGAGGCAGCTTTGAGAAGAGGCTGTAAAACAAAGGCATATGTGCTTAGATTGTGCGTGATGCCCTGCCATCACACAAGTTCTTCTAGAATATCCTCTGTGCTGTGGGCTAGGATAATCAGTGCTTATCCGGAGAAATTAGCTGTTCAGAAGATTTTTATACATTTCAAAAAATAATAAAAAAAACCCAAACCAAACTTAACTGTTTGACTTCTCAGAGTCAGAATGACAAGGGGCATTTGATAGTGAGGGCAGTTCACTAAACCTCCTCTTCTCTAGCATGTGGATGAGTAACACAGCAATTCTGTCAGGAAAACCTCACGCAACGCCTTAGTCTCCCCCAAAAGAACAGACCAAGTAGGTAGCTTTTGATTTATGCTGGGATGCACTGCTCAAAACTGCAGTCATCTGCTGATACATGTCCACACCTCTGCGGCTGCTACAAGAAAAGTTGTCTGTGTAAACCTAGAGACAAAACACCAAGGCTGAACTCTGCCTCCCGAGGGGATCCTCTGGGCCCCCAGTGCATCACAATCCCTGCAGTTCTGCTGCACGGGACACAGGCTGCAAAGCGAGTGCGCGCACGCTTGGAGATTATCCTAACTGTTCCCTCCTAGTTAGACATAGCCTATGTCCAGTTAATGACGTACCACTGACCGAGACACTGCATGAGGGGAAGTACTAAAGCAGACAGACTCATAGGGAACAGTGGCACATCTCCTCATACTAGACACCAGTTCTCGCCTGGTCTCTGTGAAAGAGTGGCTGGTGACTGAGCTCACCTCCCTCTAAAAGGCTCAGCAGCTCTTGGTACTTCTGGGGACTTCTTCAATATCCTAGGCTTTATTGTCCTCCTTTAGGCTCCACTGCCAAGCACTCCGTGCAGAAGACAGGATTAGATACAGCTTTGATATGACCTCCTCGTGGTGTTTCTTAAATATTCAGTGGCAAGCATGTATATTTGCCTGAAACAGCACAAGGAAATATGTGAGGAGCCTGCAGCATATTAACACCCTGAAGAAGAACTTCATTTACTCCTACTTCTAACCAAGCACGAGGTAGGATAAATAAGGCGGCTGTTGAACAGTAGCAGATTGAGTCTGAGAGACAGGAAATCTGGGTCCTGTTCTCAGCGCTCCCTGTGAGCTCGACCAAGTCAAAACCTCCTGCCATCCCTGGCTTGCCCAGGTGTGCACGGAAGGAAGGTGGGCACAACAGCCAACATGTGATGGCGCTTCCCGAGAGCAGGGGAGCGCCGCTGCCTCACAGGCTGCATGGGCAAGGTCACCACTCGTGTAAATCGACAGGTGACACGCAACTGCAAGGTTGCTCAGGTCTAAGTAAGGAAGCAGTTTCACACAGAGTCTAGCAATTTCAGAGAAGGGACTTGGAGACATTTCAGGATAATAACCATACAGCATCTATGGGGTGATGCCAAATTAGAGTGCTGCAATGGTCTATCATCTCTCACCCGTTTGCCCCTCATTAGTGCCCTCTTTCTCCAGAGGTCATTTATCACTGTCAGCTAATCGATTCCAAGTTTTTGAGTCTTTCTTCTATTTTCTATTTCATGCACGTAAAAAATGTTTTCCCGAGCCCGGCTTGTGATTGTCCCGCTCCTCTGCAAAGCTTTATGAATAGTATGACTTGTGAGTCTGATTCATCAAGCTGCTGAACACTCAAGGTCCATAGCCTGCACAGGAGGGCTCAGCACTTTGCACCATCAGCACGGGTGCATGTATTCAGTTACCGGACAAGGGCTGGCCTCAGATACCACTGCACATGCTGAACAGGCACTGAAATCAAAGTGATTATTTATGGAGTGAGGCTTTGCTATGAAAGCAATAGGCTCATTTCTTGGTGATCTCTTTAAACTATAATGACGCTAGAAACCTTGTTGCAACAGACTGGTTTATGTCAGTTTGAATAATCCATCTGATGTTTAAGTAAACACATATACTTATCTGTATCTAATGGTATTTTCTTATGATCTGATAAATCACATCACTTGTAAAAATATTGTAGGGGAGGTTCAAATGACACAAAACCTCACATGACAGTATTGCATGCAACTACATTAACGAACACCCTGAAACGTTAACACAAAGCATGCAGCAATGTTACTGGAGTATGTTTACAGAATGCATGCAGAAGGCCCACACATAGGGTATTTATAAACCATTGATTGGTGTCTTCTATGGGCTATTTTAAATGTACTTTGCATCTGCCAAACACATACTGAGTTGATCATGTTATTCAGAGTAAGTTAGACCAAACACAGAGCCCTTTTTAAATCCCATCCTTAGAAATCACCTTGTGTTATTTCATATTTGCTTCAAGCGTTTAATTGATTACAGACATCTGTACTACCAGTTTTTGCAGACATGTTTTAGTATCCTCTTAAGAATTAATAAGCTAAATGTGCACAGCTTTCACAGTGAAGCTGGATATTTGGATTTTCACATTTTCTTCCCTAGTCTAAACCAGTTAGCACCAAACTACAGAAAAAGATTCACAGAACCAGTGAAACAACTGTTGTCTCAGTCTAAACTTACTTACCAGGGCTAGGTTTTTAAAACTTGCCCACTAGCTCTGACAGCAGCTCAGCATCTGACTGTCCTGTTTGAAATACACAGATGTAAAACTTCACAGGATCTGAGTATCTGCTGCATCCACTGATTTCAACTGCAGACACTTAACGCAGCTTAAAGTTCAGAAAACCACTTTTCTTAAGCATGAAGAGCTAATGAGTCCATTTAGAAAACTTGGGCCTGTCTGTGAGACAGAAAGAAGGACCCTGGTAACACCCACAGCTCAGCCAGGTGATCCTAGGATCATCCATAGAGCACAGGCCTCCACAACACAAAAGCCACCATGACAGAAATATTAACTGATACAGTTACTAGAAGCCACAAAGGCAAAGCCTGAGGCTGAATCGTCACCTATTGGACCCTGTGAGAATTAGAGTGAAATATAAATTGGTTGTAAATCTCTCTTGCCCAAACATGCACCTGCAAAATGAGATATACAGGTTACTTTGCATGAATAACCTGCACAGTTGAAAAACAGATTTCTGGTCACCCGTGTTGTCAGCTTAGCAGTCTGTACAGCGAATTTATCTAATAAATGCTTATAAAATACCGAGTATTCACAGATAAAAGTGATAGACAAAATGCACTGCACAGTGTGGAAAAAAAAATGGCGGGTATGCAATACAGTATTATCTACCATTCAAACCTCATCTGGGCTAAAAATCATATTCCTTCATTATAGTTCTACTGGTTTTGGACTGGTGAAATAAAGCAGAAAAAAAGGAGTGCCATGCATGAAGAGATCACTAACACTTCAAACAAATCTAGGCAAAATGAAAAACAAGCATGTCACAGAATCCACAGAAAGTTTCAGAGCCTCAGTCCAGAAATAGGTATTAGGCATGAGAAAGTGACAGAAGGAATCTAAATTTTCCTAAAATAAGCTGTAACTTTACAAATGCTTGCACATGTGACAGCCCACTGAGCAAGCTTGCATGGTCAAGACTTAATGTGCTTTGATCTTTTTTCCCCTTCCACATTTACAGAATGCCATCAACATTGGGTGAAACTTTAAATAGCCTTTTTAATATCAGTAGCCTATTGTAAATTCAGAAAAATCAAAACATTTATAAATATATTTTATATATCAGAGTATAACATATCTAGAGTAAAATAAAACTACATAGTTTAGAGAGGCATTCTGTGTGGCTTCTTCTATATGCTGTAAACTGTTTGACAACCTTTGCAATCTTGCCTCAGTTTTTTTGGCTTTATTTTTAAGCCAACATACAGGAAAAGAGGAGATTATAGGGTTGGCAGATACTTTCGCCTGAGCCATCTGAAGAGCTCTACTGCTGCGAAGACTTACATTGCTCACTTAACTTTTTGTGTTGATAGTTAAGTGTAGGTGCAAGGCTTAGCAGTGAGGCGGGCGGTGGATGCAGAGGTGGGAGTTCAGCCCTACACCTGAATGTTTACATTCCATTACTAAGGTTCATATTGACCCAGACTGAGAATCTGAGTGTAAGTACATATGGAGTAAAAGATTCGTTTCTTACTACAGGTAACTTTGCCTCTGTATACTTACTTAGTGCATTATCAGCTGTGTATAATATTAAACACAGACCGGTAGTTTACTGATGCTTTAATTTGATGTTTCCTTGCACTGCTGTTTAAAATAATCTATTTCCTTAAAAATGAATGATGTGCATATTGGATGTGTTAAATTTATTAAGGTCATGGAAGACTATTTGCAGAGCACCACATTTAATGTAGTATTTTTGTACTGTAATGGAAGCATGCCTTCCTTGGGTTCTTTTCCACATTTAAATTGTATTTATTTACCTGTATTTATAACTGTGTGATTTTTAAATATGTTTTAAAAATAAACTTTGTCTGTGGCTTCAAACATTTCAAAATCTCTTCTCAATTTGAAAATGGTTTTGGCTATAATCACTTGAACTGAACGGAGGGACGTACTTCTCCAACTGAAATAAAGGATTTTTTTTTTAACGAGGTCTTCTGTTGTTTACAATGTGAACACGCTTCTCTGCTTAAAAATTAAGTCCACAAGATGTTTTTTTCATTACTATTTATCATAAATTCATTGTTACTCTGAGTTAGAGTTATTTTTTAAATTTATATTTGTTTTAATATGTTGATCAATTATACTTACAACTGGAATTTATACTAGCTGCAGTCTGGCCCAAAGGATTTTGTGCATACACTCTGTATGAGGAAAAATGGAAAAAAGTAGATCAGAATCTTTCCTGAAGATCATGCAACTGCACACCTCAAAATTAAAACAGAAGTAATAATATTACAACACAGTCTTTCCGAAAAAAACCACAAAGCTAACTTTCAATGATTGAAATCATTAGTCAAGCAACTTCCCATAAACCATAGTGGGAGTTGGCTATTGCTGTTTTTCAGTTTTGGCTTTCATGTGATGTGATGAAGGAGCTGACAGGGTAGAAATTACATCACCTTTATGCTTTTGCTATGGAATACTAACATAAGCGGGACATAAAACTCCCGTACACAGCTGTGGGCAGAAAAGATGACAACCAGCAAGAGGGTCATGACGGTTACAGCAGAGGGCTATCGACAAAGCAGGACACACTGGCATGGATCTGAACACACTCTCAATGGACATGTGGGTTGCTCCAGCAAAAACAAAACAAAAAAAACCCCAGAACATACAGCCACAGTTTGTCTGAAGAAGGAAAGCTCTGTCAGAAAACCCAGCTGTCTATGGCTTTAACCAGAACCTTCCACCAAAGCAAAAGGATGCAAGTAAGGGGTGCTTTTGACACTGGTGTGTTTTGCCAGAATGTTACGATAGTTTAGTTCTTGCCACTCAAACGTACCCACAAAGCAGCAGCAAGAATGCCCATCGGTTATGTGCTCTGTAGCACACACGGACCAGGAACACAGCACTGCAGTCCTGAGGCCAAACAAAGACAGTGGTCGGGAAAAAAGCATTAGTGCCAAATTCTGCATACAGAACTGCTCAGAAAGTCTCTGGGGAGGACACTGGTGAAGTCTGAAAATATAATCACCTACTCCACAGCAGCTGTCAGTCATGCACAATCTGTCTTCAATATTTTTACGGCATTCACCTCTCACCACAGCTGTCAGTGCCACCCTTACTCATGTTATGCTTGTAGCACACTTGAGGGACAGAGAGGTGCTACTTCCCATTTTAGTGAGGAGGGGCAGAGACCAGGGGTGGTGTTAACTTGTCAGTTATCTAATAATGCCTCCCACAAGCAGCCCACGACAGTTAGCAGGTACAAATCCTATACAGGTAATTCTTGCATGAAGTCTGAACAGAGCCCTTGAGCTTGCACAAGGGGACATGTTCTCCCACCTCTTCCAGTTGCGACAAGTGGCATGAACACAGCGCAGTGTGACTTGCCACGGGCACGAGGGACACCTGTGGTAGAAAAGGAACTAAAACAGATCATTAAATTTAGACTTTAGGAGCTGAACCATCTTTACCTTCCTTATCGTTCAACACTTCACATGTGCTCTACTTCCACATCACACAGTATCACTTATAGCCTGGCAGGTTTACCTCTTACCCCTCCTTCAGCTCCCGGTCCCATGATCCCGTAAAAAGATTAAAGGGTTGCCATCCCTCAGTCTTTTTTGGCCTACTTTTGCATCTACCAAAGATTTCTAATGGTCACACTGTTACGCAAAGCCCTTAAACATAAGGAAAAAAAGACCTCTCCTTTACTGAAGAGCAGTTGAAATTGCTTAATAAATATGAGGAATTACAGACCAAGATCAAACAGGAATTTGGAGGTGAAATGCCAACATTCCTTCACATGAACATTGCCAACTCTTGTGTTAAAATATCAACCGGCTTAAAAATTAAAAAAAAATGAACAACAACAACAAAAAAAAAAATCCATCTTAATTAAAATCCTATTTTCTATTTTTGTCATATGTTATATCCACTAAGAGTTTGGGGATTTTGGGGGTTTGGTTTGTTTTTGTTTTTTTTTTTTTTTTTTTTCTAATCCATAGAAGTGCCATGAGTCACAAGAAATCAAGACTCCCACAAACCTCTTTGTTCCTTATACAGGTTTTTTAAGTAAAACACCAAACATGACCACAAAGAGTAAGAAAAGAGGCAGCATCAAAACATACTCTATTTCTTCCACGTTCAGACAGGAAAGAAAGAAGCAAGAATCCACGCAGTCACAAGACATGAGAATATTTCTTTTTAATTTAAAACAGTTGCAACAATGTCATTCACAACCTTTATCATCTCAGACAATTACTCTCCAAAATGTTAACAGTGCTTCAAGCAAACAACTCTGAATGGTGCAAAGTAAACCAGTACAGACGCTTCCAGGATACAACAGTAAAACCACTGAGGAGTGAATAGTAATCAGAAACTGATCTCAGCCATTAAGGTAGGAAGGGTGATGGGAAAAGAATAAAAAGTTATGTCCAGTTACATATTTTGTATAGTCTTTCAATGCATGAAAATAGCAAATAAGAGAAAAATGCTTGCTGTCAGAATGGAGAGCGAAAGGAATGAATTGGAGATGCTTCTAAAACAATCTAACAAGCTCTGGTTGCATCTGTATTCAAAATGTGCACTACAACCCAGTGGAGGCTGCCCGAATCAAAGAAACTGCACTGATGCTCATTTCAGTTACACCAAAGTCAGTCAGAAGTAATGCCACCAAACACAGTAGAATTACAAGTGATAGTAGTCTGGAAATATCTAGACTTGTTTTAAAACCATAGCTTTGAATAAATTTTTTATCTGAATTTGATTTTAGCTAGGAAGATTAAATAGGACTTTGTGTCTACAGGTGTTTTGGTGACTGGAGATTGTGACTCAAAATGAGGGGTCTCCTGGATCCAGCACGCTTTAGGAATGGGAGGAGAAAAGGAAACCAAGGAAAAGTTGTTGAGTTTTACTTCCTTCCCCTTTCCTAATCTAAAATGTATCATATGAAAAAATAAAAATCAGTCCAAGAAATAAGAACATTACTTGCTGTCAAGTTCTGGCTTGCCAAAATTCTCAGGTGAGACTGTCTCAAACAGCTCACGGTGACTTTTTTCCCTCCATCCTTTTTTGTCAAGAAGCTCCCAGCATGCCTAACCCCCCAACAGCTATTACAGTACCCAGACACATGGAGTTTCCCCATCAACCACTGCTCAGGCCATGCACTGAGGCCTGGCCCAGCACAATTAAGTGCATACTAATTTTAGCAGGCAAAGCCTGATAAATTCATCCTCTATTCAGTACAGTTTGTTTGAGGGTGGCTTCTGCATGCTGAAATTTAAAAACAAACAAACAATCAAAACAAACTCGTCTCCCCCACATTAGGCTGAAGTGTCAGGAGTCTACATCCTGCTTCTCCAGATTCATTATGTTCTTCACACATATCTCATCACAAAAGTAAGATGACTTAACTGGCTGTTTGAAAAAGGAGGGAAGCCACTACTTCGGGAGATAGTAAAATAATTCCTCAAACAGCTGAAGGACATTTAATATATTTTCAAGTGCTAAATTTTAGAAGATCCATAAGCTTTTCCCCTAAACTGCTCCCTGCACTTCTGACCCACTTGGTAGTTTAGGCAGGCAGTGCATAAGAGTGATGAACTGAAAGGACTTTCGGAAGCTGAGCTGCTACAGTTCACCTATCACAGCCAGCAAATGGCTCTCCCCTTTCATTTACCATTTCCAGTTTATCACCTGCCAGCTTTCTAAGTGTGCCTCCTATTAACCGAGATCCATCAGACCCACAGCCATTCCAGTTCTCAGATGTACCAGACAAACGGTTTGCAGGAGTCCAAGCTCCACCCTTAGTCCTACGAGACCAGCCATGTTTCCAGTTTAATAATGAAGATGGGAACTAGTCTGTTGGCCTTTATTTACCCAAGGTTTCTAAATAAAAAGGTAGTGGCCACCAGATCTTTTTAGTTTATAAATAGCCCTTTAAGTTCATGAGCCAAGAGGGGAAGCTGTTGTGTTGAACTTCCTTGGAATGTAACCGGGCATTCAAAAAAATTAAAAAAAGAACAAAAATTAAAAACAGAGGCCTTTTGTCCTTTTTCTACTGCCAGAATGAAAAAGCCCAAACACAGGTGTACAGAAATTTTGTTCTTTCATTTTAAATAGATGGATCACTGCGTAATTTGCTGATCCCGTTTTTAAATCTGGCATTTTCTGGTGAAATACACAAGTACTCAAAACCTGGAAGAAATAAAACAATTACTGGCAGCTTTTATTTTGTCCAGAACTGGTGGCTCAATAATTACAAGGCAGCTGTATCTCACAGGAGCCACTTACTAATGTGCTAGGATGCCATTCTTCTGTGTCAATAAGAGCACTAAGGGCAGGAAGCTTCCCAGCAATTAGGTACCATTTACATTCTACAGAATTATTGCACTAGAATTTCTCTCCATTTTTTACGATCAAAACATGATTTTAAAAAAACAACTGTTTTTTGGCTCTGCATGAGGCTATGTGACCAGAGGGAGAACTGGTTTTCCCCAAACACTGGAAAAAAAATGCCCTACTCATAACCAGATTTTTAATTTAGGTTCTCTCCTGTAGCACGTAGCTGCCTCAATTTTGCTATTAAACTTGCAGGCACTGACTGCAGAGAAAATGTAATTACACCTCCCTGCCTCTCTTGCACTCTGTAAGGAAGATATATATGTTTGTTTTTTTGTTTTGGTTTTTTTTTTTTTTTTTGTTTTTTTTTTTTGTTTTTTTTTTCCCGACTGTTCCAATTTATTTTGAGGGCTCAGTAAGATTATATGAGGCAACTCCAGCAACAGTCTCTATGCAGTGGCCAACACTGAGAATCTTTGGGGGTTTTTTGGAATCATGAAAAGTTCTGCACTCACCGTTGTATTTTTTTCTAGAATTAGTGTTTTCAAATACAATTAAAAAACCCCACATATATATTCTTGCTTGTGACACAAACACCCCCCCCCCAAAAAAAAAAAGACAGGAAAGGCCAGCCCCTACCTACCTACCCTTTCATCCCTGCCATAGATATAAAACTCCTTTTAGAAGGTATCTGTTGAAGAAATGAGATTATTGGTGTGTTTGCAAGATTTAAGAAAGCTGAAATATCATTTTAAAGGTTTTTTGTTGTTTTTTGTTCTTTGGCTTCTGTTGTTTTTCTGTCGTGGGTTTTTTTAAAGGAAGCAGAGAGGGGCAAATCAATAAATCAGCAGTTTTACTAAGCAGTTTCCCCCACTCATGGATGGAACTAAATATTTAAGCAATCTTTGGCAGAAAGCAGAATTGCACTGTGAGTACTCTGTCAGGGAGTTGATTTCAGCTGGAATGTGAGTGGTCTAGATGCAAATTTCCCTGAAATAAATATAATGGGACATTAACCCCTTCTTTACCTCCTTCATAAGAAAATAAAATTTAAATAATAGCCTTAATAGCCTTGCCTTTCCTGAGGGTATACATTTAATTTTATAGTCAGAAAGTCTGCTTCTTCTAGCTATCTGTAATCCTGAATCTGTTGGAAGAATTTGCAAAACAAACATAGAACAGAAGACAAAAAAACCTGTATCTGCAAAAATCAAATGTACTCTTTGGCAGAAAATGTACAGGGCACTAGCAGGTGATTTCTTCCATCTTAATTAGTTTTAGGTTATGCATCAAAAAGACAAACCAAAATACTATAAAACTGAATTCCAACAGATAAATTTAGTTGGCTCTTCTCAGTGTACTGAAAATCATCTCTCAGATAAAACGTTCTGCCCTGAAGAGCACTCACATACCTCCCCCCCCTCCAACTTTATATGCAGTATGATTTCTCTAAGTGGTCTGGACTGTTTGAAAACACTGGCTCCCACTCACCAAAGATACAAATATTTCTTTGTGGTCTTCAGTGGGTGCATGGACAGAACAGGCAGGAGCTGGGCTCAACTGGGCTATTTTTGTTCAACTCTGAAACTTCCATTTTCTCCATATACTAGCTGCAAACTCCACCAGTAATCTGCATGGTTTTAAGGTATCCTTTAAGATGTATAAATTTAAAACAACGTACTATACATCACCTAATAGAAATTTTCCTTCTAACACTTAAGGCAGAATCAAATGACTGTTTTTAAATAAACTATAAATATCCCATGTTTTCTTTTGATTTTTGGCAGTCCAAGGGTTAGGGGTCTTCTGTTGGTTTTAGATTTTCTTTTTTATTGTATGGTTTTTTGGGCAGGTTAAAAAGGCTTATGGCTTCTTAAGGCCAAGTAATAGATTTGAGGCCTAACTTGGTATCCTGTGGTAAAAATATATATAGCCCAGGTCTTTGGGAGGTCGTTCTGAGGCACAGACTTTAAGGTCATTGTAGATCACCCATCTGAAATGAAAACAAGATTGATTACATTTCATGTGTACAGAGATCACCACAAGTTTATTAGGGACTTCTCAGACCCAAATTTCAAAGAGCTTAAAATCTAAAATTAGGCATTGCAACAAGAACAAAAGATCTGAGAAACAGCCAAAGCAGGTTTTTACTGGTGGAGTCAGAAACTGAAAAGGAAGAGGGACATGCAGAGGAATGTGTAGTTACAGTTCAAATGAAGGAAAATCGGGGCTTCCCAATGCCAAATACTATCAGCGTATCAAAATCACTGCCAAATCACTGCAGTGATGATTACTAGCAACATATCAGCCCATAGTTTGATGGGTTTCTACTGATGGGGAATGAAAGGAAGTTGGGGGAAGCTCAGAGAAACAAAGCCAGATGCAGAAGTGATGCCCCAAAATGGACAGAGATTTGAAACAGCAAGCACAGGGGAGCCGATGGTACATTTCAGCATAGACCTCAGCTGGATCAGAACTGACTCATCACATTTACAATCTCTAATAATCTTTATTTCTTTGGTGGGAAATGTATATCTGGTAATAACACGAGTGCTTTGTCTGCCATGAATACACACCCCACATGTCAAAGAAAACATTTGCTCATCCTGCTGTCTCCCAATTCCACTCACCTTCCTTCTTTTTTGAGATGACAAACATAGTGGCCACTCATTGTGGATGTTCCCATGTGGCTGATGAACCCAAACAGCTCGTATCCTGTTTAAGAAATACAAATGGGACCATAAGTCTTGTATTGCTAACACTGCAATATGACTCCAGTGGAAACTTACTTTCTAATACTGGAGAAGCAGTTAAGCACTCCTAACTCAGACTCTGCATCCCCAAACACAGTTTCTGTTAAGACGGCAGCATTACTCCCTCTAACTAGCAGTCAGATTCAGTGTGAAACATCAAACAAATCCAAATCAAACCCACAAAGATCTGTGCACATACAGCAGGGCTGTGATCACAGCCTCTACTAGGAAAGAGAAAACAGCAGATTCATTCCCAGTTCACAGAGAGCACCACAGAAAGTGCCAGATACGGAGTTCATTCTGCACACAAATAAGCTATGTCTATGAGTGTGATCACAGATCCCCTATAAAACAAGCAAAAAACAGAAGTTTATATTTCAGCAGCCCATAAAAGAGAGGACAGAAAAGAAACCTCTGCTTTTAATATGAGGACAATTTTTGTGCTTAATGTCTCTGGAGAATTCAGCATTGGTTCTTGCTCCCCACCCATTCATGCCATTCACCCAAATTACCACCAAAAGTAAAAGGGTACCTTCTTTCAGGATATTGCATAAGGACAGGGGCCTGGATTTTGGTGGAGAGGGCTTTCTGGAGCCATTTTACAGTATCATGTTGGTTATCAGGATTTCAGGCACTCAGTAAATGGTCTCAGTCTATAAAGGCTAAGTACCACAAAAAATAATTATTCCAAATATTTTTTTTTTAATGTAATGATAATCAATGTTTCCCATGTCTCCAAGAGACTTAAGATTGTTCTTTATAATGTCAGAAACAAAGAAATTAATGTTCTTATATAATAACAGCAACCACAGAAACAAAAATCAAATTGGCTGTTTTTTTTTTTTTTTAAGACCATTACAGTCAAGACCAGAGGTACAAGTTTAGAACATACTACAGTAATTAGAATTAGTCACTAAAGACCCTTCAAAATATGTTCTGTGATGTTGTTGTTAGAACCACAGCCGAGCTTTTGCACTCTAGTGCTTTTACACTTACAATAGGTTCTTTGCCTACACCACAACTTTGACTGCTGTACATCAGCCCCATCTTGTGGTTTATTTAGCAGCAGTATGACTGAGGATCTCAAAGACAAAAAAAAAAAAAGAAAATAGCAAAGCAGTACATGCAGGATACCAACTATACCTGCTATATTTAGAATAAAGAACTTGGTTGAATGGATTATCAAATCTCCCACCAGACCACAGGAGGACAGAAACTCAGGTGGTCTGTAACAGCAGCGTTATCTTTAGGATGCTCAGCCTCTGAAGATTTAAACATTCTAGCTTTTCTTTGTCTTTTTATTTTATAGCAACAAAACAAAAAGTAAAGCTAGGTCATTAGAGACTTACATGCTATGGCAGCTACAATCATGGACTCAGCTAATTCAGAGAGTCCAGGGAAAGAGTTTTCTGAGCAAACACAGCCCACAGAACTTAGCAACTCCACAGAGCTGGATGCAGCCCCAGAAGCAAGATTGGAAGTAAATTGTCTGGATCATGTTCAAAAAAACCACAATAACTGCTTTTAAAACGCAGGAGCTCTACGAATGGTGTAGGTGTGATGCAATGTGACAGGCAGTTCTAAGCTGAAGAACTTACTTCCAGATCCGTCTTTGATCCTGGGTCCCTCTGACCCTGTGTCTGCAAGGATATTGGCATTAGCATTGTTCTCCATATCCATCATGTCCAAAGCAGGCTCATTTTCTTCCTCGAGTTCAGGGTGACTGAAGATCCATTCCAGCGCACGCTCCAAATTACTGTTCTGGAAGTCAAAAAAGTGGAAGAGCAGCCTTTAACACATGCAATTAGCATGTAATATCTAAGAAAAAAAAAAAAAAAAATCTAGCATCATACTACCACTCAGGCTTTGAACAGAGTAAGGATCATGTTCAACAGCACTTAAAACTTGTAAGATACATAACTCTACCTCTATAGAAAATAATATTCAACAAGCACTCTGGAAAAGCTTGACAGATGGAAAAGCAAGCCTCCCACAACTAATCGCCATGGGCCCCGAGCTCTCATCTTGAAGATGCATAGTCTTTAGGCATCCAGGTTGTTTCTCAACAGATGGTAAAAGAAGCTAAGGTTTTCCTCACTTTCCTCCACACTTTGGTATTCATGTGAAACAGACAAACCACCTTCCCCACTCTAATCCAGAGAAGTTAGGCATCCCACACTTTGCCAGAACAGTTCTATGTGCATCATCCACTAACCGGTTTTTTATATGCGCGTTTCAAAGGCATTTGAGCACGCACACGTACAAAGCACATAATATGAAGTGAAACTGAAGTGCTATGGAACTCACTGTTGCCTTCAGCGCTTGAATTGCTAGATTCCTTTGGAAGCCCATGGAAATGATAATTGCAACCATCTCTTCAGGAGGTTGGTTATCTAGCCCAACAGCTCCAAATGCAGCTGCTCCACTGGAAGCAACTTCTCCAAATGCAGGTATGACCAATGGCTCAGCAAAGTCTGGGACAAACAAACATCCATCAGTTCATTCTTTTGCCCCAGTGAACTGGAAAGTCAACAACAAACACAAACAAGCAGCCAACAGGACCTCAAAAGCAGTCCTGAAATCAACGTAACTTCATTTCACTGGCCCAGCTGGGACTTAGATGCATGGAAAGCCTTAAAACCAACAAAATGAACATGCACATTACAAAATATCGAGGTGGACAAACTCATACTGAGCAGGCTGGAACAACGTGGCACGTCACAGGAAACTGCAGGGAAGTAGCAAAGATTGGTATGGAAGCAATGATACCACCAGCAACAGTAGACCACCCAAATGAACTGATTCCATAGCTGAAATATGTCAGTTAAGACCAAGTGAAACTCATTCCCCATTTACACAAGCAACTTAAAAGCCCACAGTGAACTGCGAACTCAACCAAATCTGGAGTTTCCTGGCAAGGGAGTGCTCAGATACACCCAGTGCTGAATCACAAGTCCAAACTGCATGGATGAAACACAGGAACTGGAGAACATCTAGCAGCCCTTTCCATCAGTAGATAGCCCAAGGTCTAAGTACGGCATGAACGCTCTAGCCTGAGCTAGGGAAAGCCAATATGGAAGAAAAGCATCCGGACCACAGGATTTTTTGTACTTACACTTGATCACAAGTCAGCTTCCCCCTTAGCAGCACGGACCTAGCCAAAGGGTGGAAAACAGAGAGCTGGCCCACACCATCAGTGAGGACAGGAGAGTGTACTTCTGGTGTAGCTTAGGTTTGTTGTCTTCTTCTAGGCAGAGGATGCCACATAATGGTCAAGATCTGCATATCCCAGGAGCAGCTTAGGAAAATTCACTCACACCTCCAGGTTTCCTGGGGTGGGGAAGGGGGCCATTGTTTCTGTCACACATCATAAAATTTCTACGGACTGCCAAAATACACAACCAGGAGTTGAGTTTAATTTACACTCTCCAGTCACTGACCTGGTTCTTCCATGTGTGCAATGATCCAGTTGAAAGCGACTTCAGCACCCAGATTGCCTGTATAGTACACAGCTTTCCGACATGCTTCCAAAGGAAACCCCATCTCCGCCAGTTGCATAACTGAAGACTCATCAATATCTAGAGCTACAAGAAAGGACCTTCTAAAATATAAAAGTCTAATTTCATCCATTGTATACTATTTCTTATTGTTATTCACGGTGCCAAACAATGCCTATCACTTGTATTTGTTTTAGTACCGCAATAAACCCACATCCATTAGAAAACAGGCTTGTACAAAGCACTGCAGTATTTGTTACGGACTAACTGATAATCTTTTGTCATAGTAATCTACATAGATCCTTAAGCCTTGATGAATTCCTACAGGACTTTATTTATTTTAAAAACTCACCACTGGATTTCAAGGGGCGAAGAAGTTAGGTGCTGAGCTTAGCTAGAGATGGCAGCCAAAAGCAATCACCTCTCTTAAAGGCAAGATCTTGCAGGTGAAAAGCACCAGCTGCTGGATCTGGCAGTCTCCAGTTGAACTTCATCTCTGAATGACAGGGCACAACAGCTTCAGCTGAGATCAGAGTCCAGAGGGAGTCAGGATCAAGCAGCTGTGACCCCCAGAACAGCAAGATCCTGCTGATAAGCAGCAGCTAGAGGAGCAGCTCAATCTGACTACACTGATGCTATTACAGACTCTTAAAGTAAGTCCTGCATGCATGGAAGTAAATGCTGAACAAGTACAAAAATCAGCTGTTTTTTAGAAGCATGCAGGGCAATACTTCATGCATCTCTACGAGGACAGAGAAGCCATTAGCTGAGCAAAAGGATGACAAATTTTTAAGCAGCTGTAATATCAGTCTCCGAAAAATCAGATACGTACATTCCACAAAACGGTTCATCATACGATCTGAAAATTAAGAAAGGAAAAAAAAGAAAAAACAAAAAAACAAAAAAACAAGAAAAAAGACTTTGTAAAGGGTAAGTAGATTTATATGGGAAAACCAATTCCATATTTCTAAACTCTTAGAAACATTTGACCTCATAGACGCAGTTCACATTCATCCTTATCTCTCTGATGTTTTTGCCACACATTAGACCAGGGATGTTTATGCCCAGTAATTTCCCTAACTCAAATCAGAGAATAGTGTCATTGGTACTATAAACCAGTAGGAAAGATAGCTGATGGCTGACCAAAACCAACTTAAGCAAGAATTTGTTTTGATATAAATAAGGTACCATCACCCATGCATTTACATTAAAACTAGGTCAGTCCACTGAGCAAGGTGATAAAAAAAGAATAGGCCTTTGTAAGCAGCCTACAGATAAGGGACAAAATTAAAACCTCTAGAGAACTGAATTTTACCATAGCCTTTGCTCTGACACACAGTTTCAGGTACTAGCTTCCTTTGACATACATACAACTTGATATTATACCACCACTATTATAAATATCCAAGCAAATGGGGCAATCATGTCATGAGAGTAGTTGCATTACTGGTTTCCTATTAAATACTGAAGCACCCAAACTTAAGTCATCTGGAGGAAATTGAAACAGCCTGTGTCTATGGTCACACTATAAAAACATGATTTTACTTCCTATAAGCTGTTTAATTCTCCAGAGAAACCCAGAAAATGAGGAAAGAGGATATTCTAATCTCCTTGTGTCTTAACTTTGTCATAAAAGAAACAGTGTTTAATTAAAAAAGCAGCGTAACATGTTAATCACTCCTCTTTCTTTCTGCTCCACAAATATTTCAGCCAGCAGTTTGCCATCAGCTCCTTGAGACGGAGCCTTTTTTTTAGGGGCTGTACAGGCCACGTACATCAAGAGAAGTGGACTATGCATGCATGCACAGTTGCTAGGACCCACTGCAGCCTAACAACTCTTGTAATTTAAAAATCACTAAGATTTTTAATCTTAATCTATGCCTGGAAAGCCATTTTCTTAAATTGTAGTCCTTTGTGTATTACCTATCCCTGTACTGTGAATGAACCTATTCTGCAGAGTGTGTTTGTTGTTCCAACTTGAACCAAAGTGTTTCAAGGTATCCAAGTAAACTCTGTGACTTAACAGAAGACCATTTACTCAGAACTGTAACACTAAAATCCTACCACAAATAATCATAGTAACTGACAGGTTTTAAAATTCCTTCTGATCAGGATGTACCACGTGCTGTTACACAAGGGAGTACACAAGAACTGAGAGAGTGATTTAGCTGCAGTACCAGCCAGACTACTTTATCACCAGGTTTTAGACAACATTTAGTACAAAAGTGCTTAAAAGATAACAGCAGTTTAGTAACACCTCTTATGCAAATATATTAAATGAGTGAATTAATGCTCCACCCTACTTCTGATACCTATCATGAGACTCAGTGTAGGGGTCAGAGACCAAATCCCTTGCACCAGGCCCTGGGAAGTGCACAGTGACTTTACTGAAAGGGAGTCACAAACATGCACTGAAAGTCAATAAATGGACAGAAGATGCTCTCTGTATGTAGCTGATTTCCATAAATGTAGAGGTTTTCACACACTTTTCTATCCATTTAAGTCCTTAGATACCAATCAACATTCAATAAAGATGAGCACAAGGACTTCATCATTAAGTAAGGACAATCACCCATGCATATGGAAGGCATGGAACAATTCTGCTGGTAAAAGTGAAGAGATCATAACGCAGCAGAAGCTGTTCCACTGAGCAGCACTGTACTACTGCAAAAGAGGAAACCATCACACAACAGGTAAGTACAAGGCTATAGCCAGTAAAACAAGTGAAATAATCTATTTCACAAAATATGATGTCTATCTTTGGGCACAGCAATTTCATAAGAATATTAATTACTTGGAAACAGTCCAGAACAACAGCATCAATCATAAATCCTGAAAACATCAAAGCAGAAAAGTTGGAAGAACTGGCTTGTCTAGTAGGGAGGAATAAACAGATGTGGGGTGTTGGAATAGTCTTCAATTACAGAAGCACAAAGTTGCTTTTTTGTTCATAGCTCCAGAAGGTGAAGATTAAAAGAGAATCGGTATGTGCTAGGGAGAAAAGGGAATACAAGAGAGAATCGGGAAAGAAGTCAGTAGATACCTTTTGGGTCATCGGGAATGATAATGGGAGGAGCAATGTCTGGAAGTTCCTCTTCTCCTGGCTGAAGACCCCTGGCCCGAAGGTGGCTGATATCTAGGAAATCTGGCATGTCTACAGAAACATCTGTGAAAGTAGAAAAACAGGCTAAACTCATGAATCCAGCAAAATGACCCCGTGGTGCAACCTACCCCCTTCAGAGAAGGGATTCTGCTAGTCAAGGTATAAACACAGCAAGGATTCTCCTCCTGAAAACAGTTATTTGAGAAATTCAGAACACTAAAGCATAATTTAACTATGAAGTCAGGCTACACGAACCTGTGTTTTAACTCCACAGACCTGACGGATTGGTTTAATTTGTCATAAAAGTAAAGAAGATTCAATTAGGATCTTCAGAGTATAAACCTGAGACTCCATCCAGGTCCTCATTATAATGACTAAAGTGTGTTCATCTTATAGATTATCTTGGATAGAATGAGAAAAAGGTAAATATAAAAGGCACATACCAAGCTTTTTGGGTATCCAATCAAGGCCGAAGGTAAACTTCTTTATCTGCACCACTAAGTACTCAGGAAACGAAGCAAAACGAGAAGTCCTGGGAAGCACAAGAAATACAATTAATTGAAACAAGGCAACAACAAAAAAATCAAGATTTCAATACCTCATGCACAGATATGAATAATTTTAGCCCTGAGTGAGATCAGTAGTGATGGATTTTAGAAACAACAATTTTCAAGTACAATGGAGAAGTATGGCAGTAGCTTTCTATACATTCATACCCTGAATATCAGCTCAAACCCTTGCAGACAATTCAGCTTGTAGGAAGATTATAGAAAACAACAAGTAATAATAAACTTTCCTACTCAAGTTGTTCTGAAGTTGAATGTCAGGAAATACCTTTCAATTCCATATTGGCTATAACTTCAGGGCATGGGCTTAAAACATATCTTGGACAGAATGGAGTAACAATTAATCTGCCTTCTATTCAATCCTTTTCTAGTAACAGTAGCATTGTCCATGAGGTATCAGTCCACCTGATAAGTATGCTGATAAAGCATTTCATTAAGCAAAGATTTTAAAAGCTGTCATTTGTAGTTTTTCACATGAAAGTGCTATATAAAAAAAGTACATGATATTCTTATTGAGCTACTATAATAGTTATCAAAACAGAGGATCACTCTTGAGTGTAAGGGGATCACTGCTATTTGCCCACTTAGTGGAAAGTTTAATCTTGAACACAATGTAACATTATATGTACCACCATTCTACTTCTCTATGCTCTCATTTTTCCCACATCTAATCTCCTGCGTCCTTCCCTTTGTCTTCCATTCACACATACTATCCTTTCTTCTAATTCACCTAACTGGGTAAAATACAGTAAACGCATCATAAATTTAAGGCCTTCCTACCATCCTATAAATAACTACTTTCTAAGTTCTTGTTAGCACCACCTTGCAATTTTAATAACTTTATCCTGTGTAGCATGAAACTTTTAAATTTTAAATATCAAGTTATTCTTCATCTTTCAATGCTTTTAAAGACCTGGGAGATGAAAAACAGCTAAAACACAAATTAACCCTGTCTCTATTTAAAGACTAGAATGTTCTTCCAACATGTTCACAGTTAGTACAAAAAACCCTTTAGACTTCTGCTGCGTTTTTCTCTACCATGTGCATTTGTCTCCCAATTTTTACTACAATGTCAGGGAAACTGTATGCTAAGACAGCACTGAGTCATTGATATGTTAAGTGATCTAAAAATAGAAAGTGCCTAGCCACAGCAAACCAGTTGCAGAGCCTAATTTTCAACCACTCCTTGCTGCTGACATAAAAATGGAATCAGGTAAGAGCCTAACTCTCGTTCTCAGCAAGAAATACGGCCCCTGAAAATTGCAATGATCTCTACCTACTGTCCTATTTCTTCTTAATATTTTTTTAAGACCAAGATGTTCTTGGTTCTCTTATCTACCAAACAAGACAGGTTCTGTCTTTTCTATGTCCATCTTGTACCATGGTCCCATGTCAATGACAAACTTAACAGATGCAACTAAACGCTGTAACATACAGAGGTGATGCACTGAAATCCAAACACAAACAATAAATAATTACAGTTTTCAGCATAGCACTTCACAAGCACAAAATTTCCCATCCATCTAAAGAACTTCCTCACAAGAAACACAATCTTTGCTTGCTTCATCCTGTTTTGTTGCCACACAATGCCCTTCAGCATTTTTAGTCAAATGAAGAGATTAAGAGAGTAAGCACAGAGATCCAGACTCTATCTCCTGCCACACAATACAGTGCTCTATCACTAGCTGATACATAGAATCCGATTTGAACATGTGGGCAGACATTTAAGCTACAAGCATTTAAAGTTCAAGCTTTTAACAAGCAGACCGCGTCACCTCTTGGAGTTTGACAGTTGAGAACAATTTATTTCCTGCTCTATTGGCCATCACAACTCGCATCAGGCTTGATCTGCACATTAGATTCATAAGCCCCAACACTAATACAACGCCAAAGCCCACTAAGCTTTTGTCTGTTTGTCTCTGCATCATGTCCAGGTAGCACAGAGGACTACCATATAGGTTTTTAATAGGCAGCCAGACACATGCTTACTTAACTCCTGCAGATTTTGCTTGAAGGGCACTGCTCCAGAAATCCTCTACGTTGTTTGGTTCAGAAAAG
Source organism: Tyto alba (assembly GCF_018691265.1). NCBI lineage: Eukaryota > Metazoa > Chordata > Aves > Strigiformes > Tytonidae > Tyto > Tyto alba. The sequence goes on along the minus strand of NW_024881262.1, from coordinate 9,273,398 downwards.
GCCTGCAGACACGCACTAAATGGGATCTTGGCACGGACAAGCTCTGGTGGAGGTCTCCTTGCAGCTTCTGCTTCTCGCCTCTTCAATTCATAGGCAATTAATTCATCTGAGAAATACACATGACACTAAAAGTTAAATGAACATTGTCACGGTTATGATGTCCCTCAACAGTCGTATTTTTGCAAGATTTAGAAATTCAAAAACTTACTCAATGTTTTCCAAGGCTTTGACTAGACATTAAAACTTTTTGTCTGCATTGGGGTCAGGACCTACACTTACAATCACATCTCTTTTTTGAAGGTTTGTGTTCATGGCAAAACCACAGAACTGGAAATACTGGGCAACAGGCAATTAAAACCTTGCCATGACAGCCAGAATCCTGTGTTACTAGTATCACCAACTACACACTTCATCAGCTCAATCTGACTTGGAAGATTATTGCTGTCCGTGTCATCTGACTTTCTAGACAGGACAGGATTATGTGCACTATAGAAAGAGTCCTGACACTGGCAAGTTGAGCAGCATCATATGGCAAATTCATAAATATACCTCCTGATCCATTACCTGGAAATAACATATTTTTACAAGCAATAGGAATAACATATTTATAAGCAATAGAATCATCACTGAAACTGATGAACAAAGAATGTGAAGATCTCCAAAACTTAAATTTTCAAGTCAAATTATACTTTTAAAACATCCAGTTGAAGGAGTTGTGGGCTGGGTGAAAAGCAGCAGGTAGAATTCTCTGTCTTGTGCTATTTCAAAGGATCTGATCAAATAATCAGAACAGGTCCTTCTGCCTTTAAAGCATTTTAAATTTTGAGATTGTGTAGGAAACCAGAGGTGCATCCCCCTTCTAGTGTTCCTGTGATATCCCTTTCACTTCCACCTCAAGCATACATTTATTATGTTAGTCTGCAAGACTCCTCACCACTGACAGCAGGGGCAACCAAGATTTGTCAATACCTCCCCCTTCTGCTTTCAAGTCTTGTAGCCTCCTCAGCCTTTTTCTCCTTTAAAAACAAGTATGTTTTCTCAGGCAGCTCACAGGCAGTAAAAAAGCACTCAGGTATATTAAATCAATGTCCACCACTTCACTCTCCTTCCCTTCTCTCCTAAAGCCCAAAATATCAAAATTGTGTATTTTGACTTTATAGATGACAATCTATCTTATACTCCTATTCTTTATTTCTCTATTGTCATGTTAGCTCTTATAATCTGTTGTTAATCAATACAAAGCTCACTTGTTTTTTCGGTTGTTTTTTTGTTTCGGTTTGTTTTTTTTTAGGATTTTTTTTTGTGTGTGTGTGTGCTTGTTTTCACAAGCTATTCATTAGCTAGTATATTTGGTTCCTTTTTTAGAATTAAGAAGTTTTTATATATTGGTTCACTCTCAAAGACAAATGAAATCCAGTCCTAATCTAGATCTTTGGGCACACACATGCACAAAAAACAAGGGTAAATAAATTGTACTACAAGTGGTGTGGCATATCCCTGGGTCAAATTCAGGATAAGGTTTTAAATCACAAATCTCTGACACTTTTATCATACAAATTGCTACCATTTTTGGTGGTATCTTGCTGAGTGGTGACGCTTAATGATGGTTACACAGTCTGAGAAGAAATCTGTCTCAAAACTTGGCAAGAATATCCAGGTAGAATCCTTCTTCCCCAAAGATATAAGCAGGGATGGTAAAGCCACACACTGGTGCGTGTTTAAAATCCCCTTTAAAGAAACCCAAACCAACTGACTTTCTCCTGATGAGTTCATTGGTTTGATTTGCCATACGGCCCTGAACCATTCTACCCATATAAAGAGACCATATGGGGGTGAGAACTTAATTCCCTCATGATTGAGACACTCACCAGAAGGTCAGTCAATAGAGCATTTTCTTTCTTTACCTTTGTTTGTTGCTGCCTCCATGGCAACAGGTAACTGCATGATATAGTCCACCCTCTCTGTGTAGCGGACCTTTCTGGACTGGCAGCATTGTGTGCGTTCTTCCACCAGGAACCGGAAAACATCGCTAGGGTTTTCTGAACCTACAGGGTTCCTCTGAAAGGAATATTCGATCCAGTCATGTATGTGACGATCATTAAAACAACCCGAGAACCCAAAGGCTGATGGTTGTTTTATGGCAAGGACAAAGACACCAATCTTGCACCCAGATCTGGCAGCTCAGCTTGCATTTTACTGCATGCAGAACTCTTGCACCCACAGAGAATCCCACTGAAGTCTACAATGTCTGCATACACAGCAGTATCTTTCTACACGCAACTTGCTGAGTCTGTACCTAATGAATCTGACTGAGTCAAGGTGAACAGAAGAAGGTAGGAAGGTGGCAGGTTACAATAAAGAAAGCAAGCTCAGGTAAATAACACAGAGCATCTTTTCAGCAAATAGAATTGCTCCTGCCACTCTGAATCTGCACTGAAACAGAACAAGCAACTTGTAGTTCATTATCCAGATGGGAATGTCATACAAATAACATACCTCCTCTTTATTGTTCATGTTAATGTCTGTTATCAGGCAAAACCAGAAGAATGTCTTCTAGCCACTAGTCTTCTAGCTATAATCAGTACATGCGTTTGGGGATGTGGAACAAAGTTATTCACATTTCAATGCATAAGGTAGACTATAACACATGAATAAACACACTCAATCTTGGCAAAAATTGGAAAAAGAGGGAGGAAGGATAGACAAGAAATACTTTAAATCAAAACTGCACGTATCTGTAAATTTCCTTTTCAATAAAGACAGCATTAAAATTCACAGTACTGATTCTTTTACACACAGCGTTGAGTTGGAGCTCAGTGGAACATCTTATAAAGAAATATTCAAGTGACAAATAGTCACTTTGCTTTCAGCAGGGGAGTCCTTTCTCCCGTAATGATTCACTGACATACAGCTGGGATTTGTAAAAGAACTGGACATGGTAATTAGTTTGCTCTCAATGATGGTATTAATGTGGAACAATAATAATAATCATAATACCCAATTCATTAATATTCCAAGACACACTTCAATATGGTAAACAAATGGATAGCATGTAATCATAAAACGAACAGCAATTTAAAAGGACAGTCACATATGTTTATAAAACTTATAGCCTGTACAGTGATGCATGGCCTCTATATTTCCTACAGTTATCATCAGCAGCATTGGCCTTGTGTGTGGTCATGCAAGAGTCTGAAGTAAAGAGAAGGGACCATCAAAGCAACAAGTGTTTCTAAACCAAAGTAGATTTTAATTAGTGCCATTTTCTACATATACAAGGCTAAAAAGAGTATAATAAAAAACAAGTCACTCATATAACAGCTCTGCCCTCATTATCTAATATAACCAGGGGGGAAAAAAAAAAAGCAGATTTTCTCACCTCTACTAGATTTATAAGATGTAGGAAAAATTCCTGTGCGTCTTGTTGTCTGTTAGAGGAAAATTCTGGGTGGCCTTTACTTATAAAAGCCTTAAACATTCGGGGAGATATTCCATTGTGTTGAGGCTAAATAAAGGAGAGAGAAACCTTTTAAAGAAGGATTTTTATTAATTCCTGGACCAAATATCCCAGTTATTCCACTAGATCTATCTATGACCCATTTCTGCCTCTGGAGAAATAATAGTTTCAATTTCATCTGGTTTTCAATTTTAATAAAAATTTGGGACTTTTAGGATATATTTTATGACATAGTTCCTACAGCACTCAATCTATCAGATTTTTCTATGGTATTTGCAAGTTAAAAGAGATTTGCTAAAGCCTAGTAGTTTTCAGAAAGGCTAAAAGCCTACACTGTTTTCTAACAGCTGAGATTGTTTTCAGAACCCTGTTCCACCTAAAATTATGTGGGCATTGAAGCACTTTGGTGTATCAGCTAGCAGCCTTACTCAGGACAAAACCTTTCCAGAGATCTCTGAAGAATCAAGCAGAGAACAACTCGTGTGCCGCATGCATTCCCAGATGGGTTGTTAAGAACAGACATGAATTTGCAATTTGCAGGTGTCGGTCATGTTGAAGGACCATAACATACTGCCTTTAGTCATTCAGTTACATCAGTAGCAAACGACCCTAAATTAGAAAACCTCTAGCTTCCAAGAGAGTCCTAGTTTTGACTTTCTCATCTTAAGAAGCCTTCCCAACCACCCTAAATTGCATCCTTAAGACAACACTAACTATTATGCCTTTTAAGTAACACTTCTGAAAGGGTCAAAATCTTTTACTCTGCTTCTTCCTTATGCTCCATGAGACCAAATATTTTTTCAGACAATCCAAGCAAAAGTGTAGTCTTTAGCATATGTCAGACACTGTTAAAATCTCAGACAATCTCATTCTTTAATACAGTTGTGTTATCATACTAATATAAAAATAGAAAAAGCAGCATGAAATGGAAGGCACATAAAAACACATACAAAAAGATCAAAATTTTATTCTTGGTTTCACAAGGGCAAGGTATTCCTAGATCCATTGAAATCAGAAGCAGATTCTCAATTTTAATTCTTCTTCAATTGCTGGCAGTACACCAGCAACAGCATTAGGCTAAGATGCTCTTTAAAGGCTCTCCTAAAGAGACAGAGTCCCAGTATTGCTTGAACAAAAGAGATGTTCTAGGGATTTCTGAATCTTGGGTTATATATCACTTCAGTGTCCTCAGCTGCCTTTCATCAAAGCTAGAACTGGGGAGAGAAATACATAAACCATCTCAAATTGTCATATATGAGGCTTCTTTCTATGTCAGAAGCAAGAATATGATAAGATGGCATATTTGCCCTGATGTATAATGGAAGGAGTTTGAAATCAAGCCTTGTTTCCACCTATATACCTTTTTCCTCAGCCATCTGAGCAGGGATAAGAGAAACATGCCATGTGTGACAGTCTATAGAAGAGGACTGGATCTTGCCCTCTAAACCCTTCTCACCTCAAGGACAAGAAAAATAACAGAAGAAATGGCAAAGCTCTGAACCAAAAATCAAGTCCTAGCTGATGACCCTTTAGGCTTTCAGTCTGTTTTTAATGTTAAAGTGGTCCTAAGAAAGCTGCTGCCATTTCCAGACTAAACTCCTGTGGAGAAAAATTTCAGCTCCGCAGTACCACGAATATTTATAGAATACCTAGCATACTTTCCCCATCAACAGTTGCAAAACAGTTTAGCTAAATATAGACTGTGCTGGACCACTGCAGATCTCATGAATGCTTTTACAGGCAACAACTCCCCAAAACTTTGGATGAATTCCAAAGACCAAGAAAGCTAGAGAACTTCTTTGCATGTAGGAGGGGAAAAAAGTAAAAGAATAAAAATAAAATGAAAAATTATTTTATAGAAACAAAGCAGAAGCACTTGAAAACACTGAAGGCCTAAAATCCTATGCAATTATATTTATTATAAATGTTAGTACAACTCTCTGAATTAAGAAATACTGTCTGTCTGTATACCAGTATTATCGGGGGAGCAGGGGTGTGTGTGTAAGCCACCAAACAAAGAAACGTACCCCCAAAATGTCAAAACAGGTTTGTATTCCTCGAGTGAGGGAACGGAGAAAATATCTATACTTGATTCTTTTTTTTCTAAATAAATCTTCAATACAGCAAAGAACAGCAGTAAAAGCTGTTTCAAATCCTAACAATTCATGCTATGAATTGCTTGTTAAGGAAGTCATCTGATGCACATAACTACCAACTTTAATAAACTGAAATTATGAATACCACAAATATTGTTAAATGCCACCAGATGGCTACTGCTCCCTGACAGAGTTCTATACCATTTGTCATTAAAAAGTTCTCAGTATCTCATTGCTAGTAGTGGCTGCTGGGCTAAACATGGAGGTGTAGCTTTATTCGAAGGGTTCAAGTCCCTGAACTTCCAGCACACTGTTCTTCACTCGTATTCTGTATGTGTTTAGCTTATGTGTACTGACTGACCTGCTTTCTCAATGTGAAGAGTCTGTTAAAATCTATTCTGCTATTAGTCATAGCGATGCACTGATAAGTTTTAAACTTTATTTAAGGGAAATGAGCAGGATTCATCTGTTGTTCCAAAACAATGAATAGCTACTGCACAAGGCAATTACTCAGGAGACATAGGACTTTCCGATCATGCAAACTACTCTGTACCAGATGCTCTATCTCTGTCAAAAGTCTCCTGGGCATCCTGATTTCAGGAGAAATTCCTATATCAATAACTGATAGATGAAGGTAGAGAAAAATATGTATTTCCATGGAAACTATCACCATGATTCTGTGACAGAAGCATACGTGACTTCTACTGTGTTTAAAACTACAACTTGGTATTAGAGATTCCTTCTCCATAAAGACAGCTCTTTTCTACACATAGTGTTTTCAGTATTGGTTATTAGTTGACCTTTCATTTCTAAATACCCATCTGTGGAGTCTGTGGTTTGACTCTACATGCTGCTTGAGGTCACAATAACAGAGGCTGGCAGGGAGACAAATATATTCTAGGTCCAGTTTTCCCAGCATCACTCTAAACAAGACGTTTCAAGATAGATGGTTTGAATTGTCGAACAAACCCAAAATAACAAATTTGCTTGGGTAGATAGCATTGTCCCAATAATTAACATTTTGCTTAAGACAACTGTTAATTCAACAACTCTACAGAAAACAAAGGGTATTCCAAAAGCATCAGAGCTGGAGCAGAAATGCAAAATCTGAACTAATCATCTCACTCTCCAAAGGCTGATGGAAACTTAAATCTACTTACGAAAAGACAATAAATTTTCCATCTCACCACTAAGCTACTGATTGATTTTGAAGTATAAAAGCTATCAAGAACAGGAAAAAAGGTAAACCAGTGAATCAGGCAATGCCCATTAACCTTGTTAATACAGATAGATCAGTGAAGCCTTCATTAAAAACTTTACTGCTAAAACCAAAAGACTGTTGGACAAAGAATATGAAGATGTTTTCTGATGACTGCGAGAGTGAATGTATTTATTGCTGGATGAGGAAAAAGCACAGACAGATGAAGACACAGGTCTATGGATGTTACAATGCCAACACATGCCTTAATGATTTTTGCAGCGTAAGACAAACAAGCAACTTTCATGTTGCAAAAGAACACCAAGAAGGCAATATGAAGATTACAGAGCCAACAACACTGAGGTTCTCAAAGCTAGATACGAGGTAGGTATTGTGAGCTAAGTATCTGTTTTGCTCAAAAATTACTGCAAATTAAAGTAAATATAAAAGAACTGTCTCTTACTGGCAACATTCACTGACAGAGAAATAAACTCTGTATTACATAAACATGGGGGAAAGGTTGTTTCATCCTCTAATTCCCCTCTCATTTGTGTCTGGAGTGTTAGCTAGTTCTTGCTCCTCAGCATACCTTTGTTCTGAAACTGCCTATTCTGAGAAAGCTGATTCCAAGGGTTTTTTTTCTATTCTGAATTATTATAAATCAGGGTATATACATTGCTCTCCCCAGGTTGCTCAGCAATTAGTGTTTTAATTTATATCTAAAACCACGTATACTGCTGTGTTTCCAGGACAGATCCTACTGGCACAGATATGCTTCTACATGACTTCTGTACCATGAAATACTTGAATAAAGCCCCAGTGGAGACGGCTCACCATGGCCCCTCCATCTACATGAAAGCCTCCAGCACCACTTAATCTTCCATTACCTAGACAGCTTCTTCTGAAATCAGGTGGAATACTGTTAGACACTTCCTGGAAACAATTCTTTAGCTCTTTATACTTCTTTTTGAAATTTAAAGAGGGTTTAGAAGTTTGCTTTCAAATACTCAGGACTCCCTCGATAACTTTTTTTTTGTTCCTCAGAGGAGATAAACTTAAGTTGTAAGTTCTATGAACTTTTGCACTCATCACTGGAGCAGCAGAATATTAGCAGGACCAGTGGTTGCTTTAACACTCTGCACAAATAGCCCCTGACTAATATACTCCTGACTAGAATCCTGCACATTCCACCTTGCTAAGCATCCCATGCTGGATCCACATGTGTTCTTCAATGCCCAGCACCTGTTCCCTTTTCTCAGGATATCACTTTTACCTAGCTACCAGGCTGTACAAACTCAGTCAAATACCTTGTGTTCTTCTTTCATCACCTGCTCAATAAGCTCAGATTTCATGGGTGGCTTAGAGTACTGGCCTGAAAGGAGGCCATGTCCCAGTTTAGCCCTGTAGGGAAGAAAGTGGTGGGGTGGAAACAAACATGAGAAAAACAGGAAAGAGGAGAAGATTTTTATTCCAAGCAAAAAAAGTTTACTGTCTTTGACCCCCTGATGAAACATCATTACCTGCAACTCAACAGGCAAATCTTCACATTCTACCTTGTGCCATATCTCACTTTCAAGCCCAAGCAGAGGTGCTCTTTTGTCTTGCCATTAAATTATTCAGATTCTATTTAACTTGACCAAGTAAACCATTAAGAAGTGTCACTTACATCTGAGTGTTGAAATCTTGTGTTGGATCAAGAGGAGAGTAGTCAAATATTCGTGGAAGGTTTCCCACATACCTGGGCAGCAAGAACAAAACAGAAACATTCAAATATTGCAGCTAGAATTACTCAAGGACCTCCCCAATAGATCCTTAGCTGTGATACATCAGCAGGCTTCCTCTGTGCTAATCACTAAAATTTTGCATCATAGCAATGACTTAGCCTATCCCTGGTGAGTGCTCCTATCACAGAAAAGTACTAGTAAAGAAATTATGAAATGGACATTTAGGTTTTGCTTACAAGCTTCTACCTATAATGGATACGGCAGTGATGTCCATCTGGAATTTAAATGCTATTCTTTGATCTTGAAATAGCTGCAGGATACTGTTGCTCAAAACCATATTGCTGGGCTGAGAACCAGTGTACTAGTTACTCCTAACCAACATCGCCAAATAAATTCTAAATTTGTATCAGGACCAAAACATGTAAAAAGAATGTTTCTATTGAGTTTCTTCAGAGAAACAAAGGCTAACTCCTGAGAATCAACAGAGGTATGGATTGTTCTAGCCAGTTTGTTGGAAAGTGAAGCATTTAGTATCAGACTATCTGAGCATTGCTTCCCTTGAGCACAAGAGAAAACAGACTAGGTATGTATGGCCATGTTGAAAGAACACATCTAATTTCTGCTTGGTCCCTCTTTCATCAAAGATCTCCACTACTTTGTTGATGCTAAGTTCTCCAGGTAACTCCAAGGACCTTGCTGTGGAAAACAACCTCCCTTAGTAAAGTCCATTTTGGTATTTTTCAAAAACAGAGGTAGAAAAGCTGGCACTTACTGAATCTACAGACTGTACTCTGTATGGCTAACAAAGGAAACAAACACAAGATTTCTCCTTCTTCTCCAGAAGGCAATTGCTACATGAAAACCTGGGAGACTTTCCAAAATCTAAAAGCCTTACTTCCAGCACACACACTGCTACTACTGTGGAATGAAAGAGCACTCTGAATTTTATTGCAAATCACAGGCTGTCCTTTATAAGAAGCCTTCTCTCCTTGGAGTGATGTGTTCAGTTTTGATCAGTCAGGAATAGTTCATGTTCTTCTGTTGTGCTTTTGTCTTTTACTCTTAATTATTCAGTGGAAGAATATACTCACACTAATCTTTTAATGAAAAAAGATAATTTTTTAAATAGAATTTTAATTAAAAAACATCTCTGATAGTTTCCTCCTTCTTAGCCAGACCTGCATGCAAAAGCTGAATTGCTCTTCACTTGCGTGAATCAATATAAACAAGTTTGTGCCAGTACAGTTTTTTTACACAAATGACACTGGAGCAATAGAATGATTCCTGCAGAAATACGAAGGCATGGGCCAGTACAAAAAACTCTAATGTGAAGCTGATGATACCAACATAAACAGAGATCTGTACATATGTATATAAAAAGCAGAGGCCAAGAAATGAATTTTATACAGGTGACATATGACTTCCCACCACTGAAGCCAAGTAAGTTCTGATTTCAAAGGCAGATTGGGTTTTGTGTTCCAACCTTTTCCAAAACAGAACAATACAATCATAAAATCCTCCAAGCAGCCAACTGACTGAAAGAGACCTGCTTGCAGGTGAGACAAAAATTAAAATACCATTTTTCTTAGAAAAACGAGGAGATTGAGGAATGCAGCACATAGTGACAAGAATTAGTTTGAAACTACTTACGCTCTCTGGAACTCTGGGATGCTGAAAATGGCTTGCATGACGGCATTGAGGTAGCAGCTATTTCCTAGGTTCTTCATTCCAGTGTATCCTGGGCCATACATGGGCTTGAGTTTCACACCAGCTTCCTGAATCACTTCCCATTCAGAGACTCTGGGTTTTATATCATTATCTCTTAGCCCATTCTCTGTCTGAAAGCAACAAGATTTTTTTTCTTTTTTGCTTAACTTCTGCAACAATGCTGCTGCTGCTATCATCATCACCAACTTTGTGATCTATACTCTAGAAAGTAAGAACCAAACCAACAGACAAAGGGAGGTAAATCCTGAATGTAGGGGAGAAGATCAGGATCAGAAGGCTAGCAGCTTGTTCTTCTAATATACACCTTAGCTCTTTACCACAGACCACAGGCTCTTTGAGTGTTCCTAGCTGTGACCTCAATCCCAGATGGGAGCTTCACTTCTCTCAGGGCTGTGACCTCAAGCCTCAGTATCAAAACACTGCATTTTTTCAGGTTTCATATTCCATTTGTAATGGTCAGGAAGAGCTACTGTTGTAGAAGCTGGTACTAGCAAACTAACCACATGAGAAGCTGAAGAACCAAGAACTCTTCCCTTCTTTCAAATGGGAGAAGCCAAAATTTGTGACACTGAAGTTTCTCCCCTTTATAGCTCAGCTTTCAGCTAGTAGGTACAGGTCACTACAGTGTCATTTACTGCTAACACTACTCCACCACTTCACTAAGAATTTTTCAGACTGGTCTGAAGACCCGAGACAAAACCTTTAAAACAGCTGAGACTGTTTTCAAGGCTCCGAGTAAAAGAGGTTTTCCAGAAAGACTGCTGGATAAATGAGACTTTTCATTCATGATATTTGCAAGGAAATTAGTATACCAAAAATATTATTAGTACCAGAAAGGCCTTTGAAAGTTCAGTGTAACTCTTCTCTATCATTTTAGAGTTATTATTAGTTTTCTCTCCACTTGGACAATGAAATACACTAAACCAGTATCAGGTTTGTTAATTTTTAACAGCATTCAGGTTCTCAGGAAGTGATTCTAGGTTTGAGTGAAAACAAAACAAAACAAAACACCCCCCAAAGAAAACCCCACCTGCCATTATAACCATATCCCATTCGGACTTCTTAGATCTTTTTAACAGAACAGGAATCAACATCCACTAAGATACAAATCATTAAAATACTTCTCTACTAATACAGCCCCACAACAGGAACAGGACCTTTTTTGCCCCAGTCCCTTTCTAATGTACCACACTACAGACCACATTATTTTCTAGACTTGAGAGAACATAATTTTTCATTTTGTAATGTATCTATTAAGACCTAAACTGAAACTTCACATATAACTATAACTTTACATAAAGAACCTTTCAACCACTTTTTTTTTTACTTATCTATTGCTTAGCTTATTTTTGCTTAAGATTTGTATCTGCTTACACATGCAGTAGGCCTTCCTTCACTCACTGTAATTAAATATTCTAGATATTCTTCTCTAATTGAATGAGTTTTTCATCTTGAAGGAAAACAGTACATAATACATGAGAAGTGAAACTTATAAAGTAAAGACCACAGAGGAACTCTTTCAGAAGGCAACTTTTGCATTTGAGAGTAATGATTCACTCATCTCAGACCTCAGAAAATAAACCACAAACTGTCTGGGTGAACTTTACAAAACTAAATACTATCATAACAGTCTGAAGGAATTACAAATATAAACTACAAGTATCATTCTCCTGTTTCTCTCCCACCCCAACTACGCAAGCAACAAGTAAACAACAAACTAAATAAAAGATTGATTTCCTACCACTTGCATCTGCAGCATATCAATTCCAAAGTGTGCCAAATGTTTTGCTATATGCGGATCTAAAACTGGCTCCTCTTCATCAAAGGAATAGACATCTACAAAAGCAGAGAGAAACTGATGAGCTGTAGTATTAAATGTTATCCCTTCTCTTTGTTTACCAACATTGCATTCTCACTACAGGACTGCCTATACAAGATGCTTTACTCACATCCTCAAAGTTTGTTTATGACCAGCAGAAAAATGCAGAGACATCCATATAACTCAGTAAATACTCTCCTCAAAATAAATTACATGCCTTCACAGTATTAAAACCTAAGAATATTTATAGTGATAATACTATTTTGCCCTCCAAAATAATACATTTGTAGGAAAAACAAGGAGTGGGGCACTCAGGTATGTGGCCAGTCCACATTTTAAACATGGCAATGAGAAATTCTGAATTTTTGCGGAGCTACTAGATATAGGCAGACACATATGGGGCCAACTGACTACTGCCAGTGGTATTTTAATTTCTTGTGAAGTTCAAGAAATCCACTTCTGCCCTTTTCCCACAGAGATGTGAGAACTGAGAAACTCCATATTAGAAAGAAAAAGGTGTTTATTGGATTGGACAGTATTGGATTGGACTTTAAGATTAATCTTGTGATTAGAAAGAAAGGCTGATTTTGTGACTAAGGTGTCTTGCTTTATTGTATGGGACATTTCTAGTTCAGTTCCAGCTCTATGATAGGTCCTTATGGCCCTTAGGAAAAGGATCCAAGTGTAAGACATGCACTAGTAAGACCTGAACAGGTCTTCCATCTTTTCTTTTCTGGCTTCTTCCTCTGTAGTGAATAACTACTTCCCTGCTTTGGTCTCTACTCATACCAAAACCCAGAATCTACCAGTCTGCCTACACTTCTCTCAGCCAAGTTTCCTTCATGCCTAGCAAAGTTTCTCCCAGTGACCTTGCCCTGTATGACCAGATCTAGGCTGACAGAGAAAACTTAGCTAGGAGAAAGATTAAAAACTCAGGAGAAGAGAGTGGGAACCCAGATAAAGGCTGTTCACAGCACAAATACTGCTTCTGAAAGTTACCCTGCTCTCTCCTGGAAACTAAAGACACTGGCTCTGACTCAACTTATCCACCCCTACTTAACACTTTAACAGAAAGGTGGTCTCCTTGAAGTCTGCTAGTTCCAAACCCACACTGTAATGATAGGTTGAAGGTTAGACTAGAATGCCAAGACCTAATGCAACTTTTAAAAGCTACCAGCCCTATGAAAAACATCAACTCTCTCAAATCAGGGAATTATGGTTTTGAGTTGTGCTGCCAGCTGCCGATTAGCCATCAGACTCTCTATTAACATTGGTCCTGATGACTTCTCTGGCATGCATGTGGCTGTAGCTGCCCATCTGCTGGAATTCCACTGTGTGGTAGCAATCGTGTCCAGAAGAAAAGACTGTTCATCCACACAAGAGATCACAGCATTCCCATAGTCTTCTAGTGAGGTCACAGCACAGCCAAAAGATCCTGAAAAGTTCAAACACCTAATGGAGCGAGATTACACATCAACTTATCTTGGGTGACTACTTTCAGTGTGGAAGCTTTGATTTTGTTTTTCCTCAGCTCTGGCAATGGAAGAGATAACAGCCATCTGGGACTACTGACCCAGAGTAGCAGAAATGGAATGCAAGACACATTATCTTTTGCTCAAGCCCAGTTTGTATCATATACTTTAGTACTTTCTGCTGTGTAGCTAACTTGAATGCATGGGAGACACAGAATTCACTTATTTCAAAATAATTGAAGAGCAGCAAATCAAAGGAAAAAGATGAGAGCTTCCAAACACAGGTCTGTAGTGCTGTCGTAAGGACTCTGGTATATAACAAATGTAGACAAGTCAGCAAATGCGACACACAAAAACTGGTATTAGAGTGAGAAAGGGAAAAAAGGGAGGAACATAAGGGGAAAAAAAAACAAAAAATACCAAGAAAAATTTGAGACAGACAACAGAGAATCTTATTAAAAAGAATTATTATGGTAAGAAAAGAAAAATTACAATGCTACCTGTACTTCCATTTCTTCCACAACTCAAGGTTTACACCTGTTCTGGCTGTGTAGACATCATTCATTCCTACTTAAAGGATAACAGACAATGGAAACACTGTTCCAGAAGAAACAAGTTGCTCAGGACCCCAAAGAAGTATCTGACAACTGTCAAGACTGGCATCCACAAAGCAACTCACTCAAGTACCTGTCAGATGGCGCTTCCCACTGCCAAACTCCCATTCCACTCCCCAAAACAGTGTCACACACACAACCTCACAATGACTTGAAATTAAATCTAACAGCATTGTCGAGAAGCAGCAGGTAGCACAGTCTGACGACTAGTACAACCTACTCAAGCAAGCAACTTGTCTGACTCTCATGCATCCTGTTCAAGGTCCAAGAGTACAACACAGAAGTTTGGTTCAATTTCTGCCTTAATCCCAGTTCTGTTTGTTCACAGAATGCTACAAAATGGAGCTAATGACCCAGAAATCTTTCATAATGTATACAACACAGATTTCTCAAGGAGAATCTTTCTTCCTCTGCTCCCTCTGTGTACGTAGGGTAAATTTAAGTGGAATACTGGCACCACCTCTTTCTCCTTCTTACTGGTGTGAAAAAGGAACAAGTTATGTCAGCAGAGGGACTAACACTTATTATTCCTCTACCATCACCTCTTCACCTCCAGCCCAGGGAAGCAGAAACCACAGACTGCGTTACAATTAGCCACAGCATTTCTTTCCTGAAGCTCATCTGTCACCCAGCCCTATCAAGAGGTTATGATTACCACTGCAATACAGATCAGAGAGAGAATAATTACTGAAAAGGAAACAAGGAGGTTTGGGGGAGGGAAGTATCTTCTATAGGGAAACCAAGTAAACATCATCCAGAAGAACAAAGGTCTGTGGAGAACAGCTGGTGCCCCTCATTTGGAGGGAAGGATGACAGCCTGTCCTTTGTTATCCCAGAGGCCATATAAGAGAGGAAGCAGATGATCAGTGGGAGGCAGAAAGACAGCAGCTATAAGGAAACAAGTATTGCTGCTGAAAATAAGAAAAAAAAAATCTTAAAAAACCTAAATAATATTTTGTTATTTTGTAGGTGCAGTTGAAGCCTACAGCTGGGTAAATCCTAAACACCTTCAGTAATTGAAAGATTCAGATAGAAATCATCCAAGACCAGGCTCATGCAAGGAAAGAATATTCCATTTGAGAGAGAAAAGAATGAATTTTGCTCGGTGTCTCTGTGGCACAGCTGGTTGCATCTGACTACAGTCTCCTTTTCCTGACACTGAATAGGACTTAAAGATGAAAACCTCTCTACTGTTTCGCTGTGGTAAAAAAAGGGGCTACTCTAAACAGCTATTTTTCATCCATACAGCATGATTATATTTTGGTTTTAGTACTTATGACCATGTGTTCTTCCATTTTTTTATTTCTCCATATAGCTGCAGCAAAGGATATTGTTGCTTATGACTTTTTCACCTTCTCGTGTTTTTACTTCATCTAATCCTCACACACCACAATCTTCTCCACAGCAACACTGCAGAACATCACACTGAGAATATGCAAGTTAGGATACATCTATAACTTTCCCCACCTCTCAAGATCATCAGACATTGTACAAACAAGCATCACAGCAGCCCCATGAAGAATGAGTGTTCATTAGACTGAACACAATGCTACTGAGACAATAAGGAAAAATAGCAGTTTCCAGTATGATTAAAAAAAAAAAAAAACACAACATGCTGTTAAAAATGGACTTTGACTTTAAAAAGTCATTTTTAAAAGAAAAAAAGAGAAGAAACAACACTGTTTCTATGTTACATAAGATTGAACAATTTGCCCTAGCAGATGTAGCAGAACTGAAAAATACTGTTTCTCCAGATTGTGCAGTTTCAAAATAATAGCATTCTTCTATTAAAAATCTATTGTTATACAAAGCCAATATACAGTAAATATAAAACAAGAGGAAAAGATAAAAAAGGTAAGGGCTTTCTCCGAGTGGAGTGTGTGTCATTCCCCCCGACTCCCATCAAGATTCACAGACTCACAGGATTTTCTTTCCCTATCACACTCAAACATTTGCACTAGAAGCACAAACCCACTTGGTAACAGATATAGACTGTTAGTCTCATGCACAAAAGGTGCTCCATCTCAGAACCTGCCAGGTGGCTGACCTGCTCCATCAGGAGTGATGGTTCCCAGCTTCACTGCCAGGGGATAACCTGTCTCCTTGTAGTGCTCCATTGCATGCCCGTTCCCCCCACTGCCATCGAAGAACCACTTTCCACACAGCACAGAACCATCTGTCAGGTTTAGCCACAGATTCTCCCGCAAGTCACATTTTGAGCATTTCCAACCGCTGCAAGAGAAAACAGGAAAAAATAACTGAAGTAAGGCAGGAATCAGTCCTGTATTTCCAAGGTAGGTCAAATCAAGCGCACACACTCAGCCCGGAGTCATGCAAGAGAACTGTTGGCCAAGTTTCCAGCTTTAGTTCTGTTACTCTGGACTGTATCAGAGACTGTACAATAGACAAACCTTATTACCCTCACCTGGGGGGAATTCTAACACCATTGTCTAACTGTACAAGTGTTTTGGCATGTTTAGATGCCTGTAGCTCTTCTTCCCAGGAGTCAGGGTCCTGTTTCCTGTAGGGTGATTTTGCACTGAGGAGTGCATCACAAGCTATTGTCACCTGGAAGACAAACATATGTCAAACAAAACCTAACAATTCAGTGACTGGACAGAACTTGGCATTCAGCCCATTGCTGATCACATACAGAACTGGACATCAGTAAGACTATTAAATACGTATGTAATCTTCTAGATTGCAGTTATTATTTTAACAAGAGACTAAGCACAACATGTACTATGTGAGCTTCCCTGGGACAAGCTGGTATCATAATAAGGGAAGAAATACAGGAGGTAAAAGGAAATCCAAGAACTAAAGACAAAACAGACTTCCAAAAATTACTGACTCTCTATTATTGCTGGTTAAGAAAGATCTTTACGTAAAAACAAACACCACATGCAAGAAAACAAAGCATCATCTTGATAAAAACTGAAGCAGGAGACAATTCCTATCATCACTTCAACACACTCACTGACCAGTGCTGGTAACTCTTCTATATTGGGTAATGAGATTTCATAGTGATCAGGAAATATAACGAGTTTTACTTCATCTTCATATTCAAAGTCATCGCTGTTGAGATCACTGTTTGTCTCTAGATCTGAAAAACAAGATGGGGAATGTTAGGAGATTGTCTTAAGAACTACCATGAAGCATTGCTTGCCTGGCATCAGCCTGCAAGTTGACACTGTCAATAGTTTCTTCTGGTTAAAAATGTTTGTGAAATCCTGATCTAAACTGAAATCTGACCATCCTACCAGAGGATGTTCTGAGGACCAGAATTTCCATCTTAATCATATCCCCAGTCACAGCGACAGTTGGTTTGGCCTCTCCTCAAACACTGTTGCAGACATCACATTCTGGGAAGCAGCTAACAAAATTCTGCTCATTTTGGACAAAAGAATCAGGATGTAATATTGCTGTGTCTTTCACCCAGGATCTGAAAACACTACGCAATATTGAGACCAGGCCACACTACCCATGTGGAAACTGCAGAACAGGAATAATGCACTGATGTTTCAGCCCCCCATATTTTCCAGATCAGACACCTGGCTGAAGCACACTATGGCTCTCATCCATCTTGAACCTGTGGCCTTTCCTCCCATGAAGATTCCACAGCCAGAAGTATTCCCACATCTCATCCATAGCTTCAAATAGCTACAGCAAGTACAGCTATACCAGCATTATCCCTCTCTTGCTAACTCCATTCTGTAAACAGTGTAACTATCTGTTTAAAAAGCACTTATTAACTAATAAAGATTTCCTTTGAAGATCAAGCTTTCCACAGCATTTGTGTACACTTTTGTGTAAAGATTACTTTTTTGTTTAAATATGAGCCTTAATCAAGAAATATTAGCTAAAATGCTTGTTCAGAAATAAATGGACCCAGAGAAAAGCCAAGAGGGCATATAAGTAACTAAATGCCTAGTGTTTTTATCTCTAGCTTCATCAAAAGCGTAATTATCCCATAGTGACAAGGCTGATTTAAAATCCTGCTCAGTTCTTTCCAGGACAACTGAAAAAGTTGAAAACAAACACGCGCATGTTGTGTCAGTCATTTCACGAAATACAAATGCAACAATAGCCTGAGCAAGGACGGGATCTTCTGGATCCTTCCGCCATCTGCAGATGCTGGATCTACTGTATTCCAATGTACCAGACAGTCACTGACAGAACAAGGTTCAACCAAGAAAGAATGTGCATTAGCAGTAGCTAAAGCAGGCTCTTATTTTCACTGCAAGTACATGCATATGCTTAACGAGTCGCTCAATACTAAACAAGCATTGGCAGCAACCAATGCACCCTGGGAATGCCTGAAATCTCAAATGTATATTTGGGAGAGAAGTGAGGATGACAGAGGCCAGATTCAGAAAACTAAGCTCTCTATTTACCCAGTGGGCAGTAATAGCCTGAACATCCTAAGTGACAAAACAAGCATCAAAAGATATTTTAACTTAACCTGGAAAGACTACCTCTTGAGTGGAATATAATCTGGTTTCCATTCAATTCTTGGCTCACCTGCTGCACCAGCCAGTCCTGAGGGGTGACAACACCCACTGTCAGTGACTTTCAGCAGCATGACCTCTTTCTCAGCAGCAACCAACAAAAACTCCTTCTCATCAGCTGAGTATCGACACAAAAGCAAGAACTTTTTCTTATGCTGAAAGCATGATATTTATAAAGAAAATATTACTAATTCCCCAAATCTCACTATTTTTGTAATGATCCCTTCCCTTACTGCACCATAATAGAAACAACCAGTGACCTCACTTTATTCCGGGCTTCTTTCCCACCTTGTATTACAATCCTGGGTTTTGATAAAGAAGTGAATCGCAACAGATACAGTCTGCAACAGTAAGCTCTTGTGCCCCATGAAGCAAAGAAACTGAGTATCTCCAAGCTGATGATACATATGGCAACACATCACAGAGAATTTTCACTGAAGCCAAAAGTACTGACCACCTCCTAAATATGACAGAGATTCCTCACAGCCGATAAAAACTCAGTGTATGTTCAGACAGGTTTAAACACCAGGAACACCTCTGCCAGGGCCTGCAGTCACACACTTCGCTCAACCACCAGAGGGAACCTGAGGACAGTTCACATCAGCCACTGTTACATGTAGATGTGTAAGACCTGGTGGTATTTTCATTTCCTTATGATACTGACATTAAGCTTATAGTATTTACAATCATCCGCTATATAGAAACAGCATTTATATTGCTGCCTGGGTTCAAAATTCAGATACACACTTAGGCTCAGCTCACAAGACAGACAACAGCCAGATAGTAGCAACTTTGCTGCTACTGATCTGACCTGCATTTGAACTACTGATCCAGGGATGAAAGACCAAGTATCCTATCTGCAATCATCTGCTGCAATCTAAGGACTTCACACACTTAGGAGCACCAGCCTTTTGTGGGCAATGGGTAGGGAAGGAAAGTTCCTTTTTACCTTCTCAGGCTTCATGCCATTCATGTTACCAGAAAAGCAGAAAATGATGTCCTGTCAGCATGGCATTCTGGATGTCTGACACACCAATAAGGCAGTATCACACTTCTTATTTTAAACAAAGATACATACAGCTTTGTGACAGTTCCAGGAAAAAATATAAAAAACAAAACCAAAACAAAACCAAACACAAAAACAAAACACGAGGATTTAGCTGGCAATTTCACTTTTGAAGGTGATCATGTAAAGCTGGTCCACTCCACTTGGCACACCTACTCCCTCTGAATAAGAATTAAAAAGACTGCAAGTGGTTTTTGGCAATTATCACTCTGAAGGCAGTTTCTCAGGGTTCAGATCCAGCACATAAGAGTGGAAAGGACTTCTAAGGTCACTGACTGAAATCCCTCGATACAGCAGATGACCATGTAAACCAATCTCTTTTGTTGACTACATGCCCCTTAACAATGTCCAGTTGAAAACCCCCAAATCACTACTCGTATTTTTAAATCTTGGCTTGTATGTGCCGAGAGACATAGTTGTTAAGTTCAGTGACAAGTTCTACCTGCATTATATTTTCTGTGCCTGTGCAAGGGTGAACACTGCTAAGAAAGCATGAACATAGATATAATAAAAACAGACATGGTGCCTTCTCAGAGCCCCAGTTAAACACTGTGGTCACTAAAACAAAGTGTCCATAGGTCGTAAGTGTTGTGTTGGGAGGCCAGGATGACAGGCAAAGCAAAATAACAGACACGTTAAAACAGAGGCTCGACTGATATAGTTATTTTGGGCAAGCAGTCAGTAGAGTAAATTTACGCCAGCTCATAGGCATCACTTTAGTGACGGTGAGAAACGCATTGCTGCTGAGCTGACTGAAAACAGCAGCTGGAAGCGGAAGACAGAGCACTGTAAACCAACCCACTGGAGGGGAAGAAAAGGAGTGAACGTGCCCAGATCAGATTTAGACAAGTTACCAACTAATTGCACTAATAATAGTGGCATAAGGAGACTCCAGGCATGACCCCCAAACAGGATTTCCTGTGCATATGGATGTGTCTGTGTGGATACGAAAGGGAATACAAACATGCAAATTGAACGAAGATGTTGACTCGTGAGCCTACGACTATTTTTGAAAGCCTATAAAGCCATCTTAGGAATGTGGGCTTGATCCTGCTCTCACTGAAGGCAACAGACAAATTTGTATTGACTTGGAATTGGAAGACTGAGTTTTTAAATCAAATCATTTCTTCCTGAAGCCTATAAATAATAGTGAATTGCAGCAGCAGCACCTTGCAGACTTGGTCTTCAGGCACATCTGAAACTGACCTCATCAGATGAACTATAAAAAAAGACGAAATTAAAAAAAATTCACTTTACCATCATACTGTTCTCCTTTGCAGCAAAAGGAAAGGCAAAACTTTCTGCTAGGATCATTCAAAACATTCACTACTTGTAAAATAGCATTCAAATTGCTTACTACATCTCCAAAGCATTAGTATGCTGTTCTTATTGCTAGCTACAGGCCTCACTACTTGGATTTCTGGCAGTCATTTGTTAAACAGGAAAAACTAAACCACCAAAATTACAATTTTCAACTATTTTGCTTGCAGCATTAGCCTTTGTTTACAGTTCTGTCTAAACCAGCAAACTATTAAGATGATTAACACGAGATATCTGCTCACCATTCTACACTCAACTCAAGCTCCAATGGCAAAGCCAGAAAGCAACAGGTTCACTCATGGTCTAATCAGTTTCACTACTACTGCAGTATGCACAACTTTACTGGGCTAAAATTTAAAAATACTGTCAGGAAACATTCAAATTGTCTCAACCACAGCTATCCATTCATAGATATATACTCTATATGTACTTACTTACATAAATACAAACTTAAACCACTCATATCAAGTCCTCTTCAGAAACTTATCAAACAAAGACTTTCTTACTGAAAACAGGGTTCTGCTACAGGCTGCTATGGCATCTAGGAGACCTAAGTGAAGCTGTGTTCAAATCCAGTATGGCCACTCTTTGGAATGGTCTTTACACTTGGAAACTGTAGCCATAAGTGCATTCACTGCTGTAGGCAGGCAGGCGCCACCCAGGAAAAGCTCAGCAAGTTTACACGTTCTCCCAGACTCTTTAAGTGGAAGTTTTCTCTTACTTTCCAAGGCCTTCTCTGAGACCAGCTGACTGTCATGGATACTGCTCCTCACGGACACTCTTCTCACCAGCTATTACTATCCTCACAGATCTGCTGACAGAGCTGTTCATTTGAGTACTTCAAAATGCTTTTAATTGATGGTTTAAGTTAGCTCTGACTTTGCTCAAAGCAGAGCTCACACTGCACTGGCAGATACTGTTATGGTAACTGATCTGGAAGAGGATATCTGTCTACAGACAAGTTTTATGACAGCCACTCTGCAGGTCTGTTTAGCCTGGAGTCCAGGCTCTGGCATAGACCAAGAGATGCCCAGGAACAGGGTATCAGAAAAAGACAAAAATGTGGTGATTCCTCCCTCACTGTATACCCTCCTAGCTTCCAGACATCCACCTGGTGGGTTTTTTGTTTGCTGGGGATGGCGGATATATGTGAATGTGTTTGCCTGGTTTTGGATAAAGAGAGACATGGGAAGATACTGCATGCAGATGTGGCTTCTCTGTTCAAAAGAGAGGTTCTCTTCTTGTTTATAAAGCAAAATAATAGAGAACAAAATATAAAATGTTGCTCTATTCCTGATGTTCCACTTGTCCCTTTCACTGCTGCTGACAACTGAGCTGGCACTTTCAGAGATCCATTCATACCATCTCTCCCTCAGAACTACCTTTCTGAACAGTCATAGCTAATTTAGACCATATCACTATGCATGCAGTTAAAGTACTTCTCTTGTCTTTGCATTTTTCAACATTTACTTCATCTATTGTTTAGTTACCCAGTAACACATTAAAAATCACTTTTAGATTTAATCTCTTAGAGAATTTCAAATCAACCAGTGAACTCCTCATTTTTCAATCACTTTCCAGACCATTTATGATCGCATTAGTTCTTCATAATTAGAACATTATGAAAGACTCTGATGAGAACTGCTGGGACTAACAGATCCAGGCGGACTCTGCTGGTAACTCTACTGTAAGAACTGGGACTCCAATCCCTTCAATACAAAGGTCTTCCCTCTTATTCCACTACCCGTTTCGACCAGGATCTTGTAAGGAAGATCACAGTATATCCTGTTAATTGATTGCTCTTATTCACATAGTCACTGTGCACATAGGGGGACTACTACACACAGTCCCAGAGTATTCTGGCAGAACCACTGCTTCACTTTGGAAAATCCGTAACAGTTCTTTTCTGTTCTTTCATATGATTCAGCCACTGGATGATTCAGCCACTGTAATGATTCTGCCACTGGACAGCAGCAGTTCTAGAAAGTAATCAGTGAGCATCCGAAAGATGTTTTCCTAATACTAAGGAGATTGAAAAGGGTTTAGTATCTTTAATAGCTTTACATCAAACAGGATTATAAGAAGCAACATAACAAATGCTCAAACTGGATTGGCTTTGTACACAACGCTTAAATCCCTGGGTCTTCAGGGATTTATTCAAAGACACCTAGAAACACAGCGTCAGAGTCACCCATTGATTACTGTCTCTTCTTGTCTGACAGGGTAAGCCCTAAATGGCAGGCTACATATACGGGCTGATAGAGGTTTGCATCAAACTGGCCACTACCATAGGTGCCCAAGGTCACAATGAAAGACAGAATTAAAACGACCTGTTAAGATGAGAAGGCTAGCAGCTCTGAACCAATAAGGAAGATATTGGATTAAGAGATAAGATGCTAAATTTTGCTAATCATCTCTGCTGCCGTCACATGAAAAACCATTCAATCATCTGACCTTTCTGTGCTTTCGTTTCTTCAGCTATGAACAAGGACAGGAATCATTCTTTGTTCTTTACTTTAAACATGGCCAAAAAATAATAAAATGTGCTGAGCCAAAGAAGTGGATACAAAGCATCTGAATGCATGGAAGTACTATCTCAAGGATCAGAGCAGCGAGTTGATACCATTTTACTTGCAGTGAGCAGGGGTTGCAGGGGACTGCAGTAGAACAACAGATCAGATGAGAAACATTTTCAAAAGTGCGTTAGATTCCAGAAGTGCTGGATTAAATGGTGATAGTTCTACATGCTAAATCCACCCCAGTGAAACTGCACCTGGGACCAAGACACTTTTCCTACTAAGTAGATCTGGTGCAGCAGTTCCAAAATCCTCATGTGCAAGGATGGAATTTGAGGATTCCAACATGGCACATCAGAGACACTACGCACATACACTGTGTACTGGCATACCACACTGATAGGAGCCTCAAAATATATGTAGGAGACCAGTAAGAATAAAATTTGACCATGCTTTTGTACTTCTTGTTTACATGCACATTGCAAACACTGTACAACCATTGCAGCCAGCTTTGTTTCTGAACCAATTATTTTATAAGCATCCAGTGACAAATATTATTTTCAATGTAAACTGACAGTAAATGGTGTTTAGACCAACGTCTGCGACTCAACAGTCTCTTCCTACAAAAGAAGTCTAATTTCTTTATGACTCATTTTAAGACTTTTTTTCCTCTAAGTCCTCCTTGTAAAACTTAGTCCAGACATTGACAACAACAATTTAATCGATCACAATCTGCAAATGCCTCTTAGGGACACATCCCACAGATCAAAGCAATTCCAAAGGGAGGCCATGCTATTGTTTCCTTTTTGCCACAAGAGCTGGCAATTGTAAAAAAAAAAAACAAAAAAACAAAAAACATTTAACCTCTTCATTACCAGAGGAAAAAATCACTATTTGCTATTAATACAGAGAGCGTAAGTAACAGATGAATCAGAAATAACACAAGTAGTAGTAGGAGGGAACACATAGGCTTTGCATCATGTTCACCTCATCCATATTTATGAGGCCCTCAAGTTTTCTAGGTATTCTTGACTCAACAGATACTGGATGAAATGGACATGGTAAAAAAACTGCTTTCCATGAAACAAGGGCACATAGCTGCAGACATAACAGAATAAGAATTGGTAAGAGATGCTCATGATACGTGTACTGCTGCCATCATTACAGGAGAGACCACAGCATCACTTAATAACATTTACCTGTGTAACAACTTCAAAATCATAACAACACTTCCTATGACCAGATGTTGAACAGAACAGTGCCATACTGTGGCCCTATTATATCTAGACATTAAGTATAGATAAACCTTTATTAAAAGGGTGCTTTGTGGAAATCACCAAGAGAGAGAAGGGATAGAACTAGTCAAATATGCCTATCAAACCCCAGGCTGTTTGAGAACAGTTCAGGGCATACTTTAAATTGCTTCATGTTTCATTGTTACATACACATATCTCTCAATATGCACCAAAATTGCTAGAAATTACTTATTTGTCTGGAGCAACTTTAAAAACTAGAATTAAAAGTTAAAAAAAAAAAAAAAACAACCTAGCAGAAAAGGAAAACCCACAAGGAACCCCAAAGCAAGACACAATGGTGGACAGAACTCAAGTACACATGCAGACAGGGTCAGAAAAGGACTGTGTGAAAGCAGCTGTTCACAATACCTAAAAATAGCTTAGCATTCCTCCTTTTTGGTAAAGCTCCGCCAGATGCCCCTGGTACCTTCTGGAAAGAGAGAAAGAAACAATTAAAATCCATCAATCAAGACGACAGTAAATCAGCAATAACCCCATACCATTTCTGACACACATCTCTCTGTTCATGTTCCTTCTATTAAATCACAATCTTTGCTGAGCAAGAATATAAATCCTCTTCATTCACCTCTGACAATGGGACTCAACTCATCATTGCTTGCTACCGTCGTGGAGTGAGAAAGCCACCGTCTGATTCCTTCATACTTGTCTCTGTTAGCAATTAAGCAGAGCATATCTCCTAGTCACTGTGGGTGACCACTGTTCTGTCAACCAGAGAGTGACATGTAGACCTCCCCCCAATAAGCCCCCTACAATATTTCTTAATGACTAACGCTGAATTAGAGAGGGGAAGAAAAGGCTATTATCTGCATAGAAGATTCAAACCTTCATAACTAATTCCAGTATGACCACTTTGCTGTGATCTATTAGTTGAGCTAATTTTCCTGTATCCAGAAAAAAAAAAATGCCTTTTCTGTCAGGATCCATGCCTGTTTCCATTAAGTTATCACCGTGCTTCCTCAATATTAGAAAGTATGGAGAAAGCCTGGCAACACCTAAGCAATTGGTTAGGGGGAATTTTATTTTTTGATTTGAGCTCCACAGAGAACAGTAACTTCCAAGTGACATTCAGTTTCAAGCCCTATTTTCCGAGGTCAAAATACCTCAAACTACTATGGAAAATGCTAGTACCTGGGGAAATGTAAAAGTCAATGCGCTTGCTTCTTAAGCTGTTTATTAACAGGCACCATTAAATCAAATAGGCCTCTGTGGCTAGAATGCCAACATGATGCATTATGTCGTGTATAATGTTAGTGTAGCTGGCGAGGTTGTTAGGCAACTTTTTTTTTTTTTTAAGTGATAATATTGGGATACAACAGGTGGAGAGAAACCAGCCAAGAACCTGTCAGCCTAGGGAAAGTTCATGTTTGCCTCTGCTCCTTCGCAGGTGAAAGGGTCACATATTCTGGGTGGTTTCCTTCACCATGTAAATAAAGCTTTGGCCAAAGCAGACTGCTTGAATCATCAGTGAGGTTTTACACATCATAGGAAAGTTTTCCATTCTTAGAAGGAGCAGATGCCAACTAACACTCTTTGGCTGGACTTAAGAACAGAAGCTATTATCCATATATAAGAGCCCTAGGGAAAAGGAGTCAGGGTTGCAACTCCAGCATTTAAAAAAATAGTAATAAAAAAAAAACCACAACAAAAACAAAACCAAAAAAAATTAACCAAAAAACAAACCTCAATGAGGTGAAAGTAACAAGCTGAACATTTTTCCCTTTATACTACTGGAATTTAACAAGTGGAAAGGAAGCAGCCAAGAATCCAAATCTATTTTTAAAAAAGCAGCAGCAAGATACAACATAACCCAATTACAAATATATTATGACTAAATTACACATACTCAAAGGATTATAGCTTCAGAACTAAAGAAATGTTCTTTCCAATACTAGGAAGCTCCAATTGAACTCTGATGTCACCAAGTGCGGTATTGTGAAAGTCATTAAGACTAGAGATTTCAAAGAGGGAGAATTCACATGGAGTATTTATCACTGCCAGCCTGACATGAAATATTTCAGCTTGATTTTCCAAACTGCTGAAATTGCAGATTATGCTCAACACTCTTGAAAAACCCAGAAGCTGACAGTTTTTCTACTTTGTTTCTCCACCTGTCAGAAATCACCGAAAACGCTCCCCATTCTCAAAACAATTTTGGCTTCTAACAGATGTGACACACCCAGCAAATGCGAGTCCACACAATGCATCAGTAGTGGCATTAAATTCTGTTTGTGAAGCTTCTCATACAAGGTGTCAGTGTAGCGTTTTCTGTGTTCTCTTTAACTGCACCATTGCCACATTTTTTAATAGCAGCGCCATCACTGAGTAATATCCAGGAATCCATCACTGTAGGAAATTTTATGCTTATCTGCCCAGTGTTTTCAACACAGCTGAGGTATCACTATAGCACCAAGCTAAAGCTTTGCCCAGGTCTGAACACTACCCAGGCAGAATTTGAAAATTCTGAAAGTGAAATTCTGGGAAAAATTTAAAAAGAAAAAAAAAAAAAAAAAATCAAAAAATCCATTTTCTTGATTTAGCTAAGAACTTTACCAGAGGGTGCTCCATAACTTGCACTTGTGTACATTTCAGATGAATCAGCAGATGCCTCTGGTGCTCATCTGCCACTGGCAGATACTCTAGCTCTACTTAAGGCAATAGGCTGAAGATCTGACCCTTATTTTCTAATTGAATAGTGACAAGATACATGGCCGATACTTATTCCAAACACCTTCGGAAGCAAAAAGGGATTTCTGCAGCAGTGCAGAGCATTCTGCAAGGATGATGCCAAGGGAACCACAGGCAAGAATAGCAGCCTCACTAAAAGAATCTTAAGATAGCACATCCAGTGCCTTTGGATTTACTGTATCCCATACCATCAAAAGCTTGGCTTAAAACAAGACCACAATGCAACATGTGCCAGAGGCTTCATAAAACTGTTCCAGTGAAGGCCTGACGTTTCACATTGCTCAAAGGAAAACATGGAGAGCACGTAAGAAGCGAACAGTTACGGTAAACAAAATCCACAGCTAACGTATAAGGAATTCTGTCTATGCACCATGTTAGATGACACAACCTTCACCTGTACTGTATAGGCAAACACCATTTGCTACCACATGACCCAGAGCACCAGTGCATCACCACCTTCAAACATAGATGCCAGGACGCCCTGCTACGTCATGACTCACAAGGAGAAAAAATAGGAACTACTGAGTTCAACTGAAGGGGTATGCAACACCAAAAAACAGTTGGTATGCTCGTTTCTCCCTTTTAGAGTTCCTCAGCCTAATGTTTATCAAGAAAAGGAATCTAAGGCCTCATTTTAACCCCAGTTTACCTTAATATTGAAAATTCCTAGGTCACATGGTGGAATAAATTTATATACAAGGAAATCTGTCAGGATTTCTGCCCACCTGTCTCTAATCCTAGATATCATCTTTCAGGAGTGTTAAATTCACTCAGATGAACTGTTGCTAAAACTAGACTAGGCTCTCCAAAAACTCAGTTAACAGTGTGAAGGAAATGTTGCTATCACCCTTACAAGGAAAGATAATTCTAGAGTATAACAAACATCATTAACAATCTCAGCCTGGGAGACATGTAATCCACCTTCCTATAATTCTAATAAAATATGAAGAGTCATCTACTGGAAATAAATAAGTGGTCAGGGCACTCAGGGCCTTCATCACCCAGGAGAAACACTGCTGTAGAATGAGAAACATGAAATACTCTATCCTGCTCCAAGCAGCTATTTTAGGCCTTCTAACTTGTCAAGAGACAGAGCGAGCTATAAGCAAACCCAGTGTCTTCCATATAACTCAGGTCAGAAGTCATAAACAGCTCCTTAAAGATGCCAGACAAACCACATACAAACAGATGTTGTGAAGCACATGTTGTAAGTTACTATTGATATGCTGTGATATTATGGTAGAACAGTGAACATGAAGTTTTTATGTATACATCCATGTGTGTGGGGGTGTCAGACTGAATGAGGGCAGCGGGTGGCTCTAGAATCCAGCATTAATTTAAGCTAGGCTTTAGATCCCAGGCCAGGTCAGGATTAAGGCTCATGATTTAACTGTACAGAAATCTGAGGATGAAAAGAAGTCCTGTCATCCTGAGATGAAAACTCATATAAGAAAATCTCAGAAGCTTCCAGTCAAATCTGAGCCAAAGTTAGTAATTCTACACTTCAAAGGCAGGTTTCAGAAGAGTATTTAGTTACCTACAGTATGCACGTAACATGCAGACAAAACTTATGAGATACGCAGAAGCGTGCAGTGAAAAAGATCAGTGGAAGTCAGGCAACAAGCTGCCTTTAAGATCTGACTCTTTAGGGCTTTGGACTCATCTCAGAACTGAAGCTATAGGATTGGTTGGGATCCAAGCACCTGAATTTGATATCCAGCCCCAAATCTGAACATGTTCATTTGTGTCATTCAGGTTTTGGTCAGTGGCTGAAATGCGTTACCTAAATGAGCACAAGAGTCCCAAGAACTGCCAGGGTAGTTAGCTGGGAAGCCAGAAGTCTCACCTCTATCACACGTTGTTTCAGATGTAAATATACACACTGTCCTGTTTTCCGGTAATGCCTTTCAATGTGTTCCCTTCCAAATCCCAGAAACGTGTTCATGCACACATAGAGACCTCCTTCTGAATCCTAAAAGGAATGACACAGATAGTTACAGCACAGAAGGAACTGAACAGAACAGAACGGACTCAGTAAGCAGAAAAAACAAAGAATTGCAGACCCTTTCTATTATCCGGCAAGCACTTAAAACATGGCTTTCGTAGCACATTATAGTGTTTACATTATCAGTCCTCTAAAAATTCCACATTATATTACAGCCTATAGAAACTCATTGAAATAGGTTAATTTGCAACTATAGATTAGTGAATATCCAAATTGGAAGTCTAAAAGCTAGTCTTAAAAATTCTGCTTGAGTGCCCAGTCCACAGATATTTGTAGGTGCTGAAATCTGTAAAGCACAGAAATAATGAAGCACAGACATTTGTTTGAAATAGCAGAACTTTTTTTTGCCATTTCATTGCAAGAACAACATTCCAAATCAGAAGCGTGCCAGAGCTGGTGGCCCAGGGATTCAGCCACAACTTCTACTATTGATCACTATCTTGCCTGAGAAAGATCTCAAGTGCTCTTACAGCTCTTGGAACTGGTTAAGAAGAAAACTGGCAAGCGTTTTCTTAACGTTCTTCAGTATCCATCAGGAATTCTCTCTATTCATGCAATTAGAGTGCTTGGAGACAATGGCACTACAAAGGAAATATGAAGATGCATATTCCTGGTACTCAAACTCAGCCTGATCACAAACACTGACATTCCATAACTTGGCAGTAGTCCCATCACATTTTGCCATTCCAAAAACTAGGTGCTGATGCTGGCTGTTATCAGGGTCTTGTTCCATTTTAAGACTGCTTCCAGATATCTCCTACATCATTCAGACTGCCTGGAGGACTTTCAGTCATCTGGTTTATTGGTGTTGGATCAATTTTTTAAGCCCTCTCTAGCATGTATTGTTTTGAATAGGTGGTGCATAACAAAAATTGGGCCTTTCAGAAGCACTGTGACCTTCCTTCTATTGTAAACATGTTTGTGCTATTGGATAGTACAGAACATCTCATTAAATTCCCCAAAGAACAACATGAACTAAACTCATCCACAGGCACCTTAGAAGGAAATTAAAAAATTAAATAATAATAAAAAAAAAATCATTATCTGCAGAAACAAATCACTTCAGGCACATACCTGTGCCTAATCATGTATTGAGAATCATTACAGTAACAACTGCTTTGACAGGACACCACCTGATAGTGATACACCTGAAACATATTTAGTACAGTAAATCAAGAAGTTCTCTCCTGCCTGACTGACCCCTCTTCCAGGTTCTGCCAGGCAGGAGCCTCTGCTCCACCTGAGCCCAGCCAGGCCCCCTCCCAGAGGAAGCACAAAGCTACCCGTCCTGCTGTGCCAGCCACAGCATGAGTTCAGCTCTCTCCAGTCCTGGGGACAAGTAGCAGAGGGCAAGTCTGACACCCATCACAGCTGATCTCCAATACTTTCCTAACCAGCACCAGGTTAATACACCTTATTCTCTTCCAGAAAAAGGAAGCTGAAGGGCTAATAGTGTCGAGCAGTTGTTGCTCATTTGATACCTGGCACAGACCAGCTAGGGCCTGGCACATCTCTCCCCTCCCACCTGTGCCCCAAAACCAGGCTTCAGTGTGCCACTCTTAACCCAGTTAATTCTCCCCAACCTGTTTCAAAGACTGGTACTGAGTATTACTGTAGGACTTGAAGGAATCTAAACTTACAGCTTACCTACAACCCTCATCCACACCTGTATGCTACTCTTTCTTTGTATTAATACAACTAAAGCCAGAACTGAAGAACTGTCTCAGACACCAATAAATACTGGTACACCCGCAGTGGCCAGCAGAGCCATGGAGCGGAGGAACAGAACATGCAGAGACCGGAGAATGATGTTTTACGCCATGACTTTAGAAAATATCCAATTTTTCCATTTTTCTTAATGTGATTCAATACATATAAGCTTCAGCTTTTCAGATTTAACTGCAAGATGAACATGTAATGAGCTATACAGCTGTTGCTTTACCTACCTCTAAAGGACAAGAAATTGCCTTGAGCATTCCAGGATTCAAAGATGCAATATGAAGCAAGGGTTTAGACTATCTGCCATTCACACTTAACATATACCATGAAGTCATTCTTTCTGTGTCTAGATACCACAATTATTATCTCTGCAGAGTAAACAGTAAACTATTAAGTCATCTCATTTCTGATCCACACAACCCCTATCCAAGATTCTATTTAAAAAAAAAAAAAAAAAAAAAAGACAGAACAAGACCAAAACCACAGCTCCTTTGAATTTGAAATAGTCACGGCCTTGAGAACAGGGCTGATATCTACAACTGTGCTCAAAAGTAATAAAGTAGTTAAAAATAAAACTCCAAAGCTGGTATTCACACTACTAATAAAATACCATTGTATTCAAAATGTATTACCTTCATTTTAATTTCCACTACTCTTTCACAGATTTATCTACTTTAAGTCCCATTATACCTTTGCTGTCTGCTCTTACATTCTCTATTTCAAATCCTTTTGCATTACCAACTTCTGTGACAAAGTCATGGATGTGTCCTCTACAAGAGGATCCTACAGGTACCCAGCCTAAATAAAAATACACAGTGTTGTCACTCTAGGGTCTCAGGAACTTTGTTTACAATTTTGCTTTCTTGGAGACCATTCTCTCTTTTTCTGGAGGGAATTCAAGGGACCACTGAACCATTTCTGATAAGCAACCTATGACAACAATCTGACACTTTCAGTGTATGAGCTAAATGTAGAATCTGAGTAAATTGGTTGTGGTTACTAACAAAATAGTTACTTCTCCTGGAGAACGGAGGCAGGCTATTCTCTCATGCAACTTTGAAAAAAAATAGACAAACTGTTCAACAGCCTAAAAGGTCACAACAAAACATGGGCATGTGTAAAGAAGCCACCTTTGCAGAAGGCTGCATAAAGGATTAGGTCCCTGTTTGGTGCTCAAAGAACACTTGACTGTGATCCACAAGACAGGCTTTGTGCTGGTGAATTTAACACTACTGAGCACACAACCACTTCTGGAAGGAACAGTATTTTATATAGGCTGTGACATGTAAGTCTTTGCAATCAACATTCAGTTTAGATATGTGTAGAAGTTGATGCTGGAGGAAGGCAGCATATCTAAAGTACTGAAGACACTATTTTATACCAGAAAAATATAACTTGTCGTAAGAGACAAAACCAGGAATTTTAGCTAGGTTTTTTTCCCCCCTCACTTTTGCCTCAGCACGTAGTGGGCATGTAGTGTGAAATTTAGGATAAAGCGATGTATAAACATTGCTTTCTCTTATTACTCCAATCTAAAGACACTGTGGGGGCAGAAGCTTGTACTTGCTCAGGCCTTGATCACTACCCAGAAGGCCACTCAGGAGCAGACCAGTCTTCTTACTCTCTAAACAGAATGAAAAGTGATTGCTCTTCACCGTATTTCTTCCTGTTCTTTGCTTCTAAGTTGATCACAGTATTCCAGGTGTTTTACTGAGAGGGAGACCCACAGTCCACAGCAGGGAGAAAAGTATTAAAAAAAAAAAAAAAAAAAAAGGAAAGAAAGCTCGTTTTATGTATTTAGGTAATAATTAATCTTTTGCAGAAGTAGGATGAGGAAGGAAAGGGAGAGGGAATCCACACCGAAAGAGAGCTAAAAATGCAACAGTTACTCCCTCTCAAGCCTGAAAAACAGAGCAAGGGAGGTGGCGGATGAGAGGTCTGACAAACACTAATGCCAGTCTATAAGGAAAGAGAAAGAGATCATCACCTCACTTCACACATGCTCATGGCACCAAACACTAATAGCTTTCAAACACTACTAACCTGATCAGGATTTGAACTAATGACCTGTATACCATTACCAACACCACCCTCCCCCCACCTCCCCCCCTCCATTTAGACCCCTCAGGGAAATCTAGGGTTTAGTAATTTCAACTTCTGAGGTGGCTCAGACAATAATGAATTTATAAAAACACAATTGCTGCAGTGATCTACTAACATGGCAAACAGTTACAGACTTGAGCACAATGTCTACCATGCTCTGGGCTAAATGCCAACTACTAGGGATGGCACTGGATACTTCCCTACAAACAGATTATTTCACAATTGCTTAATAAAGATGTCTGGTGTCTCTGTTGTAGCTTCCAGATGGGCACATGGACAAAACCTATCCAGTACAAAATTTACATTTCCAGGGAAGAAAAAAGCCACGTGGGCCAGTCACTAAAATGAAACTAAACCACCATTCCAAGAGGCGAATTGACTGCTCACTCACATGCATAAGTCTTAGGCAAACTCCAGAGCTGGGCATATGTAATTCTGAAGCAGTATTTTGTACAAGTCACATTCACGGGCAGGATCAAGGCTTCACAGTAAGTGAGCAGATACAATGGCAAAACTAACATTAGGTCACGAGCACTTCTAATCTGCAGCCAGGACTACAGAACTTCCATCCATCAATCAACACTGTTTGGGGTCAGATCATCCAGGTGGGCCACAGAGAAATGTCTCAGATCCATCATGGTTTACTTCCTAGCTCAGGCCCAGTACCATACCTCAAGCAGTGCCACCTCTACTGCTTCCACAGCAGCTTAGATTTAGAGAGCGCCTGATGACTTTTGCTTTGTGCAGAGCCCTAGCTGTACCGTTGATCACAAAGACAGCGCTATGTTTCCACAACGGAAAATCTGGGGTAAAGAGTTGAGAGGTAACCTAATGGTTCCACAGCGATTCAGCAGAGTTCCAGGGTTGTCCATTTGCCTGCATCTCTGCATTTATCCTCTAGCACTCCAGGTACCTCACAATCAAAGTCTCTCTGCTACGCTATACCCAAAATATTCCAGCCCATCATCACTCTGGACAACAGGATACCTGAAGTTTGGTCAGTCACTGACACAGAGGGAAAAGCTAGTAAGATTCAAATTTAGATCAAACCCACAGAAATGCACATACACACTGGTGGCTCTCCAGAGCTGCAGTTATTTTTCATTTGTGAGCCACTGCAGGCACAACCCTTACTGATTTTACCATTCTCCAACTTCGGAAGACCATTTAGTTAACCTTAGTGATGCAGCAGTACAACACTGCTCTGATTTTTCAGGTGATCACCCACCAACAAGCAATTCACTGCCTCAACAGCTTGGAAGTCATGTTGCAGTTAAGCCAAAATCCTTGTCTGGAGTATTTGATTTGTCTTTATGAATTAAGTCTTCTTACTTGTTTCCTCAGTGCTGCTCCTGTCCCATCAACAGAAACAAAATACCAGCCTACCCCTTCCAGACAGTGGCCCCAGTGACTTGCTAATTTTCTTCAAGGAATACTGAACAAAGAAACAGACAGATAGAAAGTGCTTATTTCTAGGAAGTTTTACACAGCATAGTCACTCATATCCATTACACACTCCAAACTCTCAAGGATTTCAGTCTCCGCTATAGTGGGTAATGAACAGCAGAGCATCAGCACAGTTTAGCCTTTGGGAATTGTCCTAACATAACCATTACAGAGTCCCCGAGCCACAGAAATGAAGTCAGCAAGATTCACAAAGGAAGCTGTTGTCAGCAGCAAGGTTTTCCACCAGAGTGAAGCCAAGCTTTAAGCTGCTCAAACAAACACAGTCCTGCAATCTACAGAACCAGACTGCTTGGTCCTGTTGCGGTATCAGACTTGTGACCTGTGCTGTGGTTTTAACCAATGTCCTTCGTGGCGAAAGTTTTAGAGCACATCCATCTACAACACGCATAGCCTACATGTAAGGCTTTCTCATACTCCATTTTGTATCCCTTTTCTAGCAGTTGCCTCTCCCTCAGATGCATCTGGTCTAAAATGATCAGAGGTCTTTGAGACAAGGATCTCATTAAAAGGTGGAATTTCCACCCAAGTACTATACCTCTGTGGAAGTAATAAGACAACAAAAGATTATATAATGCCATCTTTTTGCCTCCTTCATTCTACGGAACACAAACTCAGGCTCATCCACCAAAAGAGGAAGAAGCACCATAGTAGACAAAATAGGAGAGAAGACAGCTACACCACAGCAGCACAAATACAGAAAAACAATCACCATGAGGGATGACTATGCATCAGATCTGAAAAATGAGAGGTGCAGAACTTCACCAGTCAAATAGCAGGAAAACAGTAGGCTACAGTAGCTGCTGGGCCAGTCGCTAGCAGGACTGATACTCAACACTAGCCATGACTGTGTTTTGTGGACAGCCTTCCTTCTCTCCTCAATTGCTGTAGAAAGAATCAATGGCTAACTGGAGCAGGAGCCCTTATCAGAAAAATGCAGTTTTTCTAGAAGCCACCAAAAAAAAACCCCAGACAAATAATTAAGAATTGTCGTATAAAGGCATTTTTTTCTAATCTTATGAAACAAGCAAACTTAAAAAGTGTCACTAGAGGACTTAAGTGCACAGAAATTTGCCTTCTGTTTCTGCCCACTTTTCTGGAAATCAACCCTAGTACGTTCTGTTTGAAACTGGTTTCTCATCTGTTTAGCAGTCTTTCTAACAATACTACCATCATGACAAGACCATCGTGGTTATGGTTAATCCACATGGAAGAAATACACTGAATATCCACTTGTACCTCTCCTAGCTCACACTTCTGAAATCTCTCAACTAACGACTCTTTGTGACACTGAAGCATGGTTGTTCCCAGATCTCCACCCAAGGAAGTAAGATTTAAAACACATGGAAAGGGAATGTCAACCAATTTTAAGAACAACCAGTGGAACTGCCTGTATCCACTGGAACATAGATATTCAGTGACACTACACCACTCAAATCCAGACAAGAGGACACAACTGACAGAGTGACAATCAGGTCTGCAAAAGCAGGGTGTCTCAGCCACGTTAAGCTTTGCACAATGAGAAGTAAAAGAAGAAGCCACTCACTCCCAGTACTTCATTTTCTTTGGCACCTCCTGATGCAAACAGCTCTGGCTTTGATCATCCCACCCTTCTTGGTCCTTTTCAAAATAGCTGCAGAATCTTTCTCTACAATACTTTGTACCCTAATATTCACAGGTCTGATGGGTTTCAGTGTATTTTAAAGATCACACCACTTCCTTACAGGGCAAGTGATATACAATTAATATAGCTAAAGACACTTGAGTATAGAGCTGCTGTGTGACTGGGTATGCCACTTTAAAAGATACAAACACTCAGGAAATTCACTTATTTGGAGAAGAAAAAATAGAAGGTAAAGCCTGAGAGACAGTCTTAAGGTCTTAATGAAAGAAACTACTGAAATAAGATCTGATATTGAAGAAAAGTGACAGAACAAAACATTCTGTGTCGACTTTTTAACACTGATCATTTGCTTTAATATTATAACAAAAACAAAGGTTATCTTATTTCAAGAACAGGCAGACACCTCAATAGGAAGAGGTTTGCTTAGGTTATATGAAGCTCACCTAAAAAAAATAAGTCACTAAACCAACCTAATACAAAGCATACAGAAACAAACACCTCCCTTTAGCCAAGGCAACAACTTGTCTGTATCCTTTCACTTCCCGTCTGAACAAAATACTGCAAAAAGACAGCTTTACTATTTTCAATTTGTAAATGACAGTGTTTTACCCAAGAAAGCACACATTTGCCCTTTAGAATAGTCATCCTAGAAACAATAGCCAAATATATTAGATTATACGGGAATAAAAAATAAAATCCGAGACAAGCCCTTTGCTCGATTAAGATGCGGAACGGGAATGGGCTGAAAAGCCATGGAAAACAACAGAAACTGAGACTAGTTTTATTTTTACAGGTACTGCACAGGTTCAGCCAAGTCTTTTGCCCAGTGAATGACTATAATGCAATTTAAACAAAAAGTTTTAACAACGGTGGACTACATCTTCCAAAATCTGAACTCTTCTCTCAAGAGTTAAAAGGATTAAATATTAAAAAAAAAAAGAGCAAACAAACAAAAAAAACCCAACACACACAATGATTCCAACTCCTCTTCTTACTTTTACACATAGTTTCTGTTAAGTTTTGCTCAAATGTTTTCTGTTTTGTTCAAACACATTGTTTTGCTAAACACAGCTTTTGCTGTGTTTACCTGAGGCTTGTTGGGGGTGGTGGTGATTGGTTGTTTTTTTAATTAGTAGCAGTACTTAATATGCCTTCCTACTTGTTAACAGAAACTTTTCATAAACCATGTTGAAGAAGCCCAGAAGTATTACTAAAAGCTTCAGCCATGTATTCACCAGAGCAGAAGCTTGAAGGAAAGACTGTGGTACGTTTGTTTTCCCCAAAAAAGCCTTATTAAGTGTATAATGCAATTAGCACCTCTGCAGTAGAGTCTGATTTGGCAGTTTTAATCAGACCGCCTCCCAGTACAGTCAGGGCTGCTGGGTGACACTTGAGATCTGAAAAGTGTGGGTAAAAATAACCCTTGTTCAACAAGACATGATGAACACCAGACAGCTGAGTCACCTTTAAAACTGATTTTGATTTTCTGTATCAGAAGGAATTGTCAAAGAAAGGGGGATAAAGGATTAAAAAATATGTCTGAAATGTATCTTTCATTAAATATTCTGTAATGTAAACCCAGAGCTTCCTTTTGATTGCTGCCATTGACTTTAACATCAATATATAGTGCTCAACTACTTCTGGGAAACCTCTGCTTCATGTAGAGGAGCAACTTCAAATAAAATTTCAGATCCATTTAAAAAGTATAATTACTATGCATCTGTTTCTTACAAACCATTGACTATTACTATTTATGAAGGCTTCCAGTATTATCAACAAAGTTAAAAATTAGTCAGGCCCCAAATCTGCCACTGAACACATGCAATCTGTGGAATTTGTGGATGTTCTGCAAGACAGCTGTAACACCACAGAAAATTTACTGTACATCAAACATTCATTTGACAGCCAACTAAACAAGCTAGTGAGGAAATGATACAAGTTTGTTGAAGTCCAGTGACACAGCTGAAACCCTGTGAGAGAAAGTGTTTCACGAGGACTTTCACACTGACTTACAGGTTGAGCCTTTACTCTGGAAGCTATGAAGACTGTAGAGTGAGCACCGAGACAGAAGGAAAGCAAAACGATTGGCATATGCTAGACAAAATACGCAAACGAGAAGACGAGCTACTGCCCCTGTTCACTACCTCAGCGTGAAAGCAAAAACAAGGGCCCCCGGGGGAAGCGGGCAGACTTCGAACATCCAGTGCCCATTTCCCAGCAAGCAGGAAAGTTTCCCAAAACCCGCAAAATCCCCGTGTTTAAGCAACCGCTTCTGACCGCCTTAAGAAAAAAAAAAATAAATAAACGAAGGAAGGAAGGGAAGAACACCGTTACCGCGTACGAGCTGGCAGCGCTTTGGCGTGAGCAGCCGCGGCCGCGCAGTGCGGGGGCACCGGGCTGGGCAGGGCTCCCGCCCCGCCGCGACCCCCCACGCGTGGCGGGGGAAGCGCTGCAGCCCGGGCGGGGAGGGCGAGGGGGAACTTGGCTGCGGAGGAAGCCGCGGCAGGTGGAGGCAGGCGGGCCGGGAAAGGAAGGGATGGGGGGAGATTTTGAAGGCTGAAGGGGGAGTCAGCGGCCCGGGGAGGGGGCGAGGGGCTGCCCGCGGAGCCGCGGGGTGCAGCGGGGAGCGGGGAAGGGGCTGCAGGAGGGGCGGGTTTGCCGCAGGGCGCCGGCTGAGGGCAGGTCGGCAGCCCCGCGGCGGGGAAGGGGAGAGCGGAGGCAGCCGTGGGGCGGCTTCGCTGCAACTCACAGGCGAGTCGTAGGAGAAGGCGCACTCCGTCTTGTAGACCCGGTCCCCTGACTTGGGCACCCGGATCGTGGGCATGTAAGGGACGAGCAGCTCGCCCAGGTCCCCGGCGGCCATCTGCGCATCGCCGCCGCTGAAGAGCGCGGCCCGCTGCATGCTGCCTGCCTGCCTGCCTCCCTCCGGCCGGGCGGGCGGGTGGGCGACGAGCGGGTAACGCGAGGGAGGCAGAGGGCAGCCGGGCCCGGGGCAGGACGCGGCGGCGGCGGGAGCCGGGCCCGAGGGAGAGGAGGGGGGAGGGAGGATGCTATTTTTAATCCAATGGCAGCGGGAGCGGCACCAGCTGCGGCGGCGGCACTCGGGGGTCCCGGCGAGGGCGGGAGGGAGGGGCAGGGCGGCGGGGGCGGTCCGTGCCCGGTGGCCCCCCCCGCCGCCTCCGCCCCGTCCCCTCAGCGGGGCGCGCCGGGAGGTGTCCGCGGGG
This sequence comes from Tyto alba, assembly GCF_018691265.1. NCBI lineage: Eukaryota > Metazoa > Chordata > Aves > Strigiformes > Tytonidae > Tyto > Tyto alba. The sequence continues at coordinate 9,233,740 of NW_024881262.1, read as the reverse complement.
GCGGCCGCTCCCCTGAGGCGGTTCCCGCCCCCGCCGCGGCCTGGCGGCCGGTACCCCGGCGGGGCCGAGCAGGCAGGAGGGGCGGGAGAGAGGCCGCGCGACGCTCTTACACCCCTTTTACCAGAGAACCTTCGTATCCGTGAGAGGAGGGTGGAGGCTGCGTCTCTCGGCGCGGCTGGGAGCGGGCTTCCCTTTGAGCGCTGATGCTCTGCTACAGGCTCTTTTATTTACTCTTTCAAGCAATTAAAGCAGCCGGTCTGTCAGAGTCTCGGGCCGCGGCGGGGCGGCCCCTGCCCCGGGGGTTGGGTCAAGCCGCGGCGGCCGGTGCTGAGGGACGAGCCGTGGGGTTGCGGAGCGGGAGCGCCCGGCCTGAGGCAGCCCCAGTGCCCAAACCCACATTTCGGGTCTTGAGGGACTGTACCTTTAGCTTTTTTTTTTTTTTTTTTTTTTTTTTTTTGTACGTTTGCTGTGTTTCTCCTTGCTTTTCACTTCGAAACAATACTATTAGGGGAAGGAGGAAAAGAGTAAAGTAACTTTGTAGGAAAAAAAAAATATTGAAATAATTTTTTCCAAGCAATAACCAGTAACTATTGCATATGCCTGACAGCAGCAGGATTAAATAAATGACTGATCCATTTAAAATTAAGATGTAAAATGTAGATGAATAGCCTTCCACCCCTGGTCCACATTATACCCACTTCCAAGCAGGTGATGTAACCTTTGCTATAACCACCTTTTACCTCAAAAATTAAAGTTTCAAAAGGTGGTTCTAGTAAAATCTCAATTAGCAACAGAATTGAAAAATAAGTTTGTATCCAGCTACAAAGAAACAGGCTGTGAGTGAGCAGACCCATACAGTCTGTTCTCAGCAATTTTTCTAGCAAAAAATCAAGTATTGGGAACAATGTGAAATACCAAGGGCAGAATATGATGTCAATGGAATGGCCTTAGACTTACTCAGGAACAGACATTACATCAAAGACTTGTGAGCATCATTGGATGCTTGATAAAACCAAAAATTAATACAGGGTCACCAGACAGATGTATTTTACCTGAGAAGACTTTGTGCTTTTTTAATGGCTTTTCATATGATTAACTCAGCATTTACAAACAATGAGAGCCATAATAAGACATACAAGTCATCTAACCTGAAAGATTGACTCGAGCAAAAAGGACAAGGCAAAGCACTGATAGAAAATTAATCAAAGTCTTTCTAATGTTTGGCAGTGCTAGGAATCAGCAAACTACGTGATCTTTACTTAAAACAGTCTTTGCGATGTTGCTTAATGTAGAGAAAGATTTGAAACCACAAGGTCATCAGGGATTACTAAACGACTTGGTCTTATTTCCTTAAGAAAAAAAGGTGGGAATTTTGAATATGGACAGATCTTTTGGGGTCACAGTTAAGAGGTACTTTCCATCCCTCTATTGAGGCATTTAAAACTAGAGTACCATGGCCGGTAGATCCTGGGGAAACACATCCCTCTAGTGGCAAATGTCTGCCAGATAAAGAGAATACCCTCTATATTCCCTACGTAGCTGGCAAAAGGGGTGTAGAAGAATAGCTGTAGAGCTCTGAAAATGCATAGTAGGTCTGTGTGTGCATGTCCTCACATACAACTTGCCTTTTTTATATAAACTCTTGGCTTGCTTTTTTACTTCCAATTCACCCTGGAAAAGAAGCCGTTATCCTAAAAGCTACCAGAAAGGTTTATCCATTTAATCTCCAAAATCACTTACGTAGCCTCTCTACACTAAATACATTGGGAGTATAAAGTTTGAAGTTTTCATCTTGAGATTTTGCTATCAAGACTTATGTTTTTATGTACTAACAGCTGTGTAATCACACAGCAGAAGACGGTATCTGTTCACCTAGCAGTCATAAGATGACCCATAAAAACCTTTAACTGAAGTTAACCTATACCATTCTCCCTGGATTGATCCTTGCTCTTCAGGCATCTAGCAATCCTTTCATAACAACCTTCAATAAGCAGTTTCAAATTTTCTCCTTGTTTGTCTCACTGTCACATGAAGCAGAAAGCTAACAACAGTATGAATAACTTGAATATATTGCCAAAAAATGTTAGAGAGACAGCAGTTACTACAAAAATACTTAGTTTAATATCTGTCCACTGAGATTCTTCCCTCTCATGAGAAATTTTACATGACAGAGCATAGACTTTAGCCTAGGAACTGTGGGGGTATTTTCAAGAGTACATGAAAGACTTAGGCTATAACATTCCTTACAATCACTAAAGTGTGAATTTATATGCACCACACACACTGTAATGTTTAAGAACCTTTCCCTTGCTTTCTACTCCTCCATCTAACAGTGTAGACAGCCATAGATCTAGGCAAGTACTTCTGTCTTTATTTTGCCTTCTGAAAACACAGGAGGTATCTGAGGTAATAAAACCAAAGCCTTGTTAAAATTGGTTTTAAAGACTATCCTCCCCACAACTATTTGGCATGTGGTTCTCTATGTCACTAGATACACATTTAGAACATGAAAATTATGTGACAATGGTAGGTACCCCTCATGGAGCTTTCTGACATATTAAAGTATTACTAAGCACTTACCGCGTTTTCATCGGTGAAGATCCTTTCTGCTACAAAGGGCGGATGTAGCTCTGTTTTAGATATATTGTCATTTGAACAGGAAGGATGTATCATAGCAAAAGTATCTGTTACGCTTCTAAATCTCATTTAAAAATCAACCATTCAAAAACCCAAACAAACCAACCCCACCAGAGCAATGTAGAAAGATGTTGCAGACACCACTTTTTGGATGATCCTCACAGAGAATTGTCTAGTTCAGAAAGATGGACACAGTCATCTTCGGGCTTTTTTGGTTTTGTTTTGGTTTTCATTTTTTAAAGAGTCTGTTTAAGAAGTCTTTTACAGACACAGACTGTATAGGAGATGAGACTGGAGAAAATTAAAGAGCAGACAAGCATAAATCACGCATACACAAGAGGAAAAAAGTTTAAAACTGTTGACAAAACTAATAAAGGAAGAGCAGCATGCCTGACACTATCAGGGATGAAGGGTATTAACATATCTAAAGAGAGAAACTTCTGAAATAACGCAGAGAAAATTATAGATGTTAAACAATATGCAAGTTGGGAAAAAAAGAGTGAAAGATGAGTTTAAGTACAAGTCATGAGAAAGAAAATATCTGTCTGAAGTGGTAGATATAATCCTCATATTCTGAAGATCTGAAGGTATTTTTTTCACTTGGTTCATCTTCCACAAACTATGTGACACAAAGCATTGTGAAAGAAAAAAGCCTTAGTTTCCTGTACCTTTCATTTAAAACTTTAAATACTAGAAATCACAAAAGGAAGACTAATGTTGCCAACTTGTTTCACATATTAGGTCACAAAGCTCATTTTACATCGATGTTCTGGACAAAATGAGTAATTGTTGGCAACTAACATAAGGCATCTTCTCTGATTAACAACTTTAACAGCTATATGAGCTTAACTGCCACACAGTTTCTTTCAAATTATTGGAATCAACACAAATACTGTTGATTTTTATTAATTTCCATCAGTAAGCAGCAGGATATATATTACATAGCTCAGTCACAATTTGTCAGTATGCATTTAAGACCATGCATGCTGTCTTAAAATTGTTTAATTGTCAGGCGTGGCTTTCATAGAATTGTCAACAAGATTTTTATCAGGTGTTTCATAATGATACCAAGGTCCATCTCCCCTGTGTCTCATCAGTCTGCGTGCCTCCAACTCCATCAGCCTGAAAATAAAGAGCAACAGACACACTCAACATGAAATTTATTGGTTTGGATCATACATATAGCAATGTTTAACAGGACATTACTGACAACAGCACTAAGTTTAGCATCTATGGTTTATAAATACTACTGAAACATATGTAATATCAAATATGAAGGGTTCAACTAAAGCATGAAATATTACATCCTTCTATTTAATTTTTCAGCAAGTCATCTCCCAAAAGAGTAATAAAAATTCTTGCAGGAGTTCTTCCCTAGTAAAGGGCTAGACAGTTTTTTTGATACAGCTTTCAACTAAAAATGAATAGGAGCAAAAAAATCATAAGTAAATGTGATGGTAGAAGGCTCTCTTGATCCCAACAGCAACAGTTTGTGAAACTCAGACCTTCTTCTACCACCAGTTTACTCCGAGTAAGTATAGAATAAACCAGTACAATGTAGTTGCTGCCCACAAAATTTTCAACTGCAACAAGGAACCTGACCAGTCTTGTGAACAGTCATTCAGCTACTCAACTAAGCTATGAGCATTACCAGAGGCAAAATCAGCTGTCCACTTTCAAATGTGAAATATTTTGAAGAGAAACCGTTGTTTTATAAGACTGCCCTTGGATCGTTCCAGTCCTGGCAATCTTAGTACTGAGAAGGCAGGGACTACAGGTACTATAACTTCCACTTTGCCATCAGCCAGTGCAGCACACACTTGGGGTCAAGTGATACTTAAATAACCACGTTATGTCAGCATCTCATACTCAGTATGTTAAGCAAAGTAAGAGTCAGCTACAGTATATGTCAGTATTTTAAACCCCGTGACTATATAACATACCTCATTTCAGTTTTCTTCGCTTCAATATCAAGCAAAGCCATCTGTTTCTCATAGTCCTTTTCAGGGGGGTCAAGTAAGTAACGAGCTATCCAGCGACTTATAGGGTGCTGGAAAATACAGAGGCAGAGATTATTCACGCAATTTCCAAGTAGAAATATCATCATAACTAAATAATTTTGCATGTTCCCTGTCCTGAGAACATGTCATTGACACTACGGGTGCTGCTATTCAAACCATAATAGTGAAGTTGAGAACATGCTCCATTATTTCTAAGATCTGAACCCTAAAAAGCTCTATTTCTTTTGCCATTTTTAATGCCAAGATCACCTGCAGATAACTGTAGCAAAATTAAAACTTAACGGAAGACATATGATTTATTTTCTGTTGAAGTAAAGTTCCTTAAACTGCCACTGTAATCACAGCAATGGACTCCAAACCTCTTACCGTAATCAGTAACATTTTGAAGTTTTACTTCCACATAGAGATCATTTCAATAGGGACAAAAGTCTAAATTAGTTGAGAGTCATAAGAGTATTGCTGAATTCAATTACTTCCTATCAAAACCAAAAAAGTGCTTACAGCAAGAAGCCAGGGAATAATTTTAAGAAAATAAAATTTTAAAAGCATAACCTTGATTTTCTGACTATAAAAATCTTCAATTCTAGATATAAAAGCACATGTGATGTTGGACTTTTAAACAACACTAGCAAATAATACAAAATAATGTCATTTCAAACTCCAGTATCTCGAGATGTTGTAGTTCCAGAGCAAGAAACAAAGACCAAAACTGCATGCCAAGAATAAAGAGAATCACAGAAAGGTTTGGGTTGGAAGGGACCTTAAAGATCATCTAGTTCCAACCCCCTGCCGTGGGCAGGGACACCTTCCACTAGACCAGGGTGCTCCAAGCCCCGTCCAACCTGGCCTGGAACCCTTCCAGGGAGGGGGCAGCCACAACCTCTGGGCAATAGAAGACTGTTCTTACTACTTAGGAATATTATAAAAGAATTCTTGGCATATAGCTTCAGCAGTTTAATTGCATAAATTTACAGATCATTTGCATCTACTTCTGTCAGTAAAAAGATTTCCTACGCATGTTCCTAAAGCTGAAAAAAAGCAAGTTTACCAAAATCATAATTGCACAATTCGAGTTCTACTCCACTGATACCCAGTGGCAGAGATATGGTCATCCTCTTTATCATACTCCACATACTTTTCTCCCAAAACTACCATCAAGAGAAAGGCTGTCCATAACATGCCACCCTTTTACATGCTACACTCACTTTGTAGTATTCCCAGTAGTCTGGAATATAGCCTTCGGGAATCTCTGCAAGTTCAGCTTCACCTGAGAAAGAAAGGAGGGGAGGAACATTAATTCACGTTTGTTTGGTTGGGTTTTTTTAAGTATCATATATTCTGCCTTTCACAGAGGACAAGATCATTATTTCACACGGAGAGTACTTAATCCCTCAGTCTGAGCTCTATTCAGAAAAACTGGAATTGTAATTTTTCTGGACACTTCACACTGCATGTATCTAGCTCACAAACCTTAAGACACACAACAAAAGGGTGAAAATAGCAGCTGTACAAAGAAATAACTAAGATCAAGTCCACAGAAATGCCCTTTAAAGTGAGTTGAAAGCATGGATTTTTTCCTAATTTCTCTTTTAAATTAATTCTATATTATTATAGTAGTAGATTTAAAACATGTATTGTCAAGCAGTTTTGCCTTTTTTTGCTAAATAAAAAATGACAGTTGCAGTTTATTGCAGCCTTCTAAGAAGTATGTAAAAAAAGGTAATACAGGCTTCTCATCTGAGTACAGAACTGTTCACTGAACTTCACTGATGTTCCTTGTTCCTCACATGGAAGACTATCAAAGGATAGAATTTTCCCAGTTTAAAAATGTGGAAAGCTTTAAAAAACAAAACAAAACAAAACAAAGGCAACAACTGCAGAAAAATAAAAATACTAGGAATATCTTCCACATACTTATACAATATTACCTATTTGATGATCTTCCAGAGAACAAGCCTTAAAAGATCTCTTTTTTCTATCCAGCATGCTTAGTTTCCATTTAATAATTTTGACTGTGTACTTAGCTTAGACATGACAAAGCACTCACCAATGAAGATGTTCACATATGTTATGAATAGTGCCACTGGTATTCCCGTCAGAAATACATAGAATCTCTGTATAGGGGATAAAAAGAAACAGTATGGGAAACTCCGAAGGCTGACAAAATTTAGATAAGGCTAGTCTGAAAATAATGTAACGGCCAATAATACTTAGATTTGCATTCATAGGTTAGATAGGGATGTTGTACGTAAAGACATATTGCTGCTTAAAATGAGTGAATTAACAAACTAGAATACAGAAACAGCAATGCTGTGTCAATCCACGAGCCTATTAAGTTCAGCTTTCAGTCTCCTGGAGAGGCCAGTCTGTGCAGAGCAGGCAGCAATGCTTTCCCTCAGTGCTGTCTCAGCATCTTGTGGTCACTAACTTCAGCATTTAACTGTAACGAGGCGCTAACACCAATGCAACATAATCCAACATGAATATAACCACGGCTGGCTTTGGTAACTGGATGACAGATAAAGTAAGCCTGATCACACGAAGGGAGTTGTATCAAGTTGGCTGTTACCTGTCATAATAGGCTTTATCTAAAACCTAGCTTTTTAGGGGACAAACTCAGGTCAGGCTTCCTAAATCTCATCTCTGGTATTACTGGCTTAGGTAACTGCAGGTAAACCCTGCAGAAGAGTAATTCTAATACATTTTTAAAGGGAGGATAAAGTGGAAAGCATTTGTAGGTTATGCATATAAGAACTACAGACACATATTTTAAGAATGCTACAAGAGCATTAGTTTAAGTACCTATCACAATCTTTATCATTAGGCCAATCTTTTTACTTCATCTGGCCCTGATTTCACAACACGGACAATTCATTAGGAGAAGGACTGGAAATTCTTGTTTATGTATACAGCACCAACCACGTTTTAGATGCTGTCATGTTAACAATATAGAAAGCTGTATTTCAGACGGGCTTATGCATTTGCAAGGGATGTGTTACACTAAATGTAATAAATTTGTTTTTAACTCACCAACAAGTTCAGAAATCGAGTATCGTAAAAACTTGTTGCCTTGATGATAAACATTCTCTTCCCATGGCTGCTGCTATGTCGTACAGGAGCTGAAAATCAAACCAAAGTATTATGTTTTTTTCTCCCTTTGGTGATTGTGCAAGGATAAGGTCAACAAAACGCGCTTTTAAAAAAAAAAAAAAAAAAAAAAAAGGTGTATACAGCAGTGGCTGAATAGCCGCTGGTTTTCTGGAGGATATTAATATTCCTAAAAGCCTACCTGAACTAATTTCCTTTTTTGCTAGAATGAACGTATTTTTCTTCTAACTAGATCTATTTCTACCTTTAAGTCCCAACAAAACCAAATCATTGAATGTCATTATACTGGGCCAAGGAGGATTCAGAGATCAGTACGTCAGGCAGTTTGGCCTCCCGCCAATTTTGATCCACGTCGTACCCGTGAAATGCAATTTCTCGGCGGAAGCAAAATACACCTTGAGCGCCGCGGGGGGGTTTCCCTGCGCGCCGAACGGGCTCGCTACACCCGCTCACCCACGGAAAACTCGCGCCGCCCGGCTCCCTCCTCCCGGCCCGGCCCCTCCGCCCCGCACCGGCCGCGGCAGCCGAACCCCCCCGCGGCCTCGCGCGCCCCCGCTCCTCAGGCGGGCACCTCTCCCCCGATCCCCAAGGTCACCTCACCCCCGCCGCCCCCGGCCCGCCCCCTTCCCGCCGCCCCAGGCCCTACCGGCGGTCCCCGGGAGCCGGGCGGCCCCGGCGGGCCAGGGCAGGCGAGCACCGCCGGCCGCGCCGCCCGCTACCCGCCGCGCTCCCCAGGCCGCCGCCGCCCGCAGCAGCAGGCTCATGGCCGCCATAGCTGGAACTGGCGCTGAGGCGGAGTCAGTGGTGAAGCTAGGCGGCCGCCATCTTGGAAGAGGGCAGAGCCTTCCCTCTCCTTCCGGCGCCGGGCATTGTGGGGGGCGGGAATCATGATGGCCGCCCTGTGCCGGCGCTTCGCGGGCGCGTTGCGGCTGTCAGGAGCGCGGTCGGGCTGGACGGCGGCCGGCTTGCCCGGGTAGGCACCGGGGCGGCGGAGTCCGAGGCTCGGGAGCGGTTGGGGCGGGGTTGCGGCGCGTTGCAGGCTGTAGCGCCGTTCCCGATCGGCGCTGGCGGGAGGAGCCGGACCGTGCGGGTGTCCCGGCTTCTGAAACCATTCCTGGGAATTGCGGGGTAGCTTAGAGCGGAAGGCATTGAGGGAGCGTAGTATGAAACGTTCCGCTGGGCACGTTACAGCTTCGCAGTCGTTCTGCTTTCCGTGCAAACCTCGTGGAGTTCAGCAAGGCCAAGTGCAAGGTCCTGCCCGTGGGTCGGGGCAATCCCCAGCACAAACCCAGGCTGGGCGAGGAGTGCATGGAGAGTAGCCCTGAGGAGAAGGACCTGGGGGGGATTAGTGGATGGAAAACTGACTGTGAGCCAGCAACGTGCGCTCACAGCTCAGAAAACCAACCGTGTCCTGGGCTGCATCAAGAGAAGTGTGGGTAGCAGGTCGAGGAAGGGGATTCTCCCACTCTCCTCCAATGTGGGGAGACCCCCCTGCAGTGCTGGGTCCAGCTCTGGGGCCCCCAACAGCAGAAGGACACGGAGCTGCTTGAGCGGGGCCAGAGGAGGCCACGAAGATGCTCCAGGGGCTGGAGCAGCTCCCCTGGGAGGCCGGGCTGAGAGAGTTGGGGGGGTTCAGCCTGGAGAAGAGAAGGCTCTGGGGAGACCTTCAAGTGGCCTCCCAGGGCTTAAAGGGGGGACAGGGAAGGTGGGGATGGACTATCAGAGGGTGTAAGGATAGGACGAGGGGTGGTGTTTTTAAATTGAAAGAGAGCAGATTTAGATCAGCTATAAGGGAGAAATTCTCTACTGTGAGGGTGGTGAGACACTGGCACAGGTTGCCCAGAGCAGCTGTGTCTGCCCCCTCCCTGGAAGGGTTCAAGGCCAGGCTGGACGGGGCTGTGAGCACCCTGGGCTGGGGGAAGGTGTCCCTGCCCAGGGCAGGGGATTGGAACTACATGATCTTTAAGGTCCCTTCCAAGCCAAACCAATTTATGATTGCAGTGTGAATTTTTTTTTTTTTTTTGTGTTCATATCCTGTGTTTACTGCTTTTGCATTTAGTTAAAGGTCAATGTAGGAGGATGCATTCTTGTACAGTGTAGCTCAAAGTTATTCTTTCTTTTAACTTTCAAACTGTTGCTTATCTCTGAGTATAGATAAATGGTAATTAGATGAAACAAGTGGTAGAGGAGAGAACACTGAGATAACATATTTAGGAAAAACCGAACTTGTGCCTTTTCCCCCTAGGCTGTGGTATTCACCTGTCTATACGACTTGGGCCTTTATGAATGAAAGAAACATCCTCATTTAGCTGAATATTATTTCTCCTATCGTGTAGTTTCCCATTTAATTTTTATGCAGATTGACGCTGAACCTGTTTCACAAGAACCTAGCAAAAGTTGAGCCCCTCCGTCAGTTGAAGCTTCTGCACACCACTTTGTCTCGGAAAGGTCTGGAGGAGTTTTTTGATGATCCACAGAACTGGGGAGAAAAAACGGTAAAGTCTGGTGAGTTATATTTGGCATTTCTGATAGCGATCTTTGAGCCACTTGGGCTCAGTTGAAATCTGACCTATTCTTTTGTGATACAGGGAGTATTCATAGCTACATAAAACTTATTTTTTATATGTATGTGTACATACATACACTTGTGTGTTTTTTGCCTGTTAATTTTATGTTTTCCATGTATTGTGTTTATGAAAGCAAATAGCTATTACGCAGCACGATATTTTGTTCTACATCCCCTGCCTTCCTCTTAAGCGAGAGTGTATCACAGAAGAGATAATATTTGATGAAGTATACAGTACCTGGGAAGAAGAATATTTCAGTGTAAAGATTCATCTTACAACTTTCTCTGTTCTCAGTCTTTTACAAATAAACAGTACATACCATTGCCTTTTTAATGTGTTGTATATTTAAAGGAAAGCTTTGAATATCCACAAGGATAGTTTTCCAAGAGGTAGTATTGTTTTAAAAAGTGATCCTTGTTCTGTTGAGTCAGCTGAACCTGATAATAGAAACACTGTTTGTTTTTCTTTTTTTTCAGAATAAGAGAACTTTGTTCTGTTACATTGATTATACTTCTATTTTTCCTTTTTTTTTTTTTTTTTTTTTTTTTTCCCAGGGGATGCATGGAATATAAAGCAGTTAAGGGGCAAGAGTAGTGAAGACCTGCACAAACTTTGGTAAGTAAGTTCTAGTGAAGTGGCTTCTCTTCTTTCAAAGCAGTTCTGCATGTTTTATTAAATGTGGTTAGTGAACTTTTTAGCCAGTGATTTTAGTCTGCCATATAGCTCTGCATGCTTAAGCCTGCTTTGGGCTTGGAAAAGCCCAAGTTCTGATACTGCTCAGAATACAAAAGCTGTACTGCAGGTGGCTGTGTGAAAGTTGCATCCTGTACAGAGGGTTCAGGTTTGGTAGAAAGAGGCTGAGTCTGAGCGTTGGTGGGCTTGGTTGTAAGTGACCTTTGGTGGGGCTGGAGACTGCATCACCACTCTAGCCAACCTGTGCCAGGGCTAAACTGGCACTTAATTTTTACCAGGAATAGTTTTCCCCTTGCTCTATCTTGTCTTTTTGCTGTGCATTTGTAAGAAGAGTCTGGCTCTGGCTCTGTCCAGGTAGTAGAAGACCTTGTGTGAACCTCCTCTCTGCTTGGCATTCTTTATTCCAGGTTAAGTAAACCTGTCTCCTTCAGCCTCTCCTTGTACGTCCTGTACATCAGCTCTCCTCGCCTCTACTGAGCTTTCTCCAGTTGGTCAGCATCTTTTTGCTGCTTTATATGAAGCCAGCAGGTATAGGCTAGGGGATTGTAGGTTGGACAGCTGTGCTCTATCCAGCAGGGTAATGAAGGAATAATTTCTATTGTATCCAGAAATTATTTTTGAAGTACTGTGCTTTCTGATCTAGGTATGTCCTACTGAAGGAAAAAAACATGCTTTTAACTTTAGAGCAAGAATCAAAACGACAACTCAGGCCTATGCCAAGTCCAGAACGATTAGAAAAGGTAACTTTTTCATACTAGCTAAAAACATAACTAAAATTGCTGAGTGAAGTGTAAGGTGTTTGTAAAACTTGTTAGAGATCGTTCTTTAAACTATATCCGTGATTTTAGTATATTCACAAGCACGGTGCTCAAGCAGTGTTGTAGGAAAAAGGCTTTTCCACCTGTTATATAATGTTAAGAAATATTTTGCCATCTTCGTGCCCTGAAACTGCACTAGAGAATTTTTAGAAACTTCATGGTGAAACTTCAACATTATCTCTATCTTTCCACAAACTTTTTTTTAGCTACTTCACTGGTGCCAACTTGCCTGATAAAGTCTTCTCCAAATTTGTGCCCTTTGGTTCTTTGCTGTTCTCGCTTTTGTCATTCCCTCCTTTTGCATTATTTCAGTTTTGACACTAATTTATTAAATTCTTTCCTCAGTATCTTTACCATTGAAAACTTAATTTACTTATAAATTGGCTGCCATCTCTATGCTGTGTCTCAGTTGGAAATCTACACCTTCACTGGCCAGTTAAATAATTCAGCTCTTTGACATGAGAGAGATTCTCAGCTACCTCCCTATTTATCCAAATTAATTTGGGAAAAGTCTGACCTTTACACTGTTAATCTGAATTTCTGTGTGTGGTTAATAATTGAACTGTGACTTGTCATCATGCACATCTGCAACTGCATTATGATCTCTTTTTTTTTTTTGTGTGTGAGACATGGATTTCATTGGTCTCCTAGTTTTGTCATTTCATCACTGTACTTATAAATTAGGGAAGAATCAATATAAAACTCTCCTCTGGATCTCCTAGTGTATCTTGCTCTAATTTATCATAATATGGTTTCTCAACTGTGTTTTGTGATTCCTATTCTGAACAGTATTTTCTGCTTAGTCCCACCTACACAACCATGTTCAGCAATTACAAGTCACAGTAGGACTTGTTTTGGGAGGGAACCTAGGTAAGTGGCCCCAACACTTCAAAAGTAAAATCCTACTAATTGCCTGTTTGGTTTTGGCTGAAGCCCAAGAAAAGTAGAAGTCAAGCACCAGTTATACTATGATTGCACCAACACACATTACAGCAATCTGCTTATTAAAATTAGCTCTAGCAGCTTCCCAGAGCATTTAACATATTGTCATATGTAATGTGTTACAGTAATATTGAGACAGATGTGACTAAAAAGCTTCAACTCAAGTGTCAGTTTGGTCAAAGCAGCCTTCTAATAAGCCAACCGGCATTACTGAGGTTGTGACCAGACCCCAGAGTGAAAACTAGAATAACAAACAGCCAGTACAAACCATCTGACAGAACTACGTAGAGCATATCTTCTATTTGCTTTCTGTACTTCTAGCATCAGCATTATATCTGGCCTTACATACTAACCAGTTAGTCTTTAATGAAATATCAGACTGTCAGTTATTTCATATCTGCTCTGATTGTAAGTTTGGGTTTTAAAGCACCTATTCTTTACCGTTGTAGTATCCAGGGCCAGTTCAGCTGTTCCACTCAGTCTGCAATTGCAAGATTACTCATGATGGAACTCCTAGTGTGTTTTACCTTTGCCTTTCCTTTAAATTTTGTCTTAAATCTTCATTTGAGATATTATAAATTGTCAGCATTGCGAAGCATTGTCAGCATCCTGAAACTATTTCCTATTTCCAGGTAGAAAAGTCTATGAAAAATATAGACTTGGTTGTCGGAGAAAGAGAAACTGCTCTGAGGCTTTTACAAACTGGCCATGAAAAACCAGTACCTGGCGAGTGGAGACATGACTTCTTAGGACGCACCCACTGGTAGGGGAAGGAGAACTCTTCTTCATATGTGTAAATTTTTCTTGTGGGATGTCTCCTTACCAGAAAATCCTTATCTAATGAAAAAAGGATGCATATACTGTATAGAAATAAGCATGCTTTCTGGTCAGCACTTAAGTGCTTCTTCAGTTTTGGTGTTTTTTTTTTTTTTTTTTTTTTAATGTGGTTATAATTGTTGGTAAATAATTAAATGGCAAACTCTACCATTAATTTTAACAAAATGAGTTAAATTAACTCATATGATTTCTATACTCAAAGGATGTCTGTTACTATAGCTATTCTGTAACACACAAACGTCATGGGGAGTACCGTTCAAGCTGAACTACCTGGACTTCCCTAGTTATAATGCAAAATCCACATATTGGAGGCAACTACCCAAAGTATTGCATGAGACCATAAACATCTGTTGGAATTCCCTGTGAGACTTGGCAGATATTTAACGTAGAAGCTTCTACCTTTAGAATTATTTATTGTCCAGATACCTTCAATAATCTGTAATTTCAGGTGATTATGCTGAAAGATCTGGCAGCACCTGCTATTTAATTAACCACTATTTTACCCTCATCATATTGGCATTTGAAGCACTATTTACAGTATTCAGCTCTGCAATAACAGTGTAGATAACAGAAGATCACACATTATAACAGCAGTGAATTTTCAGTTGTTATCCGTTTGTTTACCTGCTAAATATAAATCAGCAGAGTATTAAATGCACTAACCACTAGATTTACATCTCTAGGGATAAGGCTTCTGCATATCTCTTTTTGCTTGGAGACATTGTCCACAAAGAAGGGTTTGCCCATATATTTGCAAGTACAGTCCCCAGTAAAAGCAGGGGAATGGGGGAGACAAGATGAAATTGTCTTTAAGCACATGCAGAAACTCTGCAATGCACAGAGTAGTGTCTGACACAGTCTGGATGCACTGGAAGCTGTAGGTAAGTCTGCACAAGCCATCTGTGCAGCCCATATGCAAGAGAAATCCCAAACAGAAATAATAGAGTCTATCTTTAGAGGGAAAGACTTCTGTTCAGGCAGACTTGCACTTGCTGTGACACTCCAACACTGGCTTTTAAAAAATTTGTAGTAGAAACAAAACTCTTCACACACAGTTTTTTTCACATCAGCTTTTGATAGTTTTCTTATGCAGGAGTAACTTTAAAATATAAATGCAAAAAAATCACTAGATATACTGGGCCCTCTCTTCAAACATTACAGTTCTTAAAGCAAGACCACTTTCTACAGAAAGACACTAAGCTACGTAGGAGCTATAGTTACAAACCAAGCCAGCAATAGAGCTGAAAGTAAATACCCACCTACAACTTCTGTGATATAGTAGTCGGACCACTTTATCACTGTACTATAACCAAGTGTAACTGGTAGAATCTAAGAATTAAGACAAAAAGTACACATTTGATAATCACCTTTATCTGTCTTTAACAGGTACACATATAAGGAATGGCCAATACCGTGGTACTTGAACAAAAAATACAAAAAGAAGAGATTCTATTACTTACCTCATGTGGATCACTTCATCAGGTAAAAAGATTTTCTGACACTGAAAGTTATTTTCTGATCTGCTCCTCAGTCATCCTTATTCTACTTAGCAAGGAAAAATTTAGTAGTAATCTTGTTTTGCTGGGTTTACGGCTAGTAGACTGAAAAGATCTTATAAAATTAGCTTGTTCTGTTTCCTTTTGCTGTTCCCATTTCGGTTAAGAGACTTGGCTGTCTGATTTTGTACTGTAAAAGTAACTTTACATGCAGACTAGCTAAGATCTTCCCAAAGGTTGAATTTCTGTAGAATTCAAAAGCAGAATTAAAAGAAATTGCTTTGCAGGTGTTTTTTTGATATGCATTTTTATTCGCTGAAAGCAAATTAATACTGAAGTTGTGAATCACTGGGATTCTCTATATGATTGTGTGGGGGGGTAAGATTATCAAGGGTGTTACAAGCTGTGTGGAAAATAACCACACTGACTGCTTTATTTCAGGCTCAGACTTGAAAAAGCTTTACGTAGAAGGGCAAGAAGGCAGAGCCTAGACAGGACGAGGCAGAAGGTCTTGGAAAGGAAGTTCCCTCACCTTGCTGTAAAATCTCAGAGCCAGTAACATGCTGGAAGAGTGCTGCAAGCAAGTGGTTGAGTATCTTTGGCTGGAACATGAAACAAGTTCTGAAACCAGTGAAAACTCCACTGAGCATTCCTGCAAGTCTCCATTTTTTTTTTTTTTTTTTAATCCTCCATTATGTCCAAAATTAAACTTGTGATCTGGAATTAAAAAGCAGCTTTGGTGCATAACTGAAATGAATCCTAACATTAGTTTCTAGAAACATTTGAAAAATTACATTAACCAGCTATTATAAAAGTGAGACGTACATCATTAGCAGTGAAAAGCAGCAACTGACTGCTAGATGAAAATATGAAGCGTAGGGATAATATTTACCTGGTTCAGTTTAACAAATATGCATTAAAACCAGTCAGAAACAGGGGCCTTCTGCAGCTCCCAAACTAGCCTTTGTTCCTTGGTCAACCAACTTACAGGTGTGTCACCCAAGTTACATGTGCCTTCTGCACAAATGCATGGAAAAATAAAAGCTAAGCTCTTAAGTCTGCTACAAGGAACTTTCTCCCTGGGTTGGGTATAGCTTGCTAAATATTTCATACTTTCTAATAGAACATGAACTTTCAACAATGCGGTCTTTATACCTGGATTTCTAGATACCTGTGACAAATTTGCCCAATTTTTTTCAGTGTGCACAATGTTTGAAGGAAGACTGGTAATAGTCTTCTGTGAAATTAAAGCAGAAGGGTATAGCTACTGCTCTCAGTAGATGGTAAACACCTACTTCATAAAAGCTTTTAACCTTCACAGGAGGTTGTGTAGAAATTTAGAATAAAGTCAAACACTAGTCACTGAGGAAGCAAATGTGCTATGCAATATGATCTGATAAAACACTGGAAACTCCAGCAAAACCAAAACTGTAGGAGAGATACATGTTTATTGCCATCATCTTGACCTTCAGTTACTCCTCTGCATCACACAAAATACCCACTTTTTCAACAGAAACTCTTTACAGTGGTGAGAAAGCCCCAGAAAGTTTTGTTCTCCATATGATGCTAGAACATTCACTGATACAGTACGATGGGAGTAATTATTTTAAGAAGATGAAGATAAAAGTTGATTAGACATAATCATGTCACATGACACAGAAGGAAAGCTTGAAAGGCACAGTCATCAATTCAGGAAGAGAAAGCAAGAAAGCCTGCTTTACATCTTTGCCTCTAGCTCCACGCTGTCCCCTCACTCTTTGTACGTCAGTGGTGCTGCAGTAACTCTGCAGCGTTACTCATGGCAGCATGCGAAGCTAGAAGTTCAGTTGACATCCCACCTTCTACTTGAATGCAAACCAGACTAAAAGTCTTTTTCTTCCAGTATCACAACACTAGCTGGTGACTTGTATCACCTAATGTAGCTGACTTAAGTTTGCCTCATTTTGTGAGAGAAACAATTTGTCAATAGCTTTGAAAATCTGCTGGAAGCAACTTTGGGTCAAGAACAGCTAATGGTTATCATGATTAGACAAAAGCAGGCCGTTTTGATAAATTACTTTATTGTACGGAGGTAATGTGAAACTTTAGCTAGAGGCCTCATTCTTATTTACCCACAAAGTCTTTTAGGATACGAAAAACGTAGCAGTACTGTTTACATTTTTTTTTTGTTTTGAATCAGTTAGATGCTATTTGGTTTTCCCCAGATTTTAAGATAAGGAGCAAAACTTCATTGTGTCCCAACACAGAACATCACACAGTTGTAAATTAAAATAAGCTTAACAGCAACACAAAGCCGCATCTTGACAGCCCATTCCTGGTGACAAAAAAAAATACATACTACTTCCTCTGACCCTGAGTGCACACTCCCCATGCAAAACACAGGCACTTCTTGACCCTGCTCTGGGTCACCTGAGGGAGCTACACCAGCAACACACAAGTAGTGACTGCCTGAGTTACAGCTCCCTGTCAAAATGTCAAGCCACATCCTGAGGTCTTCCATGGCTATTCTGGGCTTGGAGAGACGATTCTTTGCCTTAACTTCCCTGGCTTGAACAAGTTTTGCTTCTCGCCTACATCACAAAGGCATTATATACATTCCTAGAAATGAGGTGGAAAGCACTGATTGTTTACTGAAATAAAATTACTCCATAATAGAAAATTAGCAAACCAGTGCTTAATGTAACGTTCACTACATGGAATGTAACACTTTTATGACACAGTAAAAGTTTACACTGAACTGAGTCACCTATAGTAGATTACAAACTTTCCATTTTTAAAACAAGAGTAACTTTCTCTAAAAGTACTCACAAGGTTGCTCAAATATAAAAGACCAGTTTTTATTTTTTAAAAAAGAAACGAGCAATTTAAGGCCAAGGTACCAGCAAGGAAGACTAATATGTGAAAGTAGACAAGAGGTTTTTAATAAATTTGCATGGGCATTTGAAAGGTTATGCTTCTATCTATTAGCTAACCTGTAAAGCTGTTCCCAGGAAAAGATACTAGAGAAAATAGATATTTATACAAAATTATAAAATGCTTGTTACATGAATTATTGCTTTACAAGGGTGTAAACATCCTTTTTCTATGATAGTACCAATTAGGTCTCTCAAAGTTTCTAAGGTTTGTTAATATGTAACTTGAATTATGCAAAAAACCCAATATAAACTTTCTACAAAAAAGAGTCCATCCCATTCCTGAGTATGCTAAAGCTATAAAACAGAAGGAGCACTGAGCAGGCAGCAATTTTCACAGTAAGAGGTTTAAGGACATTTTCTTTCTACACACTGTTTCCCTCCTTCTTCATATTCTTGTTTAGAAATCCACATCTGTTGAAAGGTACCCTACAAACAAAAAACAAACCACACAAAACACAAAAAATGAAAAAAAAAAATAGAAAACAAATGAAGGTTAAGTGAAACATGATTAGCTTTTCCCAGGAGGAAAAACAAGCAAGTCTTTACATTAAATAAGAGGACTGGACTTGCTTAAGTATCTTTTCCTTGGACTTTTACATTGCTGTGATTAAACTAAGGACAGGAAGTTGCAGTACCAAAGCTGATTTTGGTCTCCCTTCCCCATACGGCTAAATTATTGCTCACAAAGCTAAATTATTCCCCACAAACCATTTCAGTACACAGTAACTTGTAGAATTAATCTCAGGAATATGATGCTGAAACAGGTTTGCTACATGTATATAGTGCACCATGAAAGTAATTTCTAGATATATTATTTCAAGCCTGCACCTTGCCATTAAAAATGGGAGAATGTGGCAAGTTATTTCTTGATTGGAAATACTCATTTTGTCTTGTTTTTTAAACAGATTCTCTTTGTCTTACCACAAAGACAGACAAGATTATGATTGCTACAGTATCGCAAACTCTGCAGTGCATGCTTATGTGGAAATAGCTTTTTAGGTGATAGTGCTGCTTCACACAGCACTGGTAACACAAGTTTACTAACCAAAGAAGCCAAAATCGAACCACCAATCCACGAACTGAACCTCCGCTCCACTGTTGTGTTGTTCGCTATCAACTTCAGGCGCATGCTCTGAATAGAAATGAGCCAAAATAAAAGAACAATCAGACATTGTAGGCTGGTGACTTTTAGGGACAAGAGAAGGACAGCACAAGGAATTTGGTGTATACACCAACATGCAGGTGAAAAAGGTCTATTTTATTAAACTTGCAATAATGCTCATCTGCCCTGTATTCTGAATTCAAGAATAGCCATAGTGGAACAGATGTGTGGCTTTTATCTTGTCTCCCAACAGGGAGCAGCACCAAATGCTTAACACTAGAAACAGGGCAGGTAGAGAGCAGTAATACTCACAGTATATAACGTCATCTCTAGCACCAGGCTACTTAAATGTCTAACATTGCCAAACTTAATTCACCTAGTCCTTTTTGGACCCATTAATTCCTTTTGCTTTCAAAATGCCTTGTAGCAATAAAATCTTTCAATTTCAGTAGGTTCCTCCTCAGCTACTCTAAGCACCTTTCTTAGTTTCTCATAACATTCATGATCGCAGAGTTGCTACAAGCAGAACTTTTTTCCTTCAATATGAATATTCAAGAAATATCATAAGCTATATGTGCTCTTGAGAACAGAGGCGTAAGGTATTAATACTTTCTTTGACATCAAGTGATTAAAAAACCCCATACAAGTATGTTAAATCACTGGGTTTTTATCTATGAGTAGGTTGAGTTGTCTGTAGAATCCAGGAAGAAAAATTCCCATGACAAAGCGACAAGACCTTAGGCAGAATAACTGAATGTGCCTCAAGTTAGTCAGCAACTTCAGAAGAGAGGCCATCAAGGGAAATAGCGACTGTTGCTTAGGGACAATTACAGAACTTAGAATCACAATCTGAAAGCAGGAATGGAGAAGTATTCAGCAGTTGTAATACCTGCTGGAATTCATTTCATGTAAGAACATTCTAAGACTTCTTTCTTTCCTTTAGAGAAGGAGATCTCTTACCCCATTGAAATCTCTTCAGCTGTTGGGTTCCTAACAAAGTCAAAGCTATGATACATGCTTGTGTATTTATGTGGCAGAAGAGCAAAATAAGTAACCCAATGCAGTAATTTAAAGAGTTGTTTTACCGGTGGAGTTTTCTGAGACAGCTCTCTGTTCAATCTGTCTGTGAAACTCTGTATTAGAGTGTTTCCTCCTGCTACAATCACACTGCCATAGAGGCCCTAAAAAGAGAATAAGCAACCTACAATCTTTACTCTGAAATCATTCTGAAAACAACTGTTTCACAGAATAGAGAGGAATGGCACAGAAGTTCATATAATCAACAGCAGTAATACACCACTTCATAACAACATTACGTCTCCCAATCCAATTAATTTTTTAATCACTTCAAAAATATTTCAAGACAGCTTAATACTAAACTATACAAAGAACACAGAAGCTATGTGATTAATGATTCGAAATGATTTCAGAGTATTTTCTACTATAGAGAACCCTACACCTACAGATATTTCATGTACCCGAACTGTTCGCTTTTTCACAGCTGAATGTTCCAACTATAAAGGAAAAACCCAATTTTCAATCTCACTAATGCTGCAGTCAGTGAACACAAACCATGGCCTGGCCTAAGTCTGTCTGACACACCAGTTAAGAGGAAAAATGTATTAAACAACCCCCATGCAGTCTGTATCAAACCTGGAATATTTTCAAATTGACACCGGAGAAAGTTAGAACATAGTTTTAAAAAGAAAGTTTTCCTTTAAAACCTCTTTTCTTCTACTCTCTAGAAAATTTCCATATGATTGGCTATGTTTAGAAAGCCTATCTGCTGTGCCCCAAAATCGGAAGATAACACTCAAAGTTATGAGCATCAAATGCTCTTCTGAAGCCCATCGAATGCACATTATGCAATGCCAGCCACAAAATCCGGACACTAGCTATATAAATATTGGTAGAAACAAGGAATAAAAGCAGAAAATCCTGATTTAGCCTTTTGTAAGACAAAAGAGCAATTGGTACATATATCTATGTACAAATATGTAATACTTAAAGAATAGTTCTAATGTGTTTATCATTATCCTAGGAAATCTACATTTTTCCATCAACAGTGTTCTAGTCCCCCATCCACCCAGAAAAAGAAGTATCAGCACAAAAATATCTATGCCTTAAAATAATACATGTCTGACTAACACTTACCGGCCTGATGTCTATATCACACATTCCAACGCTTGTTGTGACAACATGGCTCACACCCAACATCGTGTTACCAGATAAACCCTAGAATTAAAATTAGTAATCTACTCATCATTGCTTCAAAAGAGCAAGGCATACAAAAAGCTCCGAATGAGTTGAATTTTTAAGTATTACTAGAGGGAGCTAAACATTTTTAAGGGAAGGGGGGGGGGGGGGAAATCCTATTTTCCCATTCAGCTCATCACCACCCACTCTGAACTACATTTCATCCTTGCCTTGCCCAGCCCTAATATAACACTGGCAAAATCTATCCCCCAAGAGAATCACACAGTGTAAACACACACATACAGATCATGAACTTAAGAACATGATACAAAGGGAAGCCATGTGATAATCTAGTAATTTAAAGCCTTCCAATGACTACATATCATTGTTATTTTACCTTTACATTAGAAGGGTCAAACAATCCCTCAGGAATTTTTAGACGCTCAGCACCAAAGTCACAGTTATAGCCATTGGGGAACTCGTAATGAACTGTTGGCATCTGCGCTGCTACCCTGGAGCATCAGTCAGAAAGTAACATATTAAAGTGCTATGTAAACAGGATCCGAAGTTATCTAAGTAGCATTATAAACTAGGGTTTCAGTAGGAATATTGTGATTGATGCAACTTACACTTTTGATAATATTTATTATGATCTCATGCATCTTGGAATATTAAATTAAAAAACTACCACCTGGATGTGCACTGTATTTCTACTTTCAGAAATAAAAAAGTTTTTAATCTAAAACCTACTGTGATAAAACCAGATAACAGCAATGAGCAGGCTAAGCACCCCATACACAACTGATAAGTAATTTTACAAGGAGGAAAATAGTGACGTACTGTTCATCATAGGTTGAATCTGATACTTGGAGGACAGAAGCTTGGAAGTCCTGAATGACACACTATGGAGTTAAGAATAATATGGTTATAAGTATTTCAGTCTTCAATTTTTATAGAACTGATACTGACTTTTAAAGGATTTTTCTAGTTCTTCAAGAGGAAAGCCGAATATACTTGCAAACAAAACTTCTTTATGGGATGCCAAGGGAGTTTGAGAGTGTGGGAAATTATCTACTCACATTACACATGTAGTTGTGCCAAGACCTAGTGACCTGGGGTAACTTCTCTTTTCTCTTCCAATTTGCTGGTGACCCCTCACGAACTGCCTCCTGAAATTGTAGGAACCATGATTATCAGTTAACCATTTAAGCCTCTCCCCAAGCAAATGCTTCGTAAATAGTTACTTTCCCACCTTTGAAGCAATCATATATGGAGGAATTATCTCTATGTTCATTTCCTGAAACAGTTCCCGGCACTGCATAGTAATAAAGTCTCCTGCAAGTGGTGATTTTACAATACCTAGAAGACAAAAAGAGAACCAAAACAACAAAAACCCCCTCACCAACCTGGAAAGTACTGAAATCACAAATAAACTCTCCCAACAAAGTATCTGTCAGTGAACACCGTCAGGTTTTTTTTTCTGTATTTAAGAGGATACACAGATTTAAAAACAATATTAAAACTGTAAAAGCAGAAAGCAAGCTAAGTTGACCTCGATACTACAAGGCTGTTACGAAAATTTTTACCTTGCTGAAGAACATATCCATCATGCACTGGAATTGCAGTGGTGTGTGTTGCTCCACTATCCAAAATGAGACCTGTAGATCTCCCATTAGCAAAACTAGCCAAAATGATTAAGGAAAATATTGTAATTTTCACTTTAGAAAAAAATGTTGCCATACAATTAGAGCACAGTGAGGAATGGGGAACCTGCTGTGCTATTCCTTGGTTCTACAAAAGGATTTGCTGTTTTCCAGTGCGTACCATCTTTCTATGAAGTGTACAACCTCACAGAGAGAACGGTATTTAACTTCTATCTGGGAGCTAACTTGAGCATTAGACATGGAAAGGTGAGACTTCACATCAATACTATGCAGCAAGCTCTAAGTTCATCTAGCTCATTTAGAGTCTGAAGCTGAAAACATGTTATTAGATTAAAAATATTACAAATACTCATCTTAAGACTATGGAAACTTCAAGCTCTAATTACTGTATTTATTAGTCTGGACAACACCATTTCAGGTCCCTAATATTCTTATGCATGGTATACAATGAGGAAAAAAAAAATGAAAAATGAAAAAAAACCCCACGCACCCTCCCAAAAAAATCCGATTGCCTCTAAGGAAAACAGTCAGATTGGGAGAACTTCAAAACTGAGCTCTGAAGCTTTAAAGTTCACAAACGGAATTTGTTTACTTCTGCTTTAGATGTTTATGGAAAAATTAATTTGAAAAAAGTTAAACATGCTGTTATACTAGGAATTGCCTGTAATAAGTTTACTGTAATTTCCTGGGGGTGGGGAAAGGCAGTGAAACATTCCAAAGGATACGCTGTTAGAACAGCGGTTTTACACAAGAAAAAAGCAGGGATGTTGTAGTGTTCAAACATCAATTCAGTCAATTTTTCACGCTTTGCTCTAGTATTCCACTTGGAAGAAAAAAAAAAAAAACAAATCACAAATAAGTGACCAAAAGGAATATGTTTATCTTGAGGATCATTAGAGCACACTAAAAGAATGCTAACTTAATAAAGAAGTAATTAGAATTACTATAGCCACAGTTTCAAATCACATCAAAATTCTAGAGACATATTTCTAGTAATTTATGACTTTAGAAACTTTTTGATACCTATTCAATTACAATACATTAGCGCTTATCCATCACACAGAATTTGAAGTGATATACACTTTCATCATTACAACAGAGATTTCTTCATACTTCTACAGCTCTTCCAGTATTAGCCTCTCAGAGAACTCTCTATAACAAGTAACATGCCCCTTTTTCAAGGGTAACGATACATGAAATAACTTGCCCAGTTGAAAGAAAATTAAATCCAGATTTTCCTGTTTCCAAGGTATCTTCCTACAATTCTACCGTACTTGCAATTAAGCCAGGAGATATATCAAATATTGCATATATTACTGGAAATGTTTTTACCAAACCAATAAAGTGAGATTAGTTCTGTAAGGAGAGAATGTTAATGGAAACTTCTATTCAGACACCCAGTGAGCCATCAAACATGAAGCGACTATTGCAAATTCATCCATCCCGCACAAGCTACAATTCAACACAAGGGAAAAATGAAAAAGAAAAATCTTTAAGTAAGATTCTTATTTAAGAATGGCATGACTTTTGTATGCCATGTCTACCTTTTGTATTCTGACTAAGATCTGCCCTTCAAGTGCAGATTCTGTCATCCTTATCCACATACTTTCCCAGAAATTTGTATTCATTCACCTCAATTACCTCACAGGGCCATTTACAGAAATAACAAAACTTCTCCATTATAAATATTATTTTTTCACGTAATACTAGTTGTAAGGCTGAATTAAGTGACACATTTTCAATGTCATTTGATAAAGTGTAACTTAAAACATAAGACATCCAAACTACCTTTTGCTTTTATTCTATACAGTAAAGTGAGGGGTTTTTTTTATTTATTTTGACTTTTTTTTCAGTAAGTGAAAAACAACAGCACATTGTAAATGCTTTCTAATACAATTCATGGAAACTATTTCCAATTGGTTTATTTTTCAGACAGTTTTTCTTAAACCAATTACTTTCCAGAACCTGGCAAGGGATTTTAAAATTGTTGTTTGTGTAGTTGTTTTAACACTTGTAACCTACAAGCCAGTGTCAGACTTTTCCAAGACTATATTTGTACAGTCAACAAGAAGATATCATTAAGACTTATCAAAATGCAAAGCTGCTTTTACTCACTGGTGCTTCAGACATAAGGACAGGATGCAAACTTGCTTCAGATTTAATATGCATCTTATAAGTGTGATCCAATATTGCCTGGAAACTATCCCAGTCTTCAACTGTAACAACATTGAAGTGAGCAGATTAGTTACTTCTAAATTTTGTTCCATTTCATAAATATATAAATGTTTTCTAAGCTTTTTTTGTGTAGAGCTCTTTAGTCAAAAGCAATCCTCGGCAGACATACACCTCCTTTGCAGAATTCTCTTCCTCTGTAATCATATTGACCATAACATTTCAAGAATTATGCTGAAAGTCCACTAACACTGTAAACCAATTATATTTCATGCAATTTCTAAGGTATCCCTTCTTACGGCTTCTGTCGCCATGTATAGCACCTGTTTACATGAAAGTTATGATTTTTTTGCAGCCTAGCAATGCTATTTACAAAACAGGCAGAAAAAGACAGAGCACCATACTCATTCCATTTTTTAAAGGTGAAATGGCCTCCATATTTTCCCTTGGAACTCTCAGGGCATTGGTGTCTATGTAGTAAGTCGGGCCCCCTTGTTTGCCTTTGTCACCATCTATCTCCATCAGAGTGCTGCCATTGTCCCTTTCTAGCACCACACCAATGGCTGTTGGAAAATCAACCTGTAAGGCAAAAAGTAAGCAGTATATGAGAATTATTAATGTTTTAGATGTTTTTTTGCTCATTAGTCCAGATCTTCCCTTATACGATACAGTCAGAACAAACTCCAGTGTATTGTCAAAACTAACAAACAAGACCTAAGACATAAATTCATGTTGCATTTTCAATCAGTCACACCGATTCTCACCTTTGGACAGTCCTCGCCTGCATAGCCTGCTCTCACTGTATACGAGCCAATGTCAAAAACAAGAGCCCCAACTTCATCTGAAAAGATTGTTAATAAAGAGGTAGTGAATGGTTACGCCACTCTACGACAATCCTGACCTTTCCCTGCCCACTGTTTGTTTTGCTTCAAGGCGTCCTTTTCAAGGCAAGGAGAAACTTATCTATTCAGAACTAAGGTTACCAGAGACCTATGAGAAGACTGCAGATAGGCTTTAACTGGGACATTCCTCTGGCATAAGTAAAAAGGGGATTTTAACAGAAGAGGGAGAACATAGTTGCATCTAAATAGATGACAAGACGAAGCTTTCAGGAAGTGCTAATTTAACAGTCATGCAAATCCAGGTGAGCCCAGACCTCCCTGGGGGGATCAGAAATAGAAAGGTGGGCCTGAAAACACCTATCCTGTAAGCAAAGTCTGCTACACCATGAAGCACCCCGATCCCTGAGGGCTCCCAGTACCCGCCGAGGTGCTGCACACCCTCAAGAAAACCGAAGTCTGAAACAAAACACCTGGACTTCAGCCCTCACGGGAGGGTGTGCAGAAGCGCTCTGGGAGGAAACAACACCCCAGTTACAAAGCGCGAGGTCCTCTCAGCACACGAGCAGCGCTACCTCAGCCCAAGGCCACGGCTCGGCCGGGCCCCGGGGGAGCGTCTCAGCGAGACGGCGCCGGGAGGGGCACGAACGAGGCCTTGCAGCCGGCTCCTCTCCCTCACGCACTCTGCCACTCCACGTCTAAGTTACAGAGGGACCAGGAGGGCTCCGGCGCGGAGCTGCAGCAAAGCCGGGCCGCGGCCCGCCCGTGCTCGGGGCCTGAAGGAGCGGCGGAGAGGCGGGAAGCGCCCGGGGGCAGCTCGCACGCGCCGCCTCACGGGACGGCGCCAAGCTCAACGGTCACGGGGAGGTGGGGGGAAGGGAAGGGGGAGAACGGGCGAGCGCGACGGCGCTGGACTCACCTCCCCCGTACACGCCGCCGCTCATGGCTGCCGCCCGGCCCCGCGGGCCTCACTCCTCGGCGATCCGGCAACAATAGCGCCTTCGGCCCCTCGCTCGACCGGCGACGCAACCGAACCTGCAAGCCACCGCCCTCCCGCCAATAGCGGCGTCGCTGCCACTCGGCCCGCCCGCCGAGCCGCCGCTCGGGCACACACGGGCCAATCGCGACCGGCAGAAGGAGGAGCCATGCCGCGGGCAGCCAATCCTGAGGCGAGAAGCGGAGGGCGGGCAAGTAAGTGTGGGTGCAGCGTGCGGGAGCGGCGGTGTGAGGAGGCGGGGAGGTGTGAGGCGCGGGCTGGTGAGGCCGGGGCGGGCGGCGGAGGGGGCGCGGGAAGGGACGGAAGGTTGCTGGGTTCGGTAGAGCGGGGAGAGGTCGCTTGGAAGTCCTGAGGGCTGGTGGGGGTGGGTTGGCTGCCACATGAGGGGATATAGAGGAGCGGGGTGAGGTGAGCGAGCCTCTGGGGGAGCGGGGCCGGCTGTGGAAAGCAGTACCAGTTACTGTAGCTAGGCCCTCCCTGAGCCTTTCCCCTGCTGCTGTCACAGCGCTTTTGGGCTTTTCCACTGAGAATAAAGTGTGTTTAAAGTGTATTTTGATAGCCCAACCATATGTTGTTCCTTTCTTGCTTGGGGCGCTCCTTTGCACCTCAGGCCCCCATTCCTGAGGCTAGTTTGTCTGGATAGTTGGGCAGTTCTGATTTGCCGGCTCAGCTGCCAGTTTAGCAGTTGAATTTGTAATTAGAATTTCTGATCGCCTTGTTTGGCATCAGAGTTCTCGGCAAAACTTGGTGTTCCGCCAGAACAACCAGAGAAGGGCAACTATAAAGTTGTAGGAATTAGAGGAAACGAAAGAGACCTCAGACATAACCAGCAGTTATCATTAGAGAAGACTAAAGTTCTAACTGGAGAATAGGGGAATTGGCTTAAAGTGCAAGCATTGCTGATGTGCGCCTTTTTGAATTCCTATGTGAGGGTTTTTTTTTGGAGGGGATGGGGAGCTGGTTTGTTGGGGTCTTTTGTGTGTGGCCTACTATAATCATGAGTGCTCAAGTTCACGTAAGATGTATATCCTGCTTCTGTAATTATGTAGTAAGGATCTCCAAGTGATGAGATTTATTCAGCATAATAGAATGACTTTTTATTTATTACCTTTACATTTACCTATAAAGCATTACATAGCATAATGAGTGAACTTAATAGCAATTAATTATTGGACCACAAATAATAAAAAAATGTTTCTTATATTTTCACCATAAGACAAAAATTAGTTCTATGAGACTCGCTTTGTCATATTTTTACAGTGAGTTCAGAACTTCCTACAAAGCTTTGTTTTTTTTTCCTAAGTTGTGACTTAAGTTTCAGTTATATCTCCTTATTTACACTGAATTTAATCAGTGATGTAAGAGGAGAGATAAAATTTATATTTGGTGTACCCAGCAGTATTATTCAGAAAGTTGGTAAAGTTATTGTGAATAGGTTATTACAAATTTCAGCAAACTTTATGCTAGTGAAGGTGAAAAGCAGCCTGGATGTGTGTGTTTGGACTACAGCTCCCAAGATGCTGCAGGCAATGTTAGGCTGGTGACTAGCAGCCCCCTTTAAGTCTCATCCTGAATGAGAACAGGAAAAACAGTAAAATCCAACAATAAGGGACAACCAGTTGGGTGGGGTATTTTAAGCACAATTATAAGAATATCAGGAGGTGACTTACTAACTCTCAAGGGCAAGGAATTTAATTTGATGCACGGTCTTATTCTCTGTTTCTTTAATGAGCAAACTTCATAATTTTATTGTGCAATTAAGAAATCTGAAGTTTTTACATAAGTTATAATAAAATATAACTACAAAATATAGTTGCTAGCATTCAGAAAATAAATATAAATACTGCTCTTTCACTAACTACCTCATAAAGTCAGTGCACCTTGATTTTGTATTGCTAAATCTTTTAAAGTTAATGTGTTATCATGATTTCCAGTATGTGGCACTAATACTCAAGGTAGAATTGTTTGAGGAGGAGGAATTAATTGCAGATGGGAAAAGCAGTTCAGAAAATTTGGAATTATAGTGCCAGAGGATCTTCATTTAGTTCCTGCTTGTATTTTGTTTTGTAGTAATAGTTCATTGCATCCCACATGACAATTGATACTTTAAGCCAGATCTTGCTCTCTACACAAGAGCTGTTTATGATTGATCTGCAAGCCAGAAGCAAACACTGCATTCTTTATTTTTCTTCAGTATTTCTTCAACACAGAAGAATTCCCAGTGATGCCATCAGAAAATGTGTGCCAGGGTAAAGAGGCCTGTGGCTGTGTGAGGCATGGAGAGAGGGTGTGCCTGTGCTTGACTCATCTTTACTGCTCCAGTGGTTGATCGAGACCGATAGTAAGAACTGCAAGGTAATGTGCACTGGAAATCATGCTGATATCTAGAAGTCTCAGGATTTGACTAGTGTAAGGAAATAAAGCCAAATCTGTGTAATCCTCAAGAAGCCTGCAGGATATGTGGCAGGAACTTCAGACTGACAACTGTCTAGGTCTTACTTTTCTCTGCCTTGCACTTTTATAGGCATTTACATTTGTGGAAAATGTGTAGAACATCACTGTGGTTTGATAACATTTTACAGTGACTTTGCTTTACAGCAGTGTGGATAACCCTACAAAGTTCATTGCAGAAGAGAAATAGACTCCAGGCATCTTTTTTCAGCAGAGTCCAACCTTGCTTAAAGAGATACAAATCTAGGATTATTTCAGTGAATTCCTGTACATCATCTTATGTTTGTATAACAGCAGGTGAAATTTAGCTTTTTGTCATGACTATCCATAATGTATCCAAATACTTCGGGGTTTTTCAAAGTATTTTAGCTTAGTTGCCTCAGAAGCAAGGATTATAACATCAAAGTAGATAGAAACAATGAATGCCTTTTATCTAGGCTCTCATATTGGTTCAGATGGCCATAGTATCTCAGCAGGACTTGCAGGTGTAGGTGTAATGCAAACTATGTGCTTTTCATGGAAATATCACATACTGATTTACCGTATGTGACACTGTATATAATAACTAGAGCCAGACATTAACACAAATTGTACATGGGAAAAAACAGAAGAATCATTTGAAAAGTGAGGCATGAAGCAAGACACCAAATTATGATGCCTTCTAATAAGCAAAAGCTAATTTAATCAGCAACAGTCTGGAGAATCTGAAGATTCCTAACTATTGCTTTGTGGTTTTTAAAAGTTGATTAAGATGGGATTGTTTCACGCAAGCGCATTCACCTTTTTGGTAATATAAAGCAATGTAAAGTGATGAATACGTCAGGACAAAACTGAACAGAATGATTTTTTTGTTTCTCAACAAGCTGCATGTCCCCATTGGGTGGCTGTTGGCCTGCTGCTTTTGAACAGTGCCATACAACTGCCAGTCAGTCTCCCAGACTGCAGTGCCAGCTTTTAGATGTGGAGCAGACTGGCAGTGACAATGGGTTATTCATAATGTCTGTGTTCCTCCTTGTTTCTTGATTGCAAAATGCATGTTAAAGGTTTTATTTTTCTTGTTTGCAGAAAAGGTCTTAAACGTTTGTGTGAACTAAAAAAGCATCTGTAGATGAAAAAGCAAAATAATCATTAATACTCATTCACTCAAGAACTTTGTATGACCTCTCAACTTTCTACTTTCTTTCCTAAAGTACTTGGGTACTTTGTCAGTTTTAATACTTCCCTTTGTTACGGGGATGCTGTGAGTATAAATGCACTATCATCCTCCTTCTGCAGGGAAAGAGCTAGAACACAAATGAAATGCTAAACCCCACTAAGGGTCCTCAGTGTTGCCATACCTGATCTTTAGGTTCTTCCCTCAGACTGCAATCCAAGTGCTAAATTATGTTTCATGTAAAATGTACTAAAGACAGATACCTTCCACCTGGATCTGCGACAGCATAGCCACTGCATGGGATATTTGTGGTGGGCTTAGTGGTTGAAAGTGGTTGAAACTGCTAAGGAGATATGTCAGAGACCTGTCTGTGACTCCACCAAGGCAGTCACTGGGATGTATGTTCCAGAATCTTCTTTTGGAGCTGGTGTGTTTAGCGTGTCCTTTTGTGGAAGACCCATGACTTATTTTAGAACATGACTGGAGGAAGAGGTGATGGTGCTTGCTGTTAATGTACAGTCAGCTTTCCATCACCAATAGATGACCTGACTAGTTTTTGGAGAGGGGAGGGGGGAAAGAGTTCATGCTGAGGTTCCAGCTGGCTGTATGGAATAATAGCAGCTGGGATACACTGAAGAATGGGGAAAAAACCCCACATTATATTAGTGCTGCTTTGTTCTGAATTGTAAGTGGTTCCTGTGAAACCAAATTGGAAGACTCTGGTCCACTTTCCTTGTTTAACTCGGGCATGATATGAATTCACAGAGCCAGATTAGGTGTGAAGGTGGTACAGCAACATTTGCCTGAAACTGGTTCTGAGGTCATAGTTCTGCTGGGCTAAGCCAGACCTGGCCAGAACTTCAGTGTGCCTGTAATGTGCTTGTCAAATATCTCTTGTGTATGTATGTCTCATTTGGCTCAGATCTGGCAGAATTTACCGTTTCAGGCTTAGTGCTTGGTCTGTAGTCACTTTGGATTCTTGCAGGGCTTATTTGCTTGGCAGCTGGGCCAAACCTGACCTGGCTCAGTACCTCTCATCTGTAGAAACAGCTCCTTACAGTTGAGAAGCCAGCTTAGCCTGATAAACAGAACATCTTTGTGTCAGCTGAGCCTTACCATTATATGAGGCATTTTGTTACCCTGTGCTTCCCACTGCTAGAATGGAAATTTGGCTATCATAGCTGAGCAGGTAGCATGGAGTACAGGTCTCTTGTTTTTTGGTCAGATGCTCTGTCTTCAGCCTTGCAAGGTCCAAATTCCTATTGCTAGCTTTCCAGGAGGGTGCTGCGTTGCCTCATTAGCAGTTTCAAACTGTGATACCATGCAGCTAAGAATCATGGCTCTGTGCAGCCAGAGGTAAGGAATGCAAAAGGCAAGCCTGCTGATTAACCTACTCCTCTGAGAGAGAAGAGCCCCAAGTCTCTAGTTCTGCGTACGCATTCTTTATTGGGTGAAATAAGGCAGTCATGCCAGTAGAGCCGTAAGGGAGTGCTAATCAGCGTTCTTACAGGAGTTGTGACACTTTTTGTGTTACCTTTTTGGAAGCCCATTAGTCTTGGATTCTTGGCCTGTTTTACTATAGCAAGCTGTTTTCACTTGACATCTGGAAATGTTTGCTGTAAAGTGGGGGGTTGTGGTGTAACCACATCTATTCTGTGCAGCGTTTGTTCTACCACTAGGAGAGGGCATAGGCAAACCTGGGGGCAAGGACACTGGCATCAACATCAATGTAGCAGGTTTTGGAATACAAACTAGAGTATCATTATTTCTACTGAGTTTCAATAAACAAGGTATTGGCTTGGATTTCTAGATTTATGTATTATTTTATCACACACAAAAAAAAAAGAAATTGCTATAAATTTTATTAAATGGTAGGGAGGAAAAATAATATAGTATTTGCTGGATGGGCATGTTTGCAAAGTAGTGGTCACTTTTTTCATTAATTTGTTCAGGTCATTACTATGACAAGTATGTACTTTATCATCCAAAATGAGTATGTAGAGCAATGCAATTGCACAGCAGCAAGAAGTCTTATGCAGAAAAATGTGTGCTTTTATTCAGGAGGCACCGATTTATACAGGGAAGTTTAGGATTGCAGTGTTCTATCTGAATATTTATTCACAGAAAATCTGTATTCTAGGGCACTCACACTACTACTGTTCAGAAATATCAGCTGCTAAATTACAGCATCAGCACACATCTGTATTAACACGCTTCATTTTAAAGTTATTGGGGTGGTCGATAAGATCTTTGCATTATTTGATAATCATTGACATTACTGTAACAGATAAGTTCATGGCAGTTTTAATAACTATTGTAAGAATTCTGATTTTTATATCACACACAAATTTGTAATCCCTTTTTCTTCCACTTACGTGGTTATCTTGGAGTGCAATTCTTCTTTCTCACCACTTTTACACTGGGCACAGTGTCTTTTATTTCAGTGCAGCAGAATTGTAGCCAAGAGGTGCATCAGGCCCAAGACATCTTCCTTGCAAGTGAAACTGAGAGGAATCAGTGTTTCCAACTGTTGTCAGGAAAAGATGTGGTATAGTGCAGAACTTGACAAGATCTGCAGATGATGAGCTTTCCTTGAGTCCTGATATGTCAGCTTATGTGTGTGGGTAGTCTTCATTATTTATTCCTTTATATGAAAATTAGCTATGGCACCGGGAATACTGGCTAGGAGGTTGGTCAGGGAGGTTCCTTCTTGCACGACGTAAACAACATATAAGAGCATCACTCCAGGAAAGTCTTGGTATTTTGTATTTATTAATGTCTTGACCCTTTCAACTATAGAAGGCTTTTAGGGGGAGAGTTTTATTATCAGTCATGATACTTCTTTTCTCTGAACAATCAAGAAAAACAGAGATAGAAGACTGTCTAGCACTGTGGGATGCTCGTGGTAGGACAGAATTAATATGAGCAAGTCTCAGGTATTTTTAAACTAGTGCCTTTAGGAAGCTGGTCTTATGCTACCATTTTGATTGCTTTCACATGTGATCAAGTTGCAGCATAAGCTGTATTATATTAATTGACAACAGCTAATCTGTCTAGAACACAGACTGCATAGATATCTTTATCCTAGTTAGACCTTTGATCAGAAATTTTTGCTTTTTGAGACACACAAAAGAATCCAAACATGAAAGACAACTGGAGGAAACTAGGCCTTTTAAGCCACATTTCTCAGAAGCTGCTTATTTTCCATGGCTTGTTTAGATCTGCCTTAAACAAAGCTGTAAACACAGTTTCTCTAAGTGTATGCTGGCACTTTCATGCTCACTGCTGCTAGCACGGAGGTAGCCAGTCCTATCCCTGTCCTGTGTTGAAATGGTTGGGCTTGCCACTGTCTTCTCCTGTCACAACTACAGTTTTCCTGCCCCAGGGTTCCCCAGCTGAAGTGGCTGTCACTTACTGGAATATTTTGGTGCATAGTTAATGGGGTCATGAGAGACTGATCTGAGTTGCAAAGGTGCTAGACGACAAATGCTGGAACTGGAAAAAAGATGGAGTGGATAATGAATTTTTGGTTTTGGATGCATCTGTGCACCCAAGGGCAGACTGTGTCTGTGAATTTGATTAAAATGAAGTACTGAAGGATACTAATAGCAGTGTGTTCATATTCAGATGTTTGCATTTTCTGAATGTTAGTACTTTCTATTCCTTAGTTTATCTCATTGAATTTCACTGTAATAATGTTCCCAGTCAAAGCCAAATCACAGGAAAGCCAGAGGATGCCAAAAGTCTATAGTTTCTGCTACTAAGGAATGTTGTTATCTTTCAACACAGACATCCTTGACATCAGCTAGTCTAGCTGCAATATCGCTAATGGAGAAGCACAAGGACATTAATAATGGGTTTGGTATTGTCTGACAAGGCACACATCTGTCCTCTAGAAGGACGGAGAAATAAAAAAAATGCTTACTCAACAGTGTATTGTTCAGAATCATATTCATAGCTTAGGAAACAAAAATCATCATTCACCTCTTTCCGACGTTTACATGATATGACAGTGTAAGGGCCTTCATAGAAATAATATGTTCTGATAGGGTTTTTTTAATTTCTGTAATGCTCTGGCATATAGTACATTAGGCCTGCTAAAACCTGAGCTTATTTTCTGCAGCTGAAAACCACAGTGGAGTAGACACACCTAAGAGGAAGGACAAAGCTTGGAAAGTATGGAGAAGGCCCTGTGTGATTGTCTTTTACACTAAGTGATTATAGGCATGTTTAAGTGGCTGGGTTCTGCAACATGATGCATTTCACAAGCATTTAAATGGTTGGTCCAGAAAAAGGCTGAAGACTTTTAACTCCCACTGACTTGAGTGGGCTGATCCTTTCCTGGGATGAATCACTTAGAATAAAATCAGTAATAAATTACTTACTGGATGATTCCTGTCTCCAATCTTTTTTTAATACACTGAACAATTTTAAATTTAATCTTCTAATGTATTGGCAAATTTTCTAAGTGTATAGAAAGGATTCTTTAAGGATAGGCAACCCAGTTTTCCACCATTTACATACGTTAGACTCAGCAGCATGGCTGACACAACGTCGTGAAATGAGTGTAAGATTCTGTCATTGTGCCTCTTCCTAAGAGTCCGTTAGAAGCCTTATTCCCTAATGAAAGCTCCTCACTAGTGTCTTCCCCTTCTCCCCATTCATTGACTGGATTTGTCCCCATTGTGCTGCCCAGAACTTTCGCATGAGTCAGTCTCGCATGCTGAGATAAAAGCAAGTTGGTAGGGTTTGATATGATAGAAAAAGATGAAGGTTTTAAGACCATCTGTTTGCAAAAACACAAAGTTTTTGTATATTTAAAAATACTCGTTGGTCTTATCTAATAATATTTCATAAAAAATATGTCCATGACAGACCACATTTGTTCTTAAAAAAGCAAGTTTGGGAACACTGATGGTAAGATTTTTGTTCAGTTGTGGTAATGAGTGGAAGGTAGGTGGAAAGTTTGTAGTTAGAACTAAATTTCTGCAAACGGTAATTGTGAAAAAATTAGAAGCTTAGATTTGGGCCATCAAAGAATATTTGTGGGAAGCATAGAGCATGCATTGACCGTCTGCATATTGGTGAACTTTGCCTTCTGTGGTTCCAAACACAAAATAGGGCTTGCTGTCCTCCTGCCATGAAAGATGTAGTGTCAGAGGTAATGTTATGCTGAGGTTTCACTCCGCTCGGATCAAGCTATTTCTCTCAATTACAACCCAGCAGAACATTTACTAATACGATGTTGCCAGAGTTTAAATAATTAAAAATGAGCTGTCCTCAGGAAATAAATAAAGTACACCTAATGGAGCGTTATCTTTTGAATATCCTTTCTGTTCATTACTTGTTTTGTCATAAAATTCAGTTGCTTACAATGGCTCGTTCAGCCTTTTTGGAGAATTGTCATGATACAAGTGTACTACCTTCTTCCTGGTTGCAGGAGGATAGTAGATTTTGAAAATAATAAAAATGAAGCCCTTTATTATATAAACCTTTTCAGTTATAGCACTAAAAGCCCTTTTTAAAAGAGTGAGAATCTTTATTCACACTGTACGGGTGGGGAAGCATTTTGTGAAGACTCATCCAACAAGCTAGTAGTATAGTTGAGTTAAATAACTTGGGTTTCCTTAAGTCTTAGCTCACTGCTTTAGTCATGAGGACAACCAGGGGCCCTGCTGCTGATCTAGTTACATTTTCTCTCAGGCAGATGGTGATTCTGTATAGGTCTAACACTTTGGAAACAAGGGGAAAAAGGAAGAGGGAAGATCCTTGTCTTCTCTCTTGTTACCCTGCTTCCAAATTGTGGAGCCAGTCAAGATTCAGTCAAATCTCCAGTCTGACCAACAGCAACCAGAGGGTGAGGCCAGTTCAGGCTCAGTGTCAGTTGGCTGTTCCCAGGTGCAGAGCAACAGTGCAGCAATGTCACGCCTTTGCCACATGCTGAAACGGAGAGCTGTGCGTGTTGCTACATCCATAAGGAAATCTCACTATTCCAGAGTAACTGTTCTGATGAAGATTTTTCTCATACATCAACTCCATTATTTGTTGAAGCAGCATGTACTTCTCGGTACAATTATCAGTTCAGAGTCTTCCTTCTGTTACACTTAGAAATTCATATTTTTCACAGGATTTCTTTGGTTGAAATGTGTACACTGTGCTTAATACGTTGATTCTTCCTACCTTTACAATTTGTTTGCTCTTGAAGGACCTAGATGTAATTTTTTAACTTAGTTGTGGGCAAAGTTTCTTGCCTTTATTCTTCTATGAACAAGCTGGGCTTCTAAAGCCTGTCTGTTGTCTTCTTCAAGGACACCTAAATTTGAATGCACCTAAATTTCAAGAGTGTTAAATTTTACTCCATAAAGTTTTAACTAATTGAATTTGAGAAGCTAGGTGCAGAAATATCCTAGTTGCAGCTGCTGGTTTCTTCTATTTCATTTCAGTTTTGAAGTGTGGCAGAGTTCAAATACATCTAACATATTTTCATCAGAAGTTCAGCACAAAACTCAGTTGTCATGGTAGAGCCATTCCCATCCAACTTTTACATAATAGCTAAGTGGTTTGAGCAGCTACCTTGGTTCACTTCCTCAGTTCTTATTTCATCTCTGAGAATTGTGCCCTTTCCTTTAGGTTGTAAAATTATCTGAGTGCTAATGTTTTCCAGTATGCTCTTTGAAAGTTGGCTTATGTGCATTGAGGAATCCAGAAATCCTGAGGTCCAAAGAAGAGCAAGTAAAAGGGTGCCTCATCCTGATTTGTAGTTGGTGAGCAGGGGTGGAAGATGCTTTTCTTGTTTTTTTTTTTTTTTTTTTTTACACAGAATTTCTTCATTTTTACTTAATGGTGTAAAGAAGAGTGGTGCAGATGCTAAAGAGTCTTAAAGCAGATTTCTTTTTTATCTTACTTGTGTTTTTTCTCTGTCTAATTGTGGGAGAATTAACCACACCCAAATTTCTCTAGCTCTGTGATGCACACATCATAGTGTGGTCAAATTCACTGTGATCACGCAGTGTAAAAATAAAAAAATGCTTTTTAATTTGTTCTCTGATGTTTGGCGAATCATGTCATCTTTGGGCAGAGTATAGTTGTCAGTAACACTAAATACAACTACTAATGTGTTTATCTCTAATGACATAAACACAAGAATTCTTTTACAAATGCATTGTTAGGGAAAAATAAGGGTATGAGAGCTAATGTGAATAAATATAATAATAAGTAACTTTATATAACAATAAATTAAGTGAAAAGGAATAATGAAAAATACATTCACTCTTGTCTGAATACCAGTGTGAGCTATTTTAATGGAAATTTTTAACAGAATTGGAAAAAAGAGAATAAAACCAGTGCCTGAATTATTAAAATCATCAGAAACCAATTTGCTTCAATTACAGACTTAAAGATGCTCGCAATGCTTTGATTAAGAAGAAAATTAGGAAGTTTCTTATTCACCTCGGCAGGCATCTCTGCAAAATGGAAGGTCCCTTGTGCTCCTCTGAAGCCATTTAATGCATATATAAGCATGGATTCTCAGAACTATCTATAATGCATATAGTGCTTTCTGCTCTCAGTGGCTTTTTTCCCACTCTCTTTACGTCATTTGCCATTTGTGAGGGTTGCCAGGGTAATGACCAATCATCCCTGGAGAGATGCCTGCTAGTAAGGACAACATAGGCTTTCTCTTTTTTGGTGTTCTGCAGTATGTATTTGAGAGCTATTCTAGCATCAAGCTTGCAGAACTTTTGTTTAGTTAGTAGGGAGTGAAAGTTTACAGAGTATGAAATAACAGCTTACAACTATTGAGGTAAGTGAGGATTTTTCCTTTCTATTTTATTAACAGCTCTGCATTTATTCAAAACATTGAGCATCATTACCAATTCTTTTTGCTATACGTGTGGCTGACCTTGAAATTAGTAATAGCAGAGAGGTTTTGCCTAATTTGAACAAGGAAATCTTAGTAGTGCTGCATATACAGCAGGTCAGGATTCTATTCTCTTTGTAATTACAAATCCTGCAGCCTTTCTCACCACTACATTCGCCATATACATCCACTCATCCCAAAAATATTTTCAGAAGAATTAATTAAAATCAAAAAAAAACCACAGTGTGTTGTAATGCAGATTACAGAGCATTAATTGTGGTTGCCTCTAAGGCAAATGGTAAGTTCTGAATAGTCTTCATTGTACTGTATGTATATAATAGGCCACATCAACTGGAAACTGAAAATCCAGAGTTGAGCCCTATCCTATAACATGTTGGAGATGTTGAACTCCTGTTGGTTTTAAATTTTGTCTATTAAATAGACGCTTGCAGGCTCATAGGAGAACTCTTTGCTCCCCTGTGGGCAACAAGAAAATAGAGCCTCCAAATTGCAGAATTTTTTTCTGGAACTGACCCTATCAGTCGAAGCTGGTGGTGATAAGTACCTTACAGAATGCACCCGAATTTTGTTCTTTTTGCATGCGAAGGCACATAAATAATACGTAGGTGTCAAAAAAAATCCATTCAGAAGGTCCCAATGACCTCAGAAGTTTCTGTGAAGTATTTACATGTAGTCTGGGTTATGACATGTATGACTGAAGTGGTTGGTTTGGTATATTTGTTGTTGTTGTTCTAAATGAACTATCTTGGAATTATTTTGAGTCAAGAGCATGTTTGTCGGTACAGTCCCCTGGTTATGTGCTGGTTTCCTGGGAGAAAGGGACAATTGATGAGGTTGTTGTATTGTTTTTCTGTAGAATTGCTAAGGTATCAAAGTTCAAATAGTAACTGACTCATCAGTATTACTATTTGCTGCTTAATATATTTGCACCTATGCATGTGCTTCACGTCCTGGTAATCTTACATGTCATGATGGGCACAACACATATTAACCAGAATAAAGCACATATATTTATTTCACTCTGTTTCCTGCTTATTGCAAATACATACAGGGTGTGAGATTGACTCACACTTTCCCCCAGTGGAAATATTTGGGGCATTTAATTTAGCATCATAAATTCCAGTTGCTGGATTTTAGATGTTACTATGTATTCAGATGTGTTTATGATAGCTTTGCATTATCAAAACAACAGGAGCACAGCGGTGAGTCTGGATGTGTATATATGAGAGAGAACAGAATTGAGAGCGACAATTTTAGTCTGAGGTGAAAATGATCTTTTCATCAGGCTGTTGAGAAAATATGTTTGTTCAGAAAGTAGCCTGTTTCCTCTTTCTAAATATCGTTACTGTTTTCTTGACATTTCTGTTCTGGATATCACTTTTAAGCAGTTTACGATATGAATAATAGTTAAATGCTTACACTGGAGGAAAAGAAAACTCAGTAAGCTCCAAGAAAATTTATCATTATCTAATGTTCTTGGTTCATCAGCATTCTATATTATCCCACCATTTTTAGTAATCTGGGAAGCAAAACCACAAAAAAGATCATTTTGTGTTATTCTAGGTGGTGTCTTATGACAGAAAAATAACATGAAGACAACTAGATAAGGCAAGTTAATTAGTAAAGTAGATTTTCAAATGAGAGATTAAGAGGTAGACTTTTCTGGAGAAGATGGTGGGTAGCAAGCCTCTGTCTTTAACTTTCTGTTCACCTTTTTCCTGTCTCCTTCATCTCTCCAACTTGAACATGCTCTGTGACTGTATTATGCAGAGAATAGCATTTAGTTTCAGTGGGACAGAGAGATAGAAGCTGAAAGGAGAAGAAGGGAATGAAGTCTTGCAGAGTGAGTTATTCTCAGTATAATGTCTAACAACAATCAGGGCAAGGTATTTGTGGCTCTGAGAAGTGATGCGGGAGATGGGCAGTTCTGCAGCAACAAGTCTGAGAAATCAGGAGGCAAAATGGCTGGGAGTAATGAAGGAAAGCTGTAAGGTTAGGTGGAACTCAGTAGATTTAGTGGTGCTCCTACTCGGAGTGCAATAAACTAACCAAGTAGTAAAGAGCTCCAAGGAGCAGGCTGGGAAGACACAGGGTTCCTGGAGCAACTCAGTGAAGCTTGATTGAAACAGGGTTTGGGGTGGTAAAATGGGGAGGATAGGTTGTAATTTGTGACTGTAGATTAATGAGACCATTTGATGAAAAATTTACTATTTTTTTTTTTCTAACCAAAGCTCTATGGTTCTGTATTTTGTTGCTGTTTGGAATCCAAGCTGTTACTGTATTACCTGGGCCTGACTGTCCACTGCTCTGAATAAGCATAGCTGAATTACTTCGGGGATCTGGTGACAGAACTCCAAAACTCTGATGTGAAATCATGAAATGAATGTATGTATTCAGGGCATTAGAGAAATAATTTAATTGCATGAACTTAGTTAAAGTGGCACCAGAGGGCACAGCAATAGTTACAATATAAATGTGTGATTTTAAATTGCCAGTTACTGGCATTTTTGAGAGTGGTAAAAATGTGCTTTATCATCAAAAGCTGCAATCCAGGAACACAATAAAGGCATGCAGAAGGAAAGTTACTGTTACTTAACCAGAAGTATGCATAGTTAGGAAAGAATGAAATTTAGTATGTAATACAATACTTTTCAACGTCTCTTTTAAAGTGCATGTTAAGGTTCACTATGCACAAGTAATTAGAGAGAAAGTGTCTGGTGGTTTAAAACAGAAGTGGTTGTCAAAAGATGGGCATTTTAAAACACTTTACTAAAAGCTTCCAACTGATACTTTTAGTCCTCTTTTCAAATTATATGAGTTTCACTGCACATCTGTAGGCTCTAAGTTTCAAAAAGACATAGATGCTTTTAAACATCAGATCACTTATTCCTGGGTTGTTACATATTTACAGTATGATTTTGGACAAGTCCATTAAACACTTTAGGGCTTGCTTCTTTCCCTTGCAAGCTGGGAATAAGTAGTATTTACCTCATAAGACTGTTCACTTTACCAGTTATTCTTTGTGTAGTGTTTTGAGTAGTCATGTTCAGGGCTTAGTTACTTAGATATGCAAAGTACTACAACACACAGGCCTCTGAGATCCCCCAGTACATCATGTTTTTCTATTGTAGTTACAAGGTCAAGTTGAAATAATCGGTATGATTATAAGAGCTTGTATGAAAAACTTTCCTGGAGAGCAACATCTGTTATCTGGTGGTAATAGCAATTCAAAGGAGCTCTCTGGGAAGAGAATACAGTCTGTCTCACATGAACAGGATGACTCAGTAGTTCACATTTGGAAAGAGAAACATTCTCCAGGCCTCACAAACGTGATTCCGGAGACTCATTACATGCATTATTACATGCTTTGGTGAAGCTCTCTGACACAGCACAGTGTGAAAGGTTTCTGGCAGCCATGATCCTGTCTTCCCCAGAAACAGAAGTGATACCAAACCATCTGCAGTGCCAGTGCTGCAGACCGACTCCCATCCCTCTCCAATTCCTCAGTAGCAACGCATGTGGCTCTCATTTCACATGCTTGGTAATAAAGCTGAGGAGCAGCTAAGGACTCTTAATTGCTGAAGTCCCAGAGCCTTATCAATCCTGACACAGGTTACTTTGTATAAACTATCCTGCCACACAGGTACCTGTTTATAATTAAGTGTTTAATAGCTGAGACTATAGCTTGGGTTAACTTGTTTAGAGAAATTATACTACTGTGATGAGTATTATGGGCTATGGACGTGTACATGAAATTTCACAAGGATTTAATTTGATTTCCCATTTTATCTAAAATTTAAGTCAAATTCAGTCCCCTTATAACATGACTGACTTTGCTGTTTCAGACCTACAAATCAAAGTAGCTTCATCTTGATAAGTGAATTGTCATCCTACCTTAACGTGGTGTTGATTGATGACTGTGGTTCTGTTCAACTGAACTACATATGGGTGCTCCAGTCTGTCTACTTTCACAGAGGCTTGCATTTTGCAAAAATTGCCCTATACAAATAAAACGACTCCTAAGTGCTATGTAGTAACATTATGTGAAATGCTATAGACCTGAAATACTGTACAGTTTAATTGAGTGCAATTCCTATTGACTTCAACAGGTGTTTTATTCAATTAGGGACTGCAGAGTTTAGATCATTGCCTTTGGCTTACATCATTGCAAATATTATTATTGATGCTTATAAAGCTTTCAGGCATCTTTCAGGCTTTTAGTCCACAAATTGACTGCAATGTGAAAGTCTTGCTCGGGGGTAAGAGTACTTATATCCATCTCATCTTTCATTTACTTATTCCTGAGTCTTTCTGTGCTATTCCTTTGGGAGTGCTCATATAAAATATGCAATTTAACAAAGACGGAGAAAGTAGGGTTGTCTTAATATAGCAAGATTCAAGTTTTACTTTTGCACATTAGGAGTGTGCCTTATTTTCTTGCCTAAAATGTAGACGTGAATCTGATTAATTTTAATTCTCATAAAATGAAGAAATTAAGGCACAGTAAATTTAGAATGAATATTGAGGAAAATTAACAGTTTCCCAGGGGTGAGCATGGATACACTGCTTGAAACTTTATACTGGTTGAAGCACTAGAAATTTTAACAAAAGGAACTAACCTGCCTTGGCGAGAAGGGGCCCGATGGCTTGAAGAAATGTTTACCTTTCTAATCTGCGTGCAATATAAAGCCAGTGCCCAAGTTACTCTATGTGAGTAGCACAAGCAGGCCTTGCGTAGCTTAATTCTGACCACTCAGCCTCGGATCACAGTAGGAATATGGATAGGATAGCTATCCTTATGCTGGCTCTGTGTCAGGCCCAGAAAGAAATGGAATAGTTTCTACTCTTTTCCATTCAGTGCTTTGGGGAAAAACAGTGAGTAAATCATCTCACATATAGTGCGTGCAATTGCATTTCATACTTCTTTTTCTCTAGAATCAGCAATGAAACATCTAGAAATATATATGTGTATGAAGTAAATGAAAACAAAAGAGGTTGGTAGAGATGGGCACAAGTACTTTTAAGACATGTATTGTAGAAATCTGAATGCATTTAAGGCAATGTATTCTTACTACAGATCTTCCCAGAAAAATCTGCAGAAAGAGCTAGGAAAACTCACACATATACACATGCATATTTTTAGCTCTATTTAGTAAAAATTGAGAAATGTATCTATGGGGAAAATTGATACACATCCTGGCTAGAACACTGACTATTTAATTCTGTCATCCTAGGTGAAGTAAAATCAGGCTTTAAAAAAAGGTAGCTTCCTTATAAAAGGCATTTTTTTTTTTTTCAGCAGAGAGCACAATAAATGTTATCAGGGAAAGAAACAGGCTATTTAAATTCAGGCAGCATAGCATCTTCAGGCGGAAGGGCTATTTTTAACTTCAGATGTAGCTTAATTTAGAAACTGAGCAGTTGAAGTCCCTTTTTTTTCCTCACTCCTTCGACTGGAGATTTTTTTATAATGGTTGTGGATATCCTTCTGTGAAGATACTGAATAGAATAAAAAATACATTATCCTGAGCTTCAAGGTCATGAAAATACACAGCTAAACAAAACAGATTTGCAGCAATATTGTCATACATGTGTAAACACAGAGATTAGATTAGATTGATGCACTATTTTGTAAGCATAAGGGCCACTTTGGCAA
The DNA here is from genome assembly GCF_018691265.1 of Tyto alba. NCBI lineage: Eukaryota > Metazoa > Chordata > Aves > Strigiformes > Tytonidae > Tyto > Tyto alba. The sequence goes on along the minus strand of NW_024881262.1, from coordinate 9,189,597 downwards.
TTTGCCAGGAAGTTGCATATAATTTTTATATCCATTTATGCAAAATCTTCCTCAGATCTGTAGTATTTTATGTAGGAAATGCTGTAATAGTAGGTAGCCCTATACAACACATGATAAAGAGAGTGTAAATTTCTGTGGTTTCTAAGGGAGAAATATTTATGAGAAAACTGGCAATGATTCCCTGCACTGATTTTTTTTTTTTGTTTTTTGGGGTTTTTTTGAACCAGCTTCTTTGACTTTGTTTGTAAGTTAATCACAAGATTTGAGAAGCTCATCTCATTACAAAAGATATTCAGAATTAAGAATTGTAGATTTGACTCTATTAACTGATTACAGGCTTTTTAATGTATTCAGATTCAGAATATGAAAAAACCTTCTCACAAATGGAAGTACTTCCAAGATGGCTTGTTGCAAACAGTGTTCTTGCATAATTGCATACTCTATGTCACTCAACATTCATCTATTGAATTGCAATAGCATTTCAGCATAAAATTCAATCTAGCTGAATTTTATAGTTTACCTGTTCAAGCTCAGCCAAAAGTGATTCTGAAAGCTATTCTAGTTGCATAACAATAACAAAAAGCAGAAAGAGACATGTGCCATTGTGACAGAAATAATTGGGTTATTAATAAGCTGAATGTGACATGGAAAAGTCGGCTCTATTTCTGAGCATAGTGACACCTTCACCATTAACTCTTAAGCACACACAACTTCTCTCACTCTCTGAAATTTTGCTTAAATGGTTGAGCGTTTATTCACATACAGAAAAGATAACTTTTTTTATAGGTACCTAAATCCTGCAATTAGAAGTGAAAGCTTCTGCTGCCATTTATTCTTTTAACTTACGACAACTAAAATTAGAGGCTTTCATTCTGTTGTTTTTATACACAGGATAGCATGATGTAATGTAGTAAGAACATCATAAAAAAAGTCAGAAATTTAGAGTTATTAATATTCAATAGCGGTTAAAAAAAAATATCGTCTAGATCTGGACTAGTCCTGAATTGCCCATTTTGGATGGGGATTCTTTCATCTTCCTCTTAAACATTTGTTTTTGAGGAAAGCTCTTTTCCCCGGCTACTTTCTACGTGGAGGGAATATGGGAGCTAGCATAGAAGCTGTCAGAGATGTTAGGCTCTGCTGTGGGGCTTCTTTAATTCTCTGCTGGCCAGAGAAACCTGAATTAAGGCTGGATTTAGCCTGTGGGAGGCATTTTAGTAGTGCTATCAGACTGGGAAATTCAGACTGACGCACATTTTGGACTGGGAATGTGAATTCAGAGCCCTTTCTTAAAGAGGATTTTCTTTATAATAAAGCAGATATATTGCACCAATATTTGCTGAAGTGTTTTGGTTTTAGAAAGGAAGTGTGTTTTGTCTCATCAAAGGCTTGCTCAGAAGGCTGTGGCAAAAGAAACATTCAGCACATACACTTTCTTGTTTTAGATATGTGGTATGCTGTCAGGGGGCAGGATTCAGTTTGCCTATTAAAGAGGTTTAAAAAAAGACTAAAAACCATCCAAAAGGAGCCGTGGGGTTGTCAAGAAAAAGCCGAAATCTTATGGAATGGAGGGTAATGGTTTTGGTCTTGCAGAAACACAGGATATCCTTTAAATAATTTATTCTGAATGGCTTTATAAAATCTAATCAGCTTGAAATTATAACTGTCCATTTGTATCTGCTTTGTTTTCATTCATTTTGTAGTAAAGAGGAAAACAACTGTTTTGAGAGCAAGTAGTAATTATATTTTCAGGCATTCTAACTATTAAATAGCAAAATGCAGCCATGAATTATGGTAACACACAGATGATGAGGCTTAGGTAAGGCTAGACTTTGAGACATGAGTTTCTGGTAAAGCTAGGGTTTCTACTAGAACAGCACTAAAATACTCTGAATTATCCTCAGGAGATCTCTGATGGTTTAGGCCAAACTCTTCTGATGGGATTATAATTATAGTCACAAGTAAGACTGAACTAAAAAACTGATGACTTTTGGTTCTGGATCCAACCTAATGATAATGATTAGTTCTTATTTAGTAGTTTTCATCCACAGATCTCGGCAATGTTTTATAATGAAGGTCAATATCATGGCCTTACTTTATAGAAATAGAAGCACAAAAAAGGGAAGTGAGTACCTAAGATCAATGAGCAGCTTGGGAACAGACCTAGGAATAAACCCAGATTTTATAACCCAGGTCTCACGTTCTCCCCATCTATCACACCAAATCAGTATTTTTGTTTTCATCTGTGCATCTGAAACCAACTTCATCATGGGTTGCACTGAATTTCTAATAGTGTTTCAGATGGTGATGATATAATCCAGAAAGGAAATTCAAAAAAATGAAACAAACAATACCCAGGCTTGGATTTTCCTACATTATGGTTTCCTACAAAATTCCTACCTAAATGTCCTGATGGATTTGTGTCTCAGAAACATGAGTAATCCAAGCAGGCATTCAGGTACTACTCTGCTAAGAGTTTTGTGAGCAGGCCCCGAAGACCTGCTCAGTACCATGCAAATTCTTCACTTCATCTCCAGAGGGACTGAGATACAAATTCCTGAATATATGGTACACTGCTGCATATTGTGCGTTTTACCCTTTTATAAATCCTTAGCATGACAGATTTCACATTTCCCATTTTAAAGTGACTCCTGTGGAGCTGGGAATATTTTCTACATCCGTTTTGCATCTCTGTGACCTCCCTGAGAGATACTAACATCTGCTCCGTAACAAAGCGAGCCTGGTTTCCCTCTGCCTTCCCTCCTCTGAGCTACCAGCTATTGTGCCTGGGTCACTTTGAAAAGAATTGGTGGTGGTCCACAGTATAACCTGCAGGCTGGATCCAAACCCGGTGTGTCCAGTAGGGTCTCTGAGAGAGATGGAATCAAGCTGCTGGAGTCTCCTGACTTGTCCCTGTCTGATCCCAAAACAGTGATTACACTCTTTGCTGTCCATATGGTCTGTGTAGACTGTTTCCATTGGCAGGGAATCACCTGCTTAATGTACTGGCTCTTCCATAAGAATTTGATTATATTTTTTTGTTTCAACAAGTTTAAGTCTTCTCTTCTGTGTCACTTATTGTAACAGAATTTTTTCAACCAGCAAGAAAAATGTATCAGTGTTTTCAATGCCCACAAATCACAGGAGGAAGGACATGCAGTAGACTGGAGTTTTTATTAATCAGTATGCTGTCTTCTCAGAAATGGGAAATTGATTTTATCAAAGTGTGACAAATTACAAGAAGTAAATAAATTGATATTCAGGTGAAATACAGGAGACTGTAACAGTCATACTGTGTATCTAATTATAAAAATACAATATGCTATTCCTGTACAGGGATTTTCACACATCAGTATGTAAGCAGTTCACAAACATATGTAGGCATCATCATCCCATGTTATATAGCTAGGGGCATCTTTCATCTTGGAGAAGATGGTCGTAGATGAGGTACTAAAAATAGTCAAATTTAAGAGAGAATGCTCCCTAGATGGAGTCAAAGACTGAGATGCTGTTTAGACATGCAAACAACTAGAAGTATCAGAGCAGGAAAGAGTGTGGTTGAACCAGTTAGTGCACTGATAAAATCTGCTACTTCTAGCTTCAGCAAAATTTGTGAAAGTAATAAAAATGGAGTGCAGAAACACAGGGAAAGAGGTGTGTAAGGCAGTTCCTATTGCCTAACCTTACATGCCTAACATAGGTGCCTAAATGATAAAGGCAAAGCTTCCTGGGCTATTAAGAGATTAAATGCAAAGGACATTCTTTCAGAAAGTAATTCAGAATCCACAAGTACATCTGCTCTGAAGCACCTGTAGAGGAGCTTGATGTTCTTCACTGATTATGTAAGAGACTGTGTTGGTTTTGGTTGGGGTAGAGTTAATTTTCTTCACAGTAGCCTGTATGGGGCTATGTTTTGGATTTGTGCTGAAAACAGTGTTGATAATACAGGGATGTTTTCCTTATTGCTGATTAGTGCTTACACAGAGTCAATGCCTTTTCTGCTTCTCACCCCAGGGAACCAGCAAGTGGGCTGGGGGTGCACAAGAAGTTGGGAAGGGGGACAGCTGGGACAGCTGACCCTGACTGACCAAAGGAATATTCTATGTCATATGACATCATGATCATCATATAAAGCTGGGGGAAGAAGAAGGAAGGGGGCGATGTTTTGGGGTGATGGTGTTTGCCTTCCCAAGCAACTGTTATGTGTGATGGAGCTCGGCTTTCCTGGAGATGGCTGAGCACCTGCCTGCCAGTGGGAAGTAGTGAATGAATTCTTTGTGTTGCTTTACCTATTAAACTGGCTTTATCTCAACCCACAAGTTTTCTCACTTTCACCCTTCCGATTCTCTCCCCCATCCCACGGCGGGGTAGGGGGGCAGTGAACAAGCACCTCGGTGGTGCTTAGTTGCTGTCTGGGGTTAAAGCACGACAGAGAGTTAGGTAAACTCACTGCCTACCTTAGACCCCTGAGTTAGGTATTAAACTTCAGCAGTGGTGAAAACCCAGTCCATGTAAGGTCACTGCAAAGGCAACTTTGTACCTAGGACTACAAACCTAATATTGATGTTCTTTCTTATATGCCATCACCTTGCTTCCATTTTCTCCTCAGACTTCTCTTTCTGTTCTTTATATGACATTCACATCTCATGTGTGGAGCCTGAATAGTTTGTCTGAAAGACAAAGGAAGTCAATGGAAGAGAGTACCTGAGATCTGTTCATTGCATTTGTAACCGAACCCGAAGTCAGACTCAAGGACTCTCCTCTTCAATGTTCCTTCCTTCAGATGGGAGGTTATTTCTCTACTTGGGATTGGCTTTTGTAGAAGTCCCTGGCAAACTCATAAATTGTGCTGTTTAGCTCAATGAAATCTCTGAAAAATAGAGAAAAGTTTATAATAAAAGCAAAAGCAATAGCAATAGGTTTTGTGCCATATCTGATTTAATAGAAAAGCAGTATTTACTTGAATATAGGTAAAATACTGCTTTTCATTAAAATTGATGAAAATTGTTTAACTCAAAAGTAATTAAAATTTTTTATTTATAGTTAAAATACTTTTTTTCAGATGTCATTACTGAAAATTTTGCATCCAAGGCCTAGCTTTGGAAGATCTGTTGAATTCTCTGTCCTTTGCATCTGACTTGCAGCACTATTAACACTTTTCAAGTTTCTCCGTTTTACTTTTCTGTTGCACCAAAAGCCATGTGGGTGACAGCTCTATACCAACAAATCTTTACAGACAGATGCTATGATTTGATCCTGATACTCACTGTACATTTTACTTAGTGCTGCAACCAGGACATAAAAATATAAGCACCAGCTTTTTTTCCAATATATATCTCCATAAAAAAGACTGTTCTGATTTAACGTAATATTAATACAAAACTATTTTTAACCTAAATGAAGAAGGGCGACAATGACATTAGTATGTTTTATGGTACAAGGAAGGATTTCTTCCTTTCGGCTGACATCCATCACCGGTTCTTACATAAGCTTTCACCATATCTAAATAAAGTAGTAAGAAGAAACTTCCTCCTCCTATTAAGCGGCCCCTTATACAGAGAAGATCAAATTCAGCTGATAATGTCACCAGGAAGTATGTGCAATATTTAAAATCAGGTTGGCAGTGTAAATACCCAGTTGCAAGGCACGCAGCTGCGTCAATGGTAAGTCCTGTGGCTGGGCGCTAGGTTGGGAGTTCAGGGGGATTCCTGGAGCCAGGGACACTGAGGCAGAGCTGAGCCCTGCCAGGAGCTGGCAGCTCTCATCAGACAGGCTGACACAGCTTGGGCCTTGCCAGGAGCAACCACAGAACATCTGAACGGCCCTAGGGAGTGCTGCGAACCGTGCGTGCAAACAGGGGTTGACAGAGTGCAGCAGTTTGTGCAGCAGTTTGCATGAGAAGGGCTGTGCAAGCTGCTGGTAGGCCCACAGCGCAGGGTAGTGCTCTAGGTCTCTGCCATAATGCTGGGCACTTGCCTCAGAGTTAAAACCAGCGTTTCTACAGAGAAAGCCCCTGAGATGTCTGATGCTTCCACCCAGTCAGAGCTGGTAAGGAAGGAGACCAGTACAGACAGTAGGTTGGAATGAGTGCCCAGATCCTTCTCCTGAAGAAAAGGTAAGTACCTGCAAAAGATGTGCATGGGTTGATGATCTGTTGTGTCAGGTGGCTGAGTTGCAGGAAACAATTAAAAGACTGAACAGTATTAGAGGGGCTGAGATGGAGAGAGGTAAGTGGTTTCAGAACCACGCTCCTGTAGCAGACGCCACAGAGAATGAGGCACCTTAGACTCTGGTGACCCACAAAAGCAGGACTCTGCTTTAGTTCCCACCCTCCAGCATTACAACAAAAAGCAGATATGAAGCTTTAACAGCTGTAGGCACCCACGAGCAAGGTCTGTAAGGAGAAACTGTACCAGCAGCACACAGTGGATACCGCAAAAAGAAATGAGTGCTTGTAGTGGATGACTCTGTTAAGGGGCACTGAGGTGCCCATCTGCCAGCCTGAGAGGGAGTCACTAGAGGTACGCTGCCTTCCGGGATCTAAGGTCCGAGATATTGCTGAGAGGGTGCCACAACATGTCAAGAGCACAGACTATTATCCATTGCTACTCTTCTATGTGGGCACGAATGACACTGCAAGCCAGAACCTGGGCAAAATCAGACTACAAAGCCCCGGGGGTGCAAGCAAAACATACTGGTGCCCAAGTTATCTTTTCTTCCACTTTACCAGTTAGAGGAAGGGGTGCAGACAGAAACAGACATGTAATGCAAATCAACTTCTGGCTTTGTGGCTGGTGCCACTGTGAGTATTTTGGCTTTTATGACAATGGGACATTTTTGGATGACTATAGCCTTCTAGGGGGGGATGGGGCCCACCTGTCTAGAAGAGGCAAGGGAATATTTGTCAGCAGACTGGCCAGCTTGGTGAGGTGGGATTTGAACTGAAGGGCTCAAGGGGGAGTGGGGTCCAAAGTGACAATGCTCACACCATTACAACCAACTGGAGAATATGCCAGGCCAACCAGAGCAGTGACAGATGTTCCTTAACTGCCTCCCAAGATGAGAACCAGAAGACCAACCACCTCAAGTGTATGTACCAATGCACACAGCCTGGGGAACAAACAGGAGGAACTGGAGCTCTGTGCCCAATCAAAAAGTTATGGTATCATAGGAAAAACTGAAACATGGTGGGACAACTCACATGACTGGAAGATTGCAATGGATGGCTGTAGGCTGTTTTTGGCAGGCAGGGAAGAGGAGGAGGAGAAGTCGCACTCTATGTTAAGGAGAACCTTAAATGTATAGAAGTAAATTATGGCAATTATGGAAGCCCTATTGATTGCCTCTGGATCAAGATCAGAGGGGTCATCTCCCAGGGGGATCTTACAGTAGGCATCTGCTACCAACCTCTAAACCAAGACAATGAGACCAACAAAGCAATATTTGGGTCACTTAAGCAAGCTTTGGGTCAACAGAACCTGGTTCTTATGGGTGACTTCAACTACACAGACATTTGTTGGAAGAACAATACAGAAGCTCATATGTCATCCACCGAGTTCCTGGAATGTGTAGAGGACTGCTTCCTCATAAAACCGTTAGATGTGCCAACCAGGAATGAGGCACTGCTGGACTTGTTACTCGCAAACCTGCTTTGTAATATCTTGGTTAGTGATAGCCTTGGCTGCAGTGATCGCTATATTGTGGAGTTTGAGATCCTGCTGAGCGCACTGAAGGTTAGTACTAAGACAGAGATTTAGATTTTAGAAGAGCAAACTTGAGCTGGGAGGAATTCTGTGGGAAGCTTCCATGGAGGATAAAGGAGCTAGTGAGTGGTGGGAGCTTTTCAGGAACACTCTCCTGGAAGCACAAAACCAGTTCTCCCCCTTTAAAGGTAAGGGAAGTAGGTGGACCAAGAGACCCCCTTGGCTTAACTGCAAGCTTCTGAGTCTGCTTAAGACCAGAAGAGGGGTGCACCAGAGATGGAAAAGTGGATAAATACCCATTGAGAAATACAAGAGCATTTCCAGAGTGTGCAGAGATGCAGACAGAAAAACAAAAGCTCCACTCGAATTTAAATTGGCTAGAGATGTCAAAAACTACAAGGGTTCTTCACGTACATAAACAACAAGCAGAAAAAGGAAAATACTGGCCCACTGTTTAACAGGAAAGGTGAACTAGTCACCAATGACACTGAAAAAGCAGAGGCTCTCCACACTTTCTTCACCTCTGTCTTTACCAGCACTGTTGGGCCTCAGACCTTGGGAACAAAAATCCAGGTTGATGCAAACACAGACTCGCTGTCAGTGAAGGAAGTGTTGGTATGTGAACTATTACAGGAGCTTGACCCCTACAAACAGGTGGGCCCTGACATTAACCACCCAAGGGCATTAAGAGAGCTGGCAGACATCATTGCAAAGCTGCTCTACCTAATCTTTGAGAAGCTGTGGAGTTTGGGGGATGTCCCAGAAGGCTGAGAGAATTGCATTTGTTCAGCCTTGAGAAAAGGCTTAGGGGAAACCTTGTCACCGTGTTCCAGTGTTTAAAGGGTGGCTGCAGAGAAGATGGAGACTCCCCTTTTACAAGAAGTCACATGTAAAAGACGAGGGGTAATGGGTACCAGTTACTGCTGGGGAGAATCCAACTGGACAAATGAGGAAAATTTTTCACCATGAGAACGATCAGCCACTGTAATAATCTCCCCAGGGGAGTGGTGGATTCCCCAACATTGGACACTTAAGATTCAGCTGGACAGGGTGCTGGGCCATCTTGTCTAGACCAGGCTTTTGCCAAGAACAGTTGGACCAGATGATGCTTGAGGTCACTTCCAACCTGGTATTCCATGATTCTGTGATACTGCTGCAGAAGAAGAAAATGGCAGTTTGCCTCAAAAATTATGTTATAAATTTCAGGTTGGTCCTACGACAGAATTAAGGACAGACTTGTCGGTTAGAGTTTTTACCAGTATGTGATCAGTGTTAGATTTAGGAGTTATAAGATGGAATCTGGAAAGGAATTTTGTGTGCTGCATGCCACAAAGCCATTCTGAATTCCTGTTGCTAGACTGATTTTCTAAAATGGCCTAGTGTAAGGCCAGTTACTGGACATAATATATTATGTAATATATGTTAAAGAACAATTTCACACTTGCTGATGGATGAAATAGGAATATGTTAATTCTTTTCTGTAATTTTGATTTGTTTGATTTGATGTTTAGTTCTTGTGTGAACAGGTCCTTTTTCATTGTCAGTTTTAGCTGTAAGGTCAGTTGATTAACCAGACCATCTGTGGTCCTACAGTACTCCATAATACAGAAGAGAGAGAAATAATTTCAGTTAAAATAAATATTAGAAACACTGAGTAGAGATGTCCTCAGCCAAAAAATTAGGAAATTAAATCCCTCATACTTAGCATGGAATAGCAAAGTCATAGTGGGTATATTCCCCAAAAACTGAAAAATTAGGAATTGATTAGTGTTTATGCAGTATGGTAATTCAGTCTTGTTGATGACAAAGGAATGAAGCCTGTTTTTTATCTAGGAATGTGAGTATTGTTTTCTTGCATATGTAAATAAAGGTAAATATTTGTAAGAAAAATTGGACTAAAAGATTATCTCAAGGGAAGAGCACAAGGACAAACAAATAAATGGCTTAAATGTATAAAGCAAGACTCGTTCAGTGAATCACTCAAACATCTGTAAAAAATGAGCAAAGAGGTAGCAAAGACAGCTGAAGGGAAATGCATTTTAAAATTCTATCAAGTAGACTTTAACTTCTAAATATAACTACTGTAATAAATTACTTTGGAAAGTTATACATAGAGACACAAAATATCCTCAACCCTGTGGTTGAGAAATGTCATTAATTCAATGGAAAAATACACTAACACTGTTCATAGATGCACGTTTTGTGGAGAGAAAATTTCTGGTTCCCTGATATGTATTCATAAACAATGAATTAATCCAAGCCCTTAAAATGCAAACAACCTATAGCTGTGTTAGCTAAACTCTTCTAATGACAAAGAAAATACACACACATACAAATCTACTTATTGCACCACTGTTAAACTTTACTATTCTTTTCAGTGTTTTTTTTGTTTATGTACTTTTTGACTGAGGAGAGAATAAGCAATCATAGCTACAAACGTGTCCTTCTCTAGGCAGAACTCTTGGTGGGCAGCGTGCTTCCACATCCTTAGGCCTGCTACTGTGTCATCCTGTTATTTCTGGTGCCAGCAATTCCTCTGTACTTGTCTGATGTGGGTGCTCCTACACTGTGGCTTACAACAAGCCTTTCAGCTGCGTTTAGACAGACCCTTTAAGTGTCCCTCTTTGACGTCAGCTCAGCTTTGGGGACTAGATGGTATTTTTCATGTGACTGATAACAGGAGGTTTCCTGATACAGCCTTTCAAAGGAATGGGCAAAAGAAGCACAGCATGATTCTCTAGGGGACATCATCTTTGATACTTGAAAGGAACCTTTTAATATTGGGCTTTGAGAGACTGTGCACCCAATGTGCTAAGGAGATTTAGAACATCCTTGTTTAGATTTTTGCATCAGGAGATTACTGTCTGATAGTTAGGAATTAACAAAATCCAAGGTAAATTCCAAGTGCTTAAAGGGAGAAAAAAATGTTTCACATGAATTTCAGCCGTGTGCATGAGATTCCAGGTGCTCAAGATGTCAAGTCCATTTAGGGAGAAGAAGGAAAACTGTTAATAAAGGCGTATTCCTGAATGAAAATATCACACAGTTTCTTCAGTAATTGGTATTCCCGGTTAGGTATTGATACTTGTCATTTGCATAAGCAGCTGTTGCAACGTCTGTGCACATACAAAACAAGGTGTATTGCACTGTGTATAAAATTTGTATTCAGTGTCAAATAAGAAGGAAGTGGGAGGCCTCGTACAAAGGCTAGGATACGGGTTAGCAGTTTGGTATCTGTGACCCACATATCAAATGAATGTTTAGCTTTGGTTATCAGTATAGTTTATGAGAGCAGTGATAATTCTATCATGCAAATTATGATGATGCACTAGAAATTACAGCTGCTGGCATAGAAGCCATGCTTACTGGTAAGACAAATTTAGGTGATACAGATAATTTCCAGATTGCTGAAGAAATTGCAGTAGTGTGAGGTTTGTAGTGAATTTGGTCTTTTGTTTGTTTTGTTGGGCTGTTTTGTTTGTTTGTTGGGGATTTTTATCCCTTACTGGAAAATAGCAAGTGTGGACCTGTTTTGAATAAATTACAACATTGTTTTAGCAAAGGTTGATCATAATGCTCAATATGTTTCAATATGATGATTGATTTTTTTAGGAGTTATAAAAGTGAGCTTCATCTACTTAGATTCCAGTAACTGATATTCCACAGGAAATTGTTCTTGAATTTGGAAATGATGGTGTTGAACACAAGAATTGTGAGCTGACTAAAGTGCTGACTAAAAGGAATATTCAAAGTAAAGTGACAAGGCTGGAGAAATGGTCCTAGTGGTGTTTCTCTGGGGTTAGTCTTGGGACCTGTTGTATTTAATATATTTATCAGTGTGTTGAGGTGAAATTCCTAGCTAAGACAAAGTTGGGAGGTACTGCCAATGCTGAGGAAAACTGGGTGGTTGTTCAAAAAGAATTAGACTAACTTTTTCAGTAGCTTGCTGGTAATGTCATATAAGTAAGTAGCGTACTCTACAAAGCCATACACTTCAGTTTCGAGAATAACTTTGTCTATAACCTGAGGGTTTATGAACTGGAAGTAACAGTGGTAGAAACAAATCTGAGTATACTTGACAGTGAAAGGATGAATATGATTAGACAGTGAAATATAATTATCCTAGAAAAGATAATGCACTCCTGGAAGGTGAGAGTTTTTTAACAGAGAAAAAGATATACTGGTACCATCTTACAAGGAGTGTTAACTCCTTTTGAGTATTTCTACAGCTGTTTTTAGACATTTATTTTCAGACAAATTAACTGTGAGAGGGACAAAGAAGAGCTACAGGATGAGCAAGGGAATGAAACTCCATCTTTCGAAGAGAAATTAGAAATGTCTCATATGCCCAACCAAACGGAGGTTTCTGGGGTGAAGAATTGTTAAATATACTGGGAGCAAATATTGATAAATGGATAGGTTCAGTGTCCATGATCACTTTGTCCTTAGCCTCTGCTGAAATCACTAGCAAAGCTGCCTATTGCTGCCTGTTCAGTAGTTTTCTCTCGTGATGTGGATAGGTGACCGGTGTTATTTCCAAAAGTCCCCACAACTTTTGCATGGGACACAGACAAGAGGATTGCCAGTAAGACTATATTTTTATTAGTACTGTAAAAAGTATTCAGCAGCCTTAAAAAATGCATACCATTTTTCAAACCTTGGCTCCAGATTACTTACAAAAGAAAGAATTTCTTTATTTGAGATCTTACTGAACTTCCTCCTGTTTGGTCTCTGGACCTGGGCTCTGGTGGTGTCACTCCCTTACCCTTGCCTAATGAGCCAGCTCACCATGATGACAGCTGCTGCTGTCTGGTTTTGACTTTCGAGAGCTCCATAACTGCGAAGTGTGATGACATCATGCTCCCCAGGGTGTCAGTTATTAGCTGCTAAAAATAGTTACAGGCAAACACAGACTAGAAAAATCAAATGTCTGTTTAAACCACTAGTGAATGGGAAGGTAAAGAGATCGAGCTGAGCTGAGCTGAGGGGCTTTATTGTTTAAATGCAAGGGCAACAACATCGGGCTGCAATCCCGGCAAATGTTGCAGATGATCCTTTAGGACTCGTGAGCTGGGAGAACCCACAGAGGCAAGTTCATCCCTGGTGCAATTCCAAAACTGTCATGGTAAGTAAGCTTTTTGTGTTTATTTCCCACTGGTTAGGTTGTCTGATCTGAGTAATCTGTGTTTTGCAGTTCTTAATGTAACTGTGGAATTCACAGCACGAGAATGATGTCAGTGTTACTGCCAGTATAATCACGGTTCTATTAAAAATAAAACACAAAGCAATATTCATATTGTAAAATGAACTGTTCAAAGGTTAAGAAATAATGTACAGTAAAAACTACCTGCAGGCATAAATGGTGCCTCCAGTCTCCAAGTTCAGGAAAGAATCCTGCTCAGCATGTGTTTTGGGGCTATTCAGTGCAAGTTTTGAGACCACTTATGACCTTTAGGCCTTGATTACAGAACTGAGCTAAGACAGAGGTCACATTTTCACACTTTAACTTAAGTCTAGTTTTGTAATCCAGAATTCTGTTTAATATTTCTGTGGTACTAGCAAGGTGTTTCGGATATTAAGCTGCTCCGAATTAAAGCTGATCTTATAAAGAAAACACATATATAAATTCAGAATCAATATAACATTAAAGTTAACATAGGACTGGATGTCCCACAACCTTTGAAAATCTCATCCTGTAGTTTTTGTACGAATTAGGCCATGGACAAAAATGTTCAACTAGGATTATCAGTGGTGGTAGAAGATTTTCTAACCTGAGCTAGTCATAACAGTCTGTTCTACACTTCTTCATTTACTGTCTAAGGGCAAGCAGGGGTAGAAATACAAAGCTGTGACTCTTCCAGACAAACACCAGAGATTTTCATTCCAAGTTACAAATGCAAACCCACGGGCTTGAAACTCCCTTGGTCAGAGTATAATTTTTTTCTCATACATTCGGAGTCACCTACAACAGCTTCATGGTGATTCAAAAACATCAGAAATCACTTGTAATTAGCACTGGTCCCCTTATTGGGGAGAACAGCCTGATCTCCCTCCACCTTTTGCACCCTGGACCCAAACTGCCTGCTCTTCTGTTTGCAGCCAGTACACAAGCTAAAACCCCAAGTCTGCTGATCCTAGCGAGCCTGACTCACTGCTCTCAACCACTTGCAGCAGCCTTCCCCAGAGGCAATGAAGAGCTTGATGGATGTTGTAGTGCTGTTTATCAGAGTGAGTGCTAATGAAGCAACAGATCCATTACAGTATTTATCCAATTTGCAAGAACTGATTACAGGAACTTTGTGAAGTATAAAATACATTGATTTTACTCTGTGTTTGTCCTGTAAAAAATGATGTCTCCAAAAGATATTCCCATCTTATCATTATTTCCTTGTGCTGATTCATCTATGTTCAAGATTCTTCAGAGCCAGAATTTGATTCTGCCTTGTTGCTGATAATGTTTTTTGTAAATCTGTTTGATAATTGTCATGGATAAAGCTGAAGAAGCCCTGGGTCTTTTGCTTGCAAGGTGTAACATGGAAAGTAGAAGTTTTTCTTGCAGATCAGAAGGCTGGGGACTGACGCAGGAATTATTGTGTGAAATTATATTGTCTCTTTTTAAGTAGGAATTCAGGCACTGATTGTGGTAGTCCCTTTTGTCCTTTAAAAATGAGAATTTATGATTCAAAAGTTGCTCTTCTGTCACAAAATTTTTACTCATTATATTGAATCTTAATGGTATAATAACCTGTCCTTTTAGTTGCAAGTGTGGTGTTTTGAATGAAAACTGATTTACAGTAATTTTCTTCAGTCTGCCAAACAGGCATTAAGAAGAAAAAAAATATGGAAGAAATGCTATATTCAGTGCTGGTGGCCAAGAGGGTGAAATATAATACAATAAAAAAAAACCTTAATGAAGAATTTTTCCTCTTTGCATGTGTTTGTGAGATTTTTTTTTTTTAGGAAGAGGACTATTTTTAAGTGGCTCCTTAAAACTACCTGAAGGAGTAGCATCGGAAAGAGAATAGAAATACAGAGAAGTTTTTACAACATAAAATATATACAGTTTTTAGCAGATGGCCAACTTCTTGTTTAGAAAGATTTCCTGCTGCATTAAATTTTCCTTGCTGTATCCCCCAGAAGGCTGAACATTGCTATCTCCTGCAGACAATGCAGCAACGCCCTTATTTTGTACTAGCAAATGATTTTTCCATTCACAAGATGTTTCAGTATTCCAGAGCATCTCACTGCTCTAGCATGCATTTATCTGAATTTAAAGTAATTTATTCATAAAAAGAATATTCTCCTTTTGGTTTAGGGGATACCATCAGGGATAAAGGCACATGCAGTAACACAAACAACTGAGATCTGGCAGACTTTTTGTCTGCTTAATGCTTTCACTGATGGCCTTGACGCTGATTATAATGCCAATGGAGTAAAATACCCTCTACAAAATATAATTTTCTGCTGGAATGGTGGCAAAGTAGTGATGATGTGGCATCATCTGTAGGTGATGGCACTGTCTTGCATGTTCTGTTTTCAAGGTTACACAAAGAAGTGTACAAAATATTCTCGGCAAGAGGTGGAACTACCCTGAGCCTTAGGTCAGGCTTTAGCTGAGCATTCAAACCCTTGTGGTATGACTTTTGTGTGCAAATGGACCTGCTGTATATGGAAATTGTCTCAGTTTAAATAGAAGCAATGCAGAAAACTGAACTGTGTAAATGACTGTGAATGGATCTACCCAATTTTTGTAGAAAATCTAAGGATGGTGGGCTTAAATAATCAATAAAATTACTGTAAAAGTCTTTGTAAAACACCTGTGGAAGTACATATTTATCAGTTTTACATATCCCAAGCTCAATCACACTGAAATGATGGACAATTCAATGAAATATATGCCTGGAATGTATTTAGATCCAATAGCAGGAAGCTGAGTCCAGATAGATTCAGACTAGAAATGAGGCATATGTGTCTATTAGTGTGGGTCATTAGACATCAGCATATCTAGCTGTTTCACATGTACAGGAACTTGAGGGTTTGTGTAAAACTACACACATGTAATCCAAATTAACATTGACAAGTTAAAGGATCTGATAGAGGAACTACTTAGGTAATACAGTTGACTGTTGCTATAAAATGCCAGACTAAAAGATTAGTATAATCTCTCTGGCTGGAAAATACATGAGTCTATAGCAATAATTCTGTCCTATATGTGCACAGCAGACGGAGCACAAGGAAAGGTTTTCATTCCACTGCATAAGAAGGTATTAACAGCACTGTCTCATCACAGATTTTCACATGATTAAATAGTTAGATCGTGTCAAATCTTGGCTCATCACCAAGACTACTTGCCATAAAATTTCTGACATCGGAGAGGGACATCTGCATTAAAGTGAAGTTTGAAGATTGTCTAATATGTAAGTTTGTGAGACGGAGTCCTTATCCACAGAAATAGTGTTGTCAGCAGCGCTGTTTGTTTGAATTAAAGCTGCAGATTGGATCTAGTCGTTGATGCTGATCTCAACTTTTATGTAGGACATAAATTGAATACATTACATTTTCTAACACGCCAGGCCAGCATTCTCTGACGCAGATACCAAAGCTGAAGTAAATGGAAGCAGGCAGTGTTTTCCAGCCGGAGGTGTCAGGCCATTAGAAATCTCAGGTTCCTAAATGTAAATGTAGTATAGATATCCGAGTTGAAAGATTTTTCAAAAATATATCCAAAGATATATATTATTTCTGATAACATACTGGAATCAGCTACTACTGCTGACACTGTGCCAACTCAGTGAAGCTGTCTTTTGATGTATTTCAAGAAACATGTAAGTTCAGTGTCCTGCAACTGCATCCGTAACCACCAGCCTCTCAGGAAAAAACGTGAGAAGGCTGGGTTTTGTTTTTTAATTGTTAACTTCGCAGTCTTGTGCCTTCCTTCCTCTCTAAGCTTCCTTTTTGTGAAGATGAAACCTAGTGATGCAGTGTTTGCCTATAGGCGTCCTTTTTCCTGTGAACATAGAGAAGCCTGAAGAACAAATAAACTGTTTAAGTTGCTGATCCTGCACGTTTGCAAATTCATTGGGAGATTTGGCTCACATGTAAGGACACAAGGATCCGGCTCCTAGGGAATAAACGTCAAAGAACATGAAAAGAAAAGCCTTAGTAGGCACTGGGACTATAAGAACAAAGAGTGCTTCCAAACTGCAGTAGTGAAAACCACTGGGAAATGTGGAATAGTCTGACAGAAGCAATAAGAATGATGGTTCTGAGTCAGGCACTGAATCAGAAAAAAAAAGGGGGGGGGGGGGGAGAAATAAGAGGCTTCATCCAAGTGAATTAAAGCCACTTATATTCCTGGAAATGAATTATTTTCTCTTTATCTAAAAGGAAAAAAAGACAAAGAGGTTAAGAATATAATTATGCATTGCAGAAAGAATTATATGGCAATTTCTGTCTCCCAAGTTTCCTTTCAGGGTACTAACCAAAACTCTGACACACTGACTGACTTTCTGTAGTGAGGCTCAGCAGCGTTGCCCGCACTGCCTATTTACTTTTCAGTACTTCCTCTTGGAGGCTTTCTTTTCGTCTGTGTTCTCAGCAGGCTTTTAGAGGAAGCTCTGGGTATTATTTTGTGTCCAGAATAAACAGAGAGCACAGTACTGTCTTCTGTGCATAAGCTCTCTCCTTCCCTTGTGAATTTACAAATATTGTTGAAAAACAAAATTAGCACAGAAATAGTGTTTTGTTAAACGATCACTCAAAACGAGTGCTGAGGACTTGGTTCCTTGTTTTGTCAATGAGTTCAAGCGTATCAGGTACATAATTTACTATTTATGTTGTAAAGGCCTTCAAGGAAGTGCTGAAGCCTATGAACCATCTCCCCCCTTTCCTATCTTAGCCTGAGAATATTTTAATTGCATTCATCTCTGCTTAGATGCAGAATGTCTGAAGACGGTTGGAGAGCATGATTTCAATGCACACTGATGTTTCACCAGTCATATGTCATGAGGGAGCATCCTCCCACTGGTATGAACAATATGACCATGAAAGAAGGCGAACAGTAACTGCATTATGTCCTCCAGAAGATGGATAGAAGTTGGAGGGAATATGTTTTTGTGCGCTGTGTTTCAGGGCCTTGTTCATCAGTTGCATGACACTGCTACATTTGTTTCCTAACGTTTACAAATGAAATTAAATCAAGGTTGTAAAAGAAAAAAATGTATTCATATGCTTTGTAGATTGATGATTACAGACATACTGTAAAATGCTAGAGATCATCTGCAATTAGTCTATAAAGCACCTAATCACCAATATGAATTTGACTACCAAGATTTCAAACAGTTAACTTCATTCTGTCCTGTATACTCAGTAAGAATGTTTTTTGTGTTAATTTTGTTGATGGATGGAAGTTAGTTGGAAATAATTGTATTAAGATCCAGTTATTCATAAACCTGTATCATTTAATAACGAAAAAGCATTCGCTTCTGAATGCATTCAGGTTGTTGCACTGAGCAGACCCAGACTCCTGTCCTCCAGTCATGGAAGATGGTCTCTATCATTCTTAATGAAGGGTAGAAAAGGACTGGGGCAATTTCCTACAGACTTTTTTCTGGCTCTCCTGGTATGATGCCCTGAAGTAGATGAGATGCTTCTGTATCACAGAGACCACTGCATTGAATTAACCAGGATATAATTCAGATTATGAAAACAACTCCACAAGTGTTACAAGGTTGCAAGCAGCATTATCTCTCATTATCCCAAAGAAAGTTTATTTCTTGCTACTGCCCTTGAGAGAAGAGTTAAAAATTGCCTTATTATGGGATGAGGACCGTTCAATAGCCAGAAAAAGCAATCTGGGAACTAGGATGGCCAGCTGGAGCCCAGCCAGTATGACTGTGACTTGTGATCCCCCAAAACAAAACTGTTCAGCAGAAGCTGCATGCATGCTGCTGCTGCAGAAAGCATCCCCCAGCAGGTGCCACCTAGAGAAACCAGTAATAGTCTGGCCTGTGAGGGTCAAAGTTGAAGCAGAGTGAATTGGAATGAAAGAAAAACAGGAAGAGGAAGAGTAGGAAAAGGAATTAATCTTTATTTTGTGTGCTAGAAAGATCAAACCACATTGCACTGTTGAGGTGTTTAAAAATAAGTTTTGTCTTAGGACTTGACCATCCTTATGCCAATTTAAGTAATCAGTTTAATACGAAATGATGCAAACAAGCATCAACCCCTTGCTTGCCTACTCATACAGACACACATTTCTGTTGGATGCTTGCTGTTTAGCACAGTACTGACCCAACAGTGGTAAAACACCATATGTTTTGCTGTGTCAAGGGGCCAGCTATCACTGTAGCCACATCACTAAATCACATTACAACCCTTGGTCTAACAACATTTGTATAGATCTCCAGCTCTCTACTATTTGTCACTAATCAGAGTAGTCTGAAGATAATCATGCAGGGACATTATTCCATTTGATGTTCTTTCCCTCTACCTTAGCTAATCGTTTCTACAATGCATACGCAAACCCGACTTACCCAATCCCTTTTGCTATCTTTGTTTTTATCTCTTTTAGCAGAAATAATTGAGAGATCAATGAGGTTATTGTGCCAGGTCTATTGCTCAACTCCCCAGTTTCCTGTTGCGGTGGGATCGAGCAGGAAACTTGAAGAAATCCAAAGAACAGCCAAACATCTTCTCATATTTGCTCTGAGAGGCCTACCCTGCCTGTCTAACAGAGATAGCTGAACATGATTTAGCCTTAAAAGATTAAATATCTTTTCATTACAATGTACCTCATTCCAGTGGAGACAATGTTAGGGTTCATATTAGCACTACTGAGTGTTCTTGTTTTTCAGTTTTAGCAATGCAAAAAAAAAAAAAAAAAAAAGGTGAATTCTCTTCCCTGTTACAGGTGCTTGAAACTGCTATGAATTTCATTTAAGTGAAAGGAATTGTTTAGGATTTTAGTCAATGTAGCTGCAGAATTTGACCAGCCATCTTAAAACCACTGTATTTCTTTTTAAGATTCAAAATAAATCCAAGTAATTTAAACAACTGTAAGGAATATACTGTTATATTGACCTTGAAAATGTTATTAAACATGGTAAATACAACATTTGCTTGCTAAAATGGAAAGATGAAAAGCTCAGTCACTTAGAGCTTCATATGGTAATCATCAGGAAAACAGCTCCTTTTTTAAATGTAGCTGTCAAACTGACAGGCTGCAAAAGAAACAGATTCCCAGCTATTCAGTAGTTACAAAAGATCAAGATGATCCAGTTTTATCGCACCAGCAAAGAAGGAGACTCGAATTTGTTGAATTCAAATCAGTTTTTTCTGTTTGCTCGCTTAGGCTGGTCCTAGCTATGGGTTCATGAGAAATTAATGATAAACTTTTGAGCTGTTACGCATTCCAAGATGGCACTGAACATCAAATAGCTGTCAATTATAAGCTGGCAGAGACTTGAATAAAAATGCAACTGCCTTTTTTGAGAAATGCTTTGGGTTGATCACAACCACTTTGACCTAAGATGCAATTCTCTGCAAGTGCAGATAGCAACTGATTCTGGCAATTTCCATATGGGAGGTTTTCCAGGGGTATTTGATGCAAGCGAATGTCTCTGAAAATAAGCTGTGGATGCACTACGAGGATCATCTTTTCTGAAAAAGACACCTCTGTGTCTGCTGTAGTTTAGACAAGATTGTATAACTTAATCAATTCCTGACCATTTGTCCTTGTCTGTTGCTCAGCTCCACCACTCTAAACCAGCCTTTTATTCTATGGAGTAGTGAAAAACTTGTTTTTTTTTTTTCACGTGCTTGTTAATGTATTTGCCAAAATAACTGGGACTTCTTTGCAAAGGTGCTACTGCTCTGCTGATTGACATTCAGCATGGACAGGCAGAGCAGGCCAAGGAAAGAAGCAAGAAGCCAGAAAGGAACAAAAACCTTCAATTTTTGAGTTCATATTCCAAATGTCTTTGAATCAGCAGCTCTGGGCCGTTCCCAGCTCTTGAAGGAATGCCAGTTCAGTAGAGTGAGTGAATAAGGTGTGTGCGGGGGCGACTGCTTCTCTGTCAGTTTTGAGAAGCTTTATTTTAAAAAGTGCCTCTTTTTTTGCTAGCTTTACAGAGGTTTGAATGGTTAAGAGGAGCTGGTAATGGTTTACGGAGGCTTTCTTGTTTATGGCCTGCTGCCCAGTCAAATCCAGCCCAGGTCATTAGTGACTAGAAACTGTTAACATGTTAACAAAGTCTGATGGATGATGTGAATGAACTGTGCTCCAGTCCATCTTCTAGCAGAAAAAGCATCACAGAAAGCAGCATTGCTGTTGTCCCTAACTGACTCTCTCGCAAGCAGAGGGGGCCAGGGCTGTGCCAGCGGGTTCGTTCGGGGCAGAGCAGAGCTGAGGCACGCCGCTGCAGCAGCCTTCCTCCGCTGCAAAGAGAGAACGTTAGCATGAGAAGCTGTCAAGCTGATGCTTTCCCCAGCATTGAAATGACACTCAGTGAAAACAGGCACGCAAACTGAACAAAAATAAGGAACACCTTGGCTAAGGAGCTCCGCTATCTTCTGGTAAAGATACAGGGGAGAGCATGAATGGTTTCATTCAGAGTTTTGGACCAAAGCCCTGTGTATATG
Source organism: Tyto alba (assembly GCF_018691265.1). Classification (NCBI taxonomy): domain Eukaryota; kingdom Metazoa; phylum Chordata; class Aves; order Strigiformes; family Tytonidae; genus Tyto; species Tyto alba. Next base: position 9,168,253 of record NW_024881262.1, on the reverse strand, counting down.
AGGAAAATCATTAACACACCATTAGCAGTCATGTTTTAAAATGGAAATTATGTCTTTATTGTAATCTCTAATTTATTTTATAATGTTTTTACTGTTTCTTTTCTGCATTTTGCTTATTTGGACTCTTGTACTGGTCATTTTCACTTTGCTTATATTTAATTTCACTCCTTTGTTTGATCATTTGTTCTTCCATCTGAAAAGCTCTCATGTTGGGTAACTTGCTTGGCAATAAGGGTAGAAGGAAGGCAGGTGGGCAGGCAATCTGAATTTTGATTTTGGCTCTGCCACTGGCTGCTTGGCAAGCTGTTTATACCACTCTGTGCCTTCCTTTCCCACAGAAAGAGACTCATAGTTGAAGAACAGTTTAAAATCTTTGACAAAAAAGAACTCGGCATCTACTAGTGCAATCTACTGAAGGAAAACATAAATGAAACCAACTATTTTATTCCATGTGCACCTTAAAGTGTATATGAGTTGATTAAGCCCCATAAGCCTCTGTTCTTAATTTTTCTTTCCTGAAATAGGTCTAAATGTTGAGTCATCATCGATTTACACATCCAAACCACTATAGACAGCTTAGCCTTCAAACTGTAAAAAAATCCAAATGTTCTAGATTCTGCAGACCATTTAACAGATGTGATGTGAAGGTAGCAAATCCTCGTAACTAGTGAAACACAGTTATAGTACAGATCTGAACTGGTACTGCAGAGGGTATGCACTGCTCTCTCCTTAAACTTCGGTGTTCTCTGTATTCCCTCCCCCCCAATTTGATTTGGATAAAGTGTCCACCAGCAGGGCCCAGTAGTTTGTTAAGGGCACAGTTGCTGTGTAATTTCATATTACTTACAGTCTTACAAAACTGTTGCAGTTAACAATAGAAACAGTGTTGTTTCTCTGCCTAGGCCACGATGCCATTTCCAGTATCATTAATTCACTATAACTAAAACCCTTTTCCCCCAGGAATGGCTGGGGTTATAGCAACAATGTTGAGGCAGAGGCAGGTTAAGAGCCAGCAGCAGCAGTATGCTGAAAAGCTTACTAAAAATGGTCTCTGCCTCTCTGTAGCCCTGGAAACCCAGGCTTTTGTATCAGATTTCCTCATTCAGGACCATAAAATTCTTCAGGTACCAAAAATTCTGTAAGTAAGTTAAATGGCCAAACATAAAAATTGCAGGCTTGACTAATACTGACAACTCAGTGTAAGCTCGGGCTCCATTAGAGGAAAGTGAAATATATCTGTAATTAGTCTCATATACAACACTTGACAGTAATGAAGATTTCTTTCTGCACTACACCTGGATGTTAGCATAGATTCCAAAACTGAAGAATAATCAGCCTTTGCCATCTTCACTATAACACAACTGCAACTCACTAAGTCCTTCGTTCATTTACTGACCTTCACCAAAGCGTTTGCCAGCGTGACACCCGGTAGTTTGGTATTCTGCAGTCTGCCACTGGCAACCTTGAACCGTGCTCAGCGGGACAGCATTGCGGTTACCTCCAGCGAGCGGGCTTGGGCGATGTCAACGCCTGCATTTATTGGTGGTCCTATGTGACTATATACATTAAAAAATATTACACCTGTTATTTTCTAAGATACTGGGTAGCAGTGGAATGCAAGAATCTTTCATTTGAAATGTGAAAAGTAGTTTGATTTTATTGTGATTGGAAACCAGCTTGTATTTGTAAGAATTTCTAAAGTTAATTAATGGACCTGATCATGCTTCTTCAGTTGGCTTCCCATCTTGTTCCATAAAAGGGCCATACGATCTCTGAACAGACTGAACAAAATAATACTTCTTTAATACTCCTTGTTTCCTAATTCCACACTATTTTTCTACCCATGTCAGCTATTGAATGCTCTGTTAAGCTCCTCTCATGACTATTCATATTTTCTCTTTTGTCTCCACTCATTCCACTTTATACCTGGAACACAACTTTAATGTACATTATGCTCTTCATTTCTACAAGAAGTAACAAAACTCACAAAAAGTCATCACTTGCTGTTATATGTGCAGCTAACTAGTCCTTGTTTGCTCCGTATTGCACACGCTGTAAAATTCTTGGCATTTAGGATTAGGTTAGGTATACGGTAAAGTAATTGTAATTTTCAAAGCAAGATCTAGAAAACACCATCCATAATAGTTAGGAGAAGAGCTATTTGGCTGATAAGGGTTGGGAGATCTTTCAAACTGAGAGTTAAGAAGGGATCTTCGTTGTTTCTGCCCCTCCCATCTGCTGGTCTCTGCAGCTGAAAATGGGGCAGAAAGCCAACATCATGACATTTGAGCAGACAGCAGTTTATGGAAGCGTCTATTACAATTCCACACCCACACCCTTGGTAGAAAGGAGCCTTCTCCCTGGCCATTTCAAGCAGAGTTGCTGCCAGAGAGTTACAGCTGATGTGAAGCTTCATCCACTGAGTCTGGGATTTGTAGGCAGACTCTTAAATTTTTCAATGTAGGTTTTAAATACAGATTCCCCTTCCTCTGCCTTCTTAATCCTCTCCCCCTCCAGAAGAAATCAAAAGAATTTCCGAAACATGCTGTAGAGTTTTCTCAGCCCTTACGTGCCATTATTACAAGTGGGTTGGACTGCAGCACCAGGGAACATGCAGAAGCACAGTGATTAATATGAGCATTGCCTTTTGGCTCACGTAGTGATCTTAAACACTGGTGAAATACCTAGCAAATTACAGTAAGCATGTGAATCCTGCTACTGATCTCTTAGTGTTGCAACTGGTCTTAGAAGGGAGCGGTACAGGTCAGATGGCTTTTTCAGCCCATTTGATTTTTGTTGCTGATCCTTTATGATGAGCACTTTCAGCAATTCCACGAGCATCCTTCATAATTTTGTCTGAAATAAATATTAATATATATTATTCATAAATACATGCATACATATAGGCCATATGTAAGCATCTATGCATATATATATACTCCTTTTTCTTCTACTTAAATAGTGTTCAGTGATTGTTCAGTTCTCTTTAAAGGATGAGTCACCTGGCTCGTGCTGGAGTCAGGAATCCAGACTCAAAACTGTAGCTGTGCAGCCATCCAACTGTGTAGCTTGATCAGTTATTTTACTGGATCTCGGAAACTAAATGCACTCTCTGACACCCACTGTTTCTTCAGTCTCCTAAATAACAAGAAAAATATTATTACTGTTTCTCCATACGTTATTTTTCCTTGATTTTTAAAATTTTAATTAAATACTAGAGAATAAGTATGTGGATATAAAAGGAACCGAATTTTGCAGGATTGGCAGCCCTAAAAACTGAAGTTCGCTGTTTCTTGGTAGCACAAGGACACTTGTAAAACACAGCAAGGATACTCCCCTCTACCTGCCCAGTTCAGTGCTGATCCAAAGACAAGAGCTGGTGGTGAACAGCTAGTGCAGTCGCCATATGCGTTCTTTCTTGGACTTCTAGACAGACACGTACACAATGTGAACTAAACTGCCACCTTAGATGCATTTCATGTAGAGCATCAGCTGGTGTGCAGAGAGATCACCACTCCTCGGTGCTGTGAAAGGTCACCCATATATATGTAAGCAGAACCACTGACAGAATGACAAAAGGTGATCTGTCATGCTTCAGTTGTGCGGCAGAGCAAGTGGAGGTTTCTTGAGATGAATGAATATTAGACTTAAGGAAGAATGAAAGCAGGAGATGGAAGGTAAAGCAGTAAAACATTTGCTTTCATATTTAGGAATGAATTGAGGAAGGGATATCTGAAGATGGACGTGTTTTTCCATCATCTATGTAGAATATAAAGATAGTACGTGTAATCTTGCTTAATATAGTATTAAAATAGTAAATTAAGTGAACTTTTAAGTCTCTGGCTCGTCACAAAGCTTGAATAAAGAATGATGTGAGATTGCTCACTTATTAGTAAGGAGTTAATTACCATTTTAATTCCTAGATTTGAAGAGAAGGATGGAAATGCAAGGGGAAAAAGACATAGATTAGCATATCTCACCAGAATAGCTGCGTGGATTGCAGTAGCAGAAGTGCTGTCAGACATAAACAAAGAATGAGGACAAAGCAAAAGGAAAGTGTACATACAGTGAGAGCGGCCTGATTTAACCAATGAAAAAAACAATGATGAAAGGAAACCAGCACTGCCATTATAGAGGTGTCAAGAAAGTGGATTGCTGCTTCAATAAATTAATTCTGAAGTCTGAATGAACAATTCTTTTTTTCTTTTGTTTTCCTAAAGTCAGTCAAAGGGATGGTGTGATTCAGTAACACCAGTGGAGGGGATTCCCTCTGGGTCTTTGTCTCTTAGTTATCTGGGTGGTTTTTTTTTTGCTTTATCTCGCCTCCTGAACAGACATGATTACTTCATGTATATCCTGAAGTGTTTTGGGAAGGAATTAGATAATGGGCTGATGAAATGTGGGGGCTTTCTGGAACATGGAAAGTACCAGGCTGACAATAAACTCTGCATTTCTCTGGAACCAAGAGAAGACATGCATAGACTTTAGTGGTATTTTTAGCCATTTAGATTATATGTGTGCCTGTCCATCTTTACGCCTTTTGGTCTTAGGCCCTGCCAAGACTGGGGAGTTTTTTAGAAAATGTCTCATTGCCTCCTAGTACCCAATCATTGTTTTAACACGCAGTGTTTCACAAGATTTCCATCAAAAAGGTGTTTAGGGTGCTGCTAGAGCTATCTTGGCTGAGGTTTTCAGTTACAGATGAATCAGCACAATCTCCAAACAGGTTCCTTCCTCTACCTTCCCTCTGGAGATGTTTCAGACTCATCGGGCAGAAATCCAAGTACAGGGGACCTCCAGTAGCATTTAATCTATCAGAAACCAAAGTTGCTGTGTTGGCTGTAGTAACTCATAATTCAAAGAGAATTATTATTAGAGAAACTGATCTAGATATTGATTTTAAAAACTCACCTGGCATTGTATCTCACCATTTCTCTTTCACTGCAGAACAAATGGATTCCTTATAAAAACTCTAAAATAATAGGAAGCATATTGCTGAACTGGCTTAAGAATACCTACCTTTGGGGTAGCTCTGATTCTGCAGAGTAGTTTTTGGCATATGAAACCAGTGATCAGAAGCAGAACTGGATAAAAACTGCTTGTAAAATATTGCCAGTAGCAGGACTGGGGACTTCTGTTTTATTAGGAGTTCATACCTTATTCATATAATAAATGACTAAACAGACTATACAATGGGTGGGATGAGTTTTATAAGGAGAGGCAATTTCTTTTATTTGTATCAGTAGGTCTAAGAAAAGATAATCCTCCTTGCAAGCTTTGCTTTGCTGTTAGCCTTGGACTACCACCGCTGCAGCAATGCCACTCCTGCAAGAGTTCCCCTACAGAGAACTGTGTCCTGTGTGCTTCATTTTCCCAGTCTGCAACTGAAGAAACTTCTCCATCTCCCAAATGAGTCATGAGGATAAATTATGTCATTTTTATAAAATGTTTTAATTTGCTCCACTGGAAGGACAAAGACTGATAATTTCATAATATGTAACTACCTAAATACCATCTGATCTTTTCCAGGGCTTTTCTTACTGCCTGTTATTTTCCAGAGCTGTTTCAAAACAGAAGATGAGAAATGATGTGCTCATTCTGGGACCGTATCTTGTCAGTAATCACTGCTCAGAGTTCTGAGGATTGAATTAAGAAAAATGTAAGGGGACAAGCATAGTTTAAGGGAGAACTATCTTTGTGCCAATCTCTCCCTTTTATAAAAAGTTAAGACACTTACAGAGTGGTATAGTGACGCTGAGAAAGTTTTTTTCCTCTTCAGGTATGATCCAACAAACTGGAAGCCATTCCTTGTTGATTTTTTGCTATGTAATCACTCATTAAATGCAAAGTAAACATATTGCTGAATGACATCTGTCCTTTGGATAAACAGAGGACAGATGTATTGCAGTGCAGGAAAGCACAAGCTAGGCTTTGCAACCAGGACAAAGCTATTAAGATAATAGGTTTGAGTCAGTTAAGGGAAGTGCATAAATGTTTTTTAAACCTGATTTAAGGCAAGCAATGAGCTGTTTCATTACAGTACGTACTGTATGTTCCAGTATGTACTACCACTAACACCGAGCCATTTCTCAGTAATACACTAATAGCTCAAAGATTGCTATAACCACAGTAGTTATGATAATTATGTAAAATATTTTACAAAAATCTTGAGACTTCATGGTGCTGATGGTATGGCAGACCCATGCCGAGAAGATGGATGATGCAAGTGTCCCATGTTTAGTTTTGGAGTCCTGACCAGGGCTGCCCTATATTGGCTGTGCTGGGGCAATGAGTTCTACAGAGCTGTCCCTGAGGCAGCAAGGCGATCAGAGAGGGCAAGACTCTGAGGTGGTGTAGCCAGAGCATCCCACAAATGAGCTGTTCTGTATTTTCTCAGGTCTCACACTGGCCGTGATTGTCGTTTGGCAGTTTGATTGTAATTTGAGCATCAGATGTGGAAGGGCAGACAGGTCTGCACCGAATCTGACACACCTTTGTCAGCCAGCCTCCGTTGGCCTTTCTGCTTTCCACATACCAGTATAAAGATGGGCGCACCACTTAGGGACGTAGGATCACAGCTCTGTGAGGAATACAAGAGATTTGAGTATCTGTTCACCCGCGTCACTTCTACCTTGTTACTGATCTGCAAAGTTCAGTGGAGTTACTCCTTGCCACCGATGAAGAGGAACACCGCAGCCCACGGGGCGCTGAAGGCGAGATAGGACTCGGAACTGGTCAGGGCCACAAAGGCCGGGAAGGCGGCTGAAGTGTGGGGACGACTTCCCGGTGCCCTCACACGGGGCTCCCGCCACGGCCGGTGCTGGGCGGGCCTCGGCTCCGGGGGTGGGGGGGCCTGCGGGGCGCTGTCTCTTTAAGTGCTCTGACGTCAGCGCTGCGCAGCCATGGCAACGGCCCGTCACGTTGGCTGGGTCCATGCGGGAGGGGGAGGAGCTCCTCCCGCCGCGACCGAGCGCCATGGAGGCGGCGGCTCGGTGACACCCGCGCGGACCGTTACCCAGCCGGCAGGTACCTCTCGCCCGGGCGGCGGCGGGCCGCAGGGCCCCGCGGAGCCCAGCCCCCGCCGGCGGGAGGGGATAGAGCCGGGGCGGCCTCTGCCCGTCCCTCCCGGGGCTCGAACGGGGCTGCCTGAGGGCGGCGGCTGATCCCGCTGCGGCGTCCCCCTCCGCGCCACCGGTCGCCGGGGAGCCTCGGCCGGGCGCGGCGCGGCGGCAGGGCCGGGCCGAGCCGGGGGGGCCCGCGGGCCT